>NC_136326.1:6979949-7112449 GCF_964198595.1 Lampetra fluviatilis | reverse complement strand
TCGCCACTCTCTCCCTACATCATCTTCCTACATCCCTCCAGCATCTCCATCACTTGCTCCCATTCTCCTTAGCTTAGCTCCAGCATCCCCCTGCAGCATCTCGCTGCGCACTCGCTCCTCTCTGGGGCTCGCCAGGAGAAGGCGGCACGGCAAGTGGACTAATCTCCGTTCTCTCTATTCAGTCTGCACGGGGGATCGAGCGTTGCCCCTTCGCCGCAACAGCGTTTGACTTTTCTCCGGGTGTCCTCCGGTCTCCAGCTCCGCATTGTGAAAAAAGTAAACACACTTCGTCATCCATTGGTCGAAAAAATGTCTTTAAAAAAACTGCAATCAAACCCCCAACGTAGCAGCAGCAGCAACAACAGAGACAGTTGTACGACTCTGCGTGGCTCTCCTGGATACATATTTACAAGATTATTATTAGTGTCCCGCGTGTGGTGGTGAGTGGGCGCTTGCCGGGCTACGGAGACAACGATCAGGCCGCAGCTCCCCAGGGGTAAGCGATGGGGGGTAGGGAGGTAGGGGGGGTAGGGAGGTAGGGGGTTCAGAGACCGGCGTTGAGTCACAGTGGGGGTCCAGGCTCGGGCCGCGGTCCTAGTGAGCGATGATTGAGGGCAGCGGGGACCTGATGATGATGAAGCGGCGGCTAATGATCAACACGCTCACTCAACATCATCACCATCATCATCACCATCATCATCACGAGCTCTCTGCACCTCCGTCTCGCTGTCCCTCCAGCACACCCGTCTCTCACTCCAGCATCTCCCTCCCTGCTCTCTCCCCTCTCTCACTCCAAGTCGACCTCACTGCAGCATCTTCCTCACTCAGTCTCTCCTCCGCCAACCATCTCGCTCTCTTTTTTTTACGATCAGTGGAAACAAGAAGATGCTCGGTGTAGTCGGCACTTTGCTTCGTTCATCATGTCGTATTTTTTTTTAAAATAACTTTGCTCCCTTCTCCCTGCATCATCTCACTTCCTCCTTAACTGGCTTCAGCATCTCCATCCCTCCCTCCTCCCACTACCATCTTCCTCAAATATCTCCCGGCCTCCACTATCTCCCTGCAGAATCTCCCTCCACACTCGCTTCTCTCTCCCTACAGCATCTCCATTCCTCCCTACAGCGTCCCCATCACTCGCTCCCTTCCACCTTTCCTCCATCATCTCCCTGCAGAATCTCCCTCCACACTCGCTCCTCTGTCCCTCCAGCATCTCCATTGCTCTGCTCCCTCGAGCATCATGCGTTCCCTCATTCCCTCCTTCTCTCGCTCCACTATCTACCCTCCATCCCTTCCACCTCTCTCCTTTTGTTTACGACCAGATGAAACAAGAAGATGCTCGGTGTAGTCGGCACTTTTCTTCGTTCATCATTTCGTTTTTTTCAATGCTTTGCTTTATGTAACCCCCTCCCTCTTTTTAAATGAAAGATTTAACAAAAGATTTCTCGCTCTGCTCTCCTTACCCATTCTCTCTCTCTACCCCCCTCTCTGCCCCCCCCCCTCTCTCTGCCCCCTCTCTTCCTACTCCATGTCGCTCTCTCTCTTTTTTTTACGATCAGTGGAAACAAGAAGATGCTCGGTGTAGTCGGCACTTTGCTTCGTTCATCATTTCGTTATTTTTTTTACTTTGCTTTATGTAAACACCCACTTCTCTCTCGCTCACTGTCTCGCTCACTCTCTCGCTCTCTCTCGTTCTGCACGCAGCGGAATTTGAAACAAATGGGGGGAGGGACGGGGGGTGGCGCGTTTCTTAAATCCACCTCCTACCCCTTCCCCAGCATCTCCGATTAGCACGGTTGGTTATGTACGTTGCGAAAGAAGTTCAACATACATACATCACTAAACACTCCACTATGCACTACGCGATCTCACTACACCACTGTACCAGATTGAACACTCATTTCTGCAGAACTGCGTTCAATGTTTGGTTTGTTGTGCTCCCTCTCGTATCCTGCTGGGGTGGGCACACGTGGCGGATGTATAGACGGCACGTGGAACTTCTTTTGCACCGCACGTAGCCAACCGCGCTAATTGGTAGGTGCGGTGGAAGGACAACAACGACGCAACAATAAACTCAGTAAAAGCGACAATAAAACAACACGTAAAATAACACAACATAAAGTAATAAAATAACAAGCACTAAAGTTGTAAAATTATAATTAAATAACAATACATAATAAACAACAATGAACGCGATAAACGCGACGCAATAAACGCAACAACGAGCGGTTCTAAAGGCGTGCGTTTTCAATCGGGACGAATGCAAAGCGGCTTCCTGACATCGCACAGGGAGAGCGTTCCAGACGGCCCGCAGTGCAGCGGGGGCCACCGCCGTTTGTTCGATGGCGAGCAGCCCAGAAGCCGCCCGCCGCTGCTGCTGCTACTGCTGTTGCTGCTGCTGCTACTGCTGCTACTGCTGCTGCTGCCGCTGCTACTGCTACTGCTGCCGCTGCTACTGCTGCTGATGCTGCTACTGCTGCTAATGATGCTGCTGCTGCCGCTGCTGCTGCCGCTGCTACTGCCGCTGCTGCTACTGCTGCTGCTACTGCTGCTACTGCTGCTGCTGCTATTGCTTCTGCTGCTGCTGCCGCTGCTACTGCTGCTGCCGCTGCTACTGCTGCTGCTGCTACTGCTGCTGCTACTGCCGCTGCTGCTGCTACTGCTACAGCTGCTGCTACTACCGCCGCTGCTACTGCTGCTGCTGCTACTGCTGCTGCTGATACTGCTGCTGCTGCTGCTACTGCTGCTACTGCTGCTGCCGCTGCTACTGCTGCTGCTACTGCAGCTGTTGCTGCTGCTGCTACTGCTGCTGCTACTGCCGCTGCTGCTGCTACTGCTGCTACTGCCGCTGCTGCTGCTGCTACTGCTGCTGCTACTGCCGCTGCCGCTGCTACTGCCGCTGCTACTGCCGCTGCTACTGCTGCTGCCGCTGCTACTGCTGCTGCTGCTGCTACTGCTGCTGCTGCTACCGCTGCTGCTGCTACCGCTGCTACCGCTGCTGCCGCTGCTGCTACTGCTACTGCTGCTGCTACTGCTGCTGCTGCTACTGCTGCTACTGCTGCTGCTACTGCTGTTGCTGCTACCGCCGCTGCTACTACTGCTGCTGCTGCTGCTGCTACTGCTGCTACTGCTGCTGCTGCTACTGCTGCTACTGCTGCTGCTACTGCTGCTGCTACTGCTGCTGCTGCTACTGCTGCTGCTACTGCTGCTGCTGCTACTGCTGCTACTGCTGCTGCTGCCGCTACTGCTGCTACTGCTGCTGCTGCTACTGCTGCTGCTGCTACTGCTGCTACTACTGCTGCTGCTGCTGCTACTGCTGCTGCTTCTGCTGCTGCGGCTACTGCTGCTGCTGCCGCTACTGCTGCTATTGCTGCTGCTGCCGCGAGGATGAACGGAGTTGGCGTGACGGGGATGGTTCATAGCTCATCAACGAGATCAGCGGTCAAGGGAATCGCGGTTCATTTGCGGCGTGAGGCAGCGTGCGCGCCTAAAATGAGTGCCACCCGACCTTCATGGGGCGGCATTGAAGCCGCCGGCCGCGGAAATTACACGTTCTTGTGACAGGGGCAATGATCACTGCGTAACAATTTTTTTTTTGTCCCTGGGTACTAAGTGTTATTTTCCAATTTATTATGCCTCAAAAGTACGGAAAACGTCTATTAGTATTCCCCACAAATTTCGATTAAAAGCTTTCGTGACTGCAGGGATCCATCTTTTTCGTTCTTTCGGTAAAGTCACGTAGAAGGGAAGTAATAAAATAATAAAAACGTGACTTTACCGAAAGAACCAAGAAGATATTCTCCACAAACTTTGCTTTTGTGACCAGGACAGTGATATTTTGAAAATTACCTATTTCCAATGAGAAAACGTGGTGTGCATTAGTGTCATTCCTTCACGTAAAGCCCTGCTCACAAAAGCTCGCGGGCAATAATAGCCATTCTCTCTTTACTTTTGAAGCATACGCAATTAGAAAATAACACTTACTACCCAGGAACAAAAATCGTGTTACACAGTGATATATATATGATCGCTCTAATTGGCCCAACACGAATTCGTTCGGCGCGTGGCCGTGAAGCTTCGTGGGGCTGATCACTGCTCCACCCACCACCGCACGCGGCAGCTGCTCCACGATGCAGCCCCTTGGAGGAGGCGGCGAGAATTGGTGGATCACCGCACAGATGGGTTGTGGAAACTCCCGTACCACTGCCTGGCTCGCCTGCAGAAGGCGGGCACAGCAAACACAAACAAGGAGACGTGGGCTCCACCGGTTGTGTTTTGTAGGGGGATCGAGTGTTTCCCCGTCGCACGAGTGGGTTTCCTCCGGGTGCTCCGGTTTCCTCCCACATGCAAACACTCATTGGTTGGTTTAACACGTAGGCTTTCGCGACCAATATTATTGCCCGATGATGCTGGATGCAATTACCAGCGAAACGTCGTATTCAAAAAAATTGTAAATGTTGTCGTTTCACGCTTCAACACACCGGTGGGCTAAAGCTGTGAACTATTTTTCTTTTGTCAACGTGACACTTTTTTTACTGATTGGCCGTGTCGGGCGGTGGAGGGTTACGACACATTTATAAATAACGCGATCTAAACCCAAAACGTTGATTATGAACTCATTAGTTGGCCGATAACGACTGCATATAAAGAGGACCGCAGAGCTTGGGCAATTGTTGGTAGGGCTGGCTCCTCACCGAGTGGCTGAGGCTGCTGCCATCCCCGCTCGTCTGAGTCGTCCTCTCTCTCTCTCTCTGAGTCGTCTTCTCTTTCTCTCTCTCTGAGTCACCCTTTATTATTCTCTCTGAGTCGTCCTCTCTCTCTGAGTCGTCCTCTCTCTCTCTCTCTCTCTGAGTCGCCCTCTCTTTCTCTCTCTAAGTCGTTCTCTCTTTCTCTCTCTCTGAGTCGCCCTCTCTTTCTCTCTCTAAGTCGTTCTCTCTTTCTCTCTCTCTGAGTCGTCCTCTCTCTCTCTGAGTCGTCCTTTCTATCTTAGTCGTCCTCTTTCACTCTGAGTCGCCCTTTTTCTCTCTCTCTCTGAGTCGCCCTCTCTCGCTCTCTGAGTCGTCCTCTCTCTCTGAGTCGTCCTCTCTCTCTGAGTCGCCCTTTTTCTCTCTCTCTGAGTCGTCCTCTCTCTCTCTCTCTGAGTCGCCCTCTCTCTCTGAGTCGTCCTTTCTCTCTCGCTCTCTTTGAGTCGCCCTCTCTCTATCTGAGTCGTCTTCTCTTTCTCTCTCTCTGAGTCACCCTTTATTTTTCTCTCTGAGTCGCCCTCTCTCTCTCTGAGTCGCCCTTTTTCTCTCTCTCTCTGAGTCGCCCTCTCATTCTCTCTCTAAGTCGTTCTCTCTTTCTCTCTCTCTGAGTCGTCCTCTCTCTCTCTGAGTCGTCCTCTTTCTCTCTGAGTCGTCCTTTCTATCTGAGTCGTCCTCTTTCTCTCTGAGTCGCCCTTTTTCTCTCTCTCTCTGAGTCGTCCTCTCTCTCTGAGTCGTCCTCTCTCTCTATTTCTCTATGAATCGTCCTCCCTCTCTCTGAGTCGTCCTCTCTCTCTCTCTGAGTCGCCCTTTCTCTTTCTCTGAGTCGTCCTCTCTCTCTCTTTGAGTCGCCCTCTCTCTCTCTCTATGAGTCGCCCTTTCTCTCTCGCTCTCTCTGAGTCGTCCTCCCTCTCTCTCTCTCTATGAGTCGCCCTTTTTCTCTCTCTATGAGTCGCCCTTTCTCTCTCTCTATGAGTCGCCCTTTTTCTCTCTCTATGAGTCGCCCTCTCTCTCTCTCTATGAGTCGCCCTTTCTCTCTCGCTCTCTCTGAGTCGTCCTCCCTCTCTCTCTTTGAGTCGCCCTTTCTCTCTCTCTATGAGTCGCCCTTTTTCTCTCTCTATGAGTCGCCCTTTCTCTCTCTCTTTGAGTCGCCCTTTCTCTCTCTCTCTGAGTCGCCCTCTCTCTCTCTCTCTGAGTCGCCCTCTCTCTCTCTCTCTGAGTCGCCCTCTCTCTCTCTCTTTGAGTCGCCCTTTCTCTCTCTCTATGAGTCGCCCTTTCTCTTTCTCTGAGTCGCCCTCTCTCTCTCTCTTTGAGTCGCCCTCTCTCTCTCTCTTTGAGTCGCCCTCTCTCTCTCTCTCTGAGTCGCCCTTTCTCTCTCTCTATGAGTCGCCCTCTCTCTCTCTCTATGAGTCGCCCTTTCTCTTTCTCTGAGTCGCCCTCTCTCTCTCTCTTTGAGTCGCCCTCTCTCTCTCTCTCTGAGTCGCCCTTTCTCTCTCTCTATGAGTCGCCCTCTCTCTCTCTCTTTGAGTCGCCCTCTCTCTCTCTCTATGAGTCGCCCTTTCTCTCTCTCTATGAGTCGCCCTTTCTCTTTCTCTGAGTCGCCCTCTCTCTCTCTCTTTGAGTCGCCCTCTCTCTCTCTCTCTGAGTCGCCCTTTCTCTCTCTCTATGAGTCGCCCTCTCTCTCTCTCTTTGAGTCGCCCTCTCTCTCTCTCTATGAGTCGCCCTTTCTCTCTCTCTATGAGTCGCCCTTTCTCTTTCTCTGAGTCGCCCTCTCTCTCTCTCTTTGAGTCGCCCTCTCTCTCTCTCTCTGAGTCGCCCTTTCTCTCTCTCTTTGAGTCGCCCTCTCTCTCTCTCTTTGAGTCGCCCTCTCTCTCTCTATGAGTCGCCCTTTCTCTCTCTCTATGAGTCGCCCTTTCTCTTTCTCTGAGTCGCCCTCTCTCTCTCTCTCTGAGTCGCCCTTTCTCTCTCTCTCTGAGTCGCCCTCTCTCTCTCTCTCTGAGTCGCCCTCTCTCTCTCTCTCTGAGTCGCCCTCTCTCTCTCTCTCTGAGTCGCCCTCTCTCTCTCTCTCTGAGTCGCCCTTTCTCTCTCTCTCTGAGTCGCCCTTTCTCTCTCTCTATGAGTCGCCCTCTCTCTCTCTCTCTGAGTCGCCCTCTCTCTCTCTCTCTGAGTCGCCCTTTCTCTCTCTCTCTGAGTCGCCCTTTCTCTCTCTCTCTGAGTCGCCCTTTCTCTCTCTCTATGAGTCGCCCTCTCTCTCTCTCTGAGTCGCCCTCTCTCTCTCTCTATGAGTCGCCCTTTCTCTCTCTCTATGAGTCGCCCTCTCTCTCTCTCTTTGAGTCGCCCTTTCTCTCTCTCTTTGAGTCGCCCTTTCTCTCTCTCTATGAGTCGCCCTCTCTCTCTCTCTTTGAGTCGCCCTCTCTCTCTCTCTTTGAGTCGCCCTCTCTCTCTCTCTATGAGTCGCCCTTTCTCTCTCTCTTTGAGTCGCCCTTTCTCTCTCTCTTTGAGTCGCCCTTTCTCTCTCTCTTTGAGTCGCCCTTTCTCTCTCTCTTTGAGTCGCCCTTTCTCTCTCTCTTTGAGTCGCCCTTTCTCTCTCTCTTTGAGTCGCCCTTTCTCTCTCTCTTTGAGTCGCCCTTTCTCTCTCTCTTTGAGTCGCCCTCTCTCTCTCTCTATGAGTCGCCCTTTCTCTTTCTCTGAGTCGCCCTCTCTCTCTCTCTTTGAGTCGCCCTTTCTCTCTCTCTTTGAGTCGCCCTTTCTCTCTCTCTATGAGTCGCCCTTTCTCTTTCTCTGAGTCGCCCTCTCTCTCTCTCTATGAGTCGCCCTTTCTCTCTCTCTTTGAGTCGCCCTTTCTCTCTCTCTATGAGTCGCCCTTTCTCTTTCTCTGAGTCGCCCTCTCTCTCTCTCTATGAGTCGCCCTTTCTCTCTCTCTTTGAGTCGCCCTTTCTCTTTCTCTGAGTCGCCCTCTCTCTCTCTCTTTGAGTCGCCCTTTCTCTCTCTCTTTGAGTCGCCCTTTCTCTCTCTCTATGAGTCGCCCTCTCTCTCTCTCTATGAGTCGCCCTCTCTCTCTCTCTTTGAGTCGCCCTTTCTCTCTCTCTATGAGTCGCCCTTTCTCTCTCTCTATGAGTCGCCCTTTCTCTTTCTCTGAGTCGCCCTTTCTCTCTCTCTCTCTTTGAGTCGCCCTCTCTCTCTCTCTTTGAGTCGCCCTCTCTCTCTCTCTATGAGTCGCCCTTTCTCTCTCTCTATGAGTCGCCCTTTCTCTCTCTCTCTCTCTGAGTCGCCCTCTCCCTCTCTTCAACAGCGAGGAGCGAACCCTGTGGAACGACGCATTGCACGTTGAACGTATTATTATTATTTAATCATGATGGAAAGCAAAATTTAAGCATAAGTCCATTCTGTGTCTTGACACGTAAGTAATCATACTATTTATCCCATCAGTCTAGTCGCTTTCCCGGCCGATATTACACAGCAGCAGCAGCAGCTATTATTATTATTATTTAAGCGAAGGTTGAAACCAGTCCAGCGTTTGATTTTGTTTGATGAAGTGGAGAGAGAATGATGGGAAGGCAGAGGCTCATTGTCTGCTTATTTAGTAAATAAATCAAGAGGGTAACGGAGAATTCGTTGATTTGTATTGGTCCTGTGCGTTGATGATAATAACTCGGGGCTTTCAAAATCAGTGGCGCAAAATTGTTTTTGTAAATATCACCCACGCCATTCAGCCCCCTCCGCCCCCCCGCCTCCCCTCCTATGTAAATATGAAAAACAAAACATTCGCACTCAGATGTTGAACACTTTCTAGTTTGCTAGCCGGCGACGATCACCGCTGCAGTCACAACAATTTGATCCGCTGCAGTCACAACAATTTGATTCAACAACGACGGAGGGTGCCGAGTGGGATGCGGTTTTGAAACCGCGGCCCAAAGCCTCGCAGGTGCCAGGGGAAACATTTCTCAACACGTGTTGGGTGGCGTTGCTGTTGTTTTTATTTATAATCGGGGCGTTGTTGTTGTCGTCGTCGTTCAAGAACTCACGGAGTTCCAATTTGCTCCCTTAAGTTGAACACGTGGTAGGCTTTTCGCGACCAATATCATCCATCGCATATGTTGTTTTGTCGTCTTAGATCGTGTAAATATATAAATGTGTCGTTAAACCCGCCACCACCCGACACAGCCAATTAGTAAGGTTTGTCACGTAAACAGAACGTGCCAATTCTTGCGAACCTCTACGGGGAGGATACTTTTCTTCAAACCAGAAAATTGGAGAAACTCCTGATGAAGCTAGTTGTAATTACTGGCGAAACGTCGTACTCAAATTGTAAATGTTGTGGATTTTATCTCCAACACACCGGTGTGCTGTACTAGTATACTACACTATACACTAAACTATACACTACACTATACACTACTATACACTACACTATACACTACTATACACTACACTATACACTACTATACACTACACTATACACTACTATACACTACACTATACACTATTATACACTAAACTATACACTACTATACACTACACTATACACTACCACACTACTATACACTACACTATACACTACTATACACTACACTATACACTATTATACACTACACTATACACTACTATACACTACATTATACACTACTATACACTACACTATACACTATTATACACTAAACTATACACTACTATACACTACACTATACACTACCACACTACTATACACTACACTATACACTACACTACTATAGACTGCACTACTATACACTACACTACTACACACTACACTATACACTACACTATACACTACACTATACACTACACTACATACTAGTGCTGTACTAGTAACGAATTGGCCACGTTCTGTTTACGTGACAACCCTTACTAGTTGGCTGCGTCGGGTGGTGGCGGGTTTAACGACGTATTTGTGTTTACGTGATCTAACCCCCTCCCCCCCCAAAAAAAAACTATATCATAGATTTCTCCCTTAATATTCACGTCTCTGATTCTATGCCCCGAGCAGCAACCCAAGTAAATGTGCCAACGTTGTGCGAACGTTGAGAGAGGGGAACAAAAAAAAACCTTCCGCTTGTGGTTGGGAACGGTTGGACCAAAGTTCGCCCAACATTGAGCCACGGTTACTGGGTAGGACGATTTTTTCAGTTGCGGTTTCATTGATTAGGTATAGCCTCTTCTTGGTTCTTTCGGTAAAGTCACGTAGAAGGGAAATAATAAAATAATAAAAATAAAACATAATAAAATACAATTCTGACGACGTTTTTGCCACAACGCAAGCATCAGAAACGTCGTGAGAATTATTTTATTATGTTTTACTTTTATTATTTTATTATTTCCCTTCTACGTGACTTTACCGAAAGAACCAAGAAGATGAATCCCTGCAGTCACGAAAGCTTTAAATCGAAATTTAGGTATAGCCTAATCAATGAAACGATGGCCTCTAAATGATGGCCTCTACGTTTTAAAACATTGCTGCGGCTGCTGCTGCTTACAATGTTGTCGTTCATTTGCAACAAGCTGAGAGAATCCCACTTCCGCGAACCTCACCTATGCATGGGCACGTGATCAATAAAGCTGACTTACTGACCTACTAGCGGTGTGCGCATCCACCGCTCGCAGGGGTTCTTATCATAGTGTGTTTTCGTTTGCAAAATGCAAACAAAAACACACTTTGATATTAGTGTATATTATCATAGTGTGTTTTCGTTTGCAAAATGCAAACAAAAACACACTTTGATATTAGTGTATATTATCATAGTGTGTTTTTGTTTGCAGAATGCAAACAAAAACACACTATGATATTAGTGTATATTATCATAGTGTGTTTTTGTTTGCAAAATGCAAACAAAAACACACTTTGATATTAGTGTATATTATCATAGTGTGTTTTTTTTGCAAAATGCAAACAAAAACACACTATGATATTAGTGTATATTATCATAGTGTGTTTTTTTTGCAAAATGCAAACAAAAACACACTTTGATATTAGTGTATATTATCATAGTGTGTTTTCGTTTGCAAAATGCAAACGAAAACACACTATGATAATAGTGTATATTATCAAAGTGTGTTTTTGTTTGCATTTTGACTGCAAGTATTGCGGTTAATGCAGACGTGAATCCTCGTAAAAAGGTTTCAGTTTTGTGGCCAGAAAAAATGGGAAAAACCCCTATTATTATATTTTGGTACCGGCAAAGGAGGTCTAATGATGGAGTTTCCCTTCTCACCGCGCCCCTGCTGCTGCTGCACGTGTGGCAAAAGGAAAGGGGATAACCTCCACTGTTGGAGCTGAGAGAGCGCCCGAGAGAGAGAGAAGGGGGGGGAGGCGGTTAGGGGGGGCCGCAGTTCCACGGAAACCGATGGGCAAGTTGTAGCTGACGAGCTTGCGAGCCGCACCGGGGCTTTGTCCATTGTTTCTCGGCATTAACCGCGTTAGTTACACATTTTTTTCCCCCCCGGCCACATCGATTCCGCTCCCCGTCTATAATGCGGCGACATGAGCGTGGCCGACAACTGGTAGCGCTCACGGCCAACACCAGTGACCTGCCGATGTGCCTTCGATGCGGACAAAGGCAACGATCCCCCCGTGTAGCCTTAACAGGATGTAGGGGCATGCGCTGTTAGCGAGCACCTATGAAGGCCGGCACAGCACACGAGGGGGTGGGTGGCCAGCACCACGCCCGACCGCCTTTGTCTCCCCAGTGGCGATGTTTACACACCGCACCAGGTACTCATTTCAGGCTGAGTCGACCTAGGGGAGGCCCAGGACCGGTTCAGATAATCGTCACTGGTGTTGGCCGTGAGCGGTAATCGAACCCGGGCCGCCAGGTTCATAGCGCAGCGCGCTAACCGCTACACCACCGCTCACCACACACGCACACACACGTGACTACGCGTGTGCGTCATGCAAAATTCTCGCCGCACGCGGACCGGCGCTAAAGCGTGCCCTGACCTCTCGGCTCGCGGACGTTTTGAAAATGAATCGCCATCGCGAACGCGCGGCGAAGCGCGCGACACGCGGGCATTCACGCAATTTTCCGTATTGAATGGCGACTTGACGACACATTGGCTGGAGCGCGCGCGCGCGCGTGCGTGCGTGCGTGTGTGCGTGCGCGCGTGCGTGCGCGCGTGCGTGCGCGCGCGCGTGCGTGCGTGTGTGCGTGCGTGCGTGCGTGCGTGCGCGCGTGCGTGCGTGCGTGCGTGCGTGCGTGCGCTAATGGATACGAGCCACAACGAAACCGCGACCGATACCGCCCGCAGAACATAACCATTTATTTTCAGCGCTAACGCCAAACATGTCGATGGAAGCGAGCAACTGGGCCATGGTGGCTCAAAGCTCGGGCGAGAGGCTTTGCGAACGCGATATTCGGGCGCGAGTGGGTGACTCAGCCTATCATTCCCTCTGGGGTCGATAAAATGAAAAGCACTTTGTGGGGGTGGGGGAAATCAACCACCTGGGGGAGGTGCGGGGGATGGTGAGGGGGGGGGTGTTGACTCGGCCCATCAACCCCCCCGGGGTCGATAAAAAACATCCCACTCAGTGGGAAAGATCAAAAGATCAGCAACTTTTGGTGGAGGGAGGGGCCCCTGGGGTCGGACGGGGGTGTTGACTCAGTCCCTTCAAGGTCGATAAAAATTATTTCGATTTTGTGGGAGAATATCAACAGTGGTTGCACGATACATAGATGTTTTCCTCCCTTCCGCCATACGAACGTGGATTTTCCAACACTGGCTCTGCAAGGGCTGTGACAGAGGAGGCGAATACCGGTGCCTTAATGTGGGCTCATTTGAGCAGCGAGAAAATCACTCTGACTCCTGACTTGCTGATAATATCCACAGCTGCAGATTTAATTCACTCTCAGCGAGAAAGCGAGCGAGCGAGCGAGAGAGGGTGTTTAAAAAAACTCAGATGGTAAGCTACAGACAAAGGGGGAGGGGAGAACATCCATAACCGGCCACCAACAAATTTCCCAAGCTCTGCGTTCCTATATCGGGAGGTTCGGTCAACTCCATTGACGATTGCTTATGACGCGCGGGAGGATAAAGGCGGAGTGCTGTCCGGATTAAACCAACGCGCGCAAGAGCGGGAGAGGCCACACTCGATCTCAATGTGAATGGAGATGAAAGTTAACCCACTTGCTGTACTGCCTCCAACTCCCTGGCACGCCAGGAGGAGACCCGGCTCGGAAAAGAGAGCGCACGGCCGCTGAGCGCACGGGGTTATCTCCGCCGGCAGCACAAGGGGCCACCGCCTACTGACATAATGGAACCTTCTGAACACGAAGCCAGCCATGTGCTCACCTAATGAGGGCCACCTGTGGACCTGCGCTATTATTAATTCATGGAGGGGCTGACGCTACCTCGCCTAGCAGTGAGCGGGGTTTGCGTGCGCGTCTGTGTGTGTGTGTGTGAGAGAGTGTGTGGGCGGAGGAGCGACGCTCACAACAACGAGCGGAGCGCCGGGTGGCTAGAGCACAGCATGTTGGCACAGTAGGGGGCACAGGTGGTGCATCAGCCAGTCATCTCAGTCAGTCGACCCGTGGCACCTGGGTCTGCCCCGTGACCGCCTGCCAGCGGGCGTTCGACACTTCACGTGGCCTCAAGGTGCACTTGGCCTGGCACAAGCGTCGTGGTGACGTCACCGCCACTTAGTGGCGAATGGCGGTTGTTGTTGTTGTGTGTGGGGAGCGGTGGTGTAGTGGTTAGCGCGCTGCACTACGGACCTGGCGACCCGGGTTCGATTCCCGCTCACGGCAAACACCAGTGACGATTATCTGAACCGGTCCCGGACCTCCCCTAGGTCGACTCAGCCTCAAATGAGTACCTGGTGCGGTGTGTAAACATCGCCACTAGGGAGACAAAGGCGGTCGGGCGTGGTGCTGGCCACCCACCCCCTCGTGTACCGTTCCGGCCTTCATAGGTGCTCGCTAACAGCACTTGCCCCTACAGTCTGTTAAGGCTATACGGGGGATCTTTATCTTTGTGTGAGGAAGAGCGGTGGCGCGGCGGTTAGCGCGTTGCGCTGCGATCCCCTGCGGCCCGAGTTCCAATTCCCGCTCACGGTCAACACCAGTGACGATTGTCTGAACCGGTCCTGGGCCTCCCCTAGGTCGACTCAGCCTCAAATTAGTTCCGGGTGCGATGTGTAAACGTCGCTACTCGAAAAACAAAGGCGGCCGGGCGTGGTGCTGGCCACCCACCCACTTCGTGTGCCACATTGCCGGCCTTCATAGGGGCTGTTCGCTACTAACATCACTTGCCCCTACAGTCTGTTAAGGCTATACGCGGGGGGTGGGCGACCTTTGTCTTTGTGAGAAAGCGAGAGTGTGAGAGAGAGAGAGATTGGGAGCCCTTCGTGTCAATTCTTCTTTTCACGTTACTATGACAACGAGGAGCGCTGACCACCGCGGTGAAGTATGATTCGCCTCTGGGTACTGCCATCGAGCAAACCCTCATCGATGCCACGATGCTGCGTGGGTAGCCGGCCTCCGCAGAAAACGATGAATTGTTTTCGTCCAAACAGAATTTATGCGGCGGCACATTGCAAGCGCGCGCATCCTGTTTTACGCGAGTAATTGTGCGAAACGCCTCGCTCCCACAGCGTGCGCCGTAAGGAGAACGCGCCCGTGAAATGTCCAGCGCTAGATTATGATGACGGAAAGTGAGCGCGTCATATAAGGGCACGGTGGGCGCGTGCTCGCCCATACGAGGAGTTATGGAGCAGGAAAATAATAATAGTAGTAATACTAGTAATTCAGAACCCATGCTGGAGCCCATGCACAAACCCACGACACCCCGACTCCATGTTCGATCATATACATAAACCCATAACACTACGAACCCATGCTCAACTCCATGCTTCATCCCATATACAAATCCATGACACCTCAACCCCATGCTCAACTTTTTCATCTTCTTGGTTCTTTCGGTAAAGTCACGTAGAAGGGAAGTAATAAAATAATAAAGATAAAACATAATAAAATAAAATTATTCTCACGACGTGTCGGCTACAACGCAAGCAGCCGTCTTCAGGTGAACAATGAGACACTGCCAAGCTAGGAACTTATATATAAGCTGGGTTGGAGGTGGAAGAAGAGCGCCTTAACAAAAATAATGTGCATATCAAGAGGAATTTAGCATATTCATGGGAAATGCGTAGGAGGTGGGCTCAACTCCAAGCTTGATCCGATGCACAAACCCATGACACCTTAACCGCATGCTCGACTCCAAGCCCGATCCCATGCACAAACACATAACACTTCTAATCCATGCTTGGCCTCGTGCTCAATTCCACGCTTGAACCCATGCTAGAACTCACACGTTCATGGGTCCGTACTCACAGACACGTAGGCACACACACACGCACGTGCACACACACAAAGCCACGTCCCCGAACAGCGTTTAATAGATTCTAGATTTGAAGTTTTCGTGATTGCAAGGATTCATATTCTTAGGTTTTCTCGGTAAAGTCACGTAGATAAAAAATTAAAATTAATAAAAGTAAACTAAAAATCAAATACAAATCACGACGTTTCGGAGGCAACACAAGCTTCCGTCTTCAGGTGGAACCGTCACAGCACGATAGCTGTATCAAGTAAGAGAATAAGCGTTTAATAGACTATTGCGGTATCAGAACAAGCTATTGTTTAAACAAGCTATTGTTCAAACAAGCTATTGTTCAAACACGCTATTGTGTAAACAAGCTATTGTTCAAACCAGCTATTGTTCAAACAAGCTATTGTTTAAACAAGCTATTGTTTAAGAATTGCAGTTATTGTTTGTTTAACACACGGGCTGAGTTTTGGGGGGCACTGGGGCGGGGCGGGGGGCACAGAGGGGGGGGGGGGGGTGCCTTCCCACCCCTCCCAAACTGGACACCTTAATTCATTAATTTTAATCAGTTTACAATAAACATTCTAGTGGACAAAGCGAATCCCTGCCACCCCCCCCCCAATTATACCGAGTCAATCTTCGCCCGTGGTTTGAATGTTAGGTTAGACACAGAATCAAAACATGCATTCTCACTGGAGGAATCCGATGAGCTATGAAGCTCTTTTATTCCCGACGGATGTACACAAACACACACTCACACAAGCGCTTGGTCAGCACTCTCCAGTTGCTTACCCCCCCCACCCGCACAATCCATGCCAGTTGGCTTAAAATAAGCCATTAAATCAACAAAAAAGAATAATTAACAAACAACATCGGGTGCTCACTAAAAAAGCACCTGCCACGAACGTCTGCTCAGGCTCCACCAGGTGATGGTTGTCTTTGGGGGTGTTTCGTTTTTCTTTAAATACGTGCGTGCCGTTCTAAACGAGCGGGCTAAATGATGATTGCTGCTGCCGGTACTTGCCGCTCGCTCTCTCTCGGTGAGAAGCCGGTGAAGCCCTCTGCCCTGCCTTGCACAATGGCAGCACCTGGGTCATTCGGTGAGCAAACATCGCTTGCTGGAGACGCACACACGACACCACGCGCACAGAGAGGAGATAGAACGAGGCACACACACAGACTGACACACACACAGGCTGACACACACACATAATGACACACACACGCAGACTGACACACACACACTGGCTGACACACACACACAGGCTGACACACACACAGAGACTGATACACACACAGGCTGACACACACACACAGACTGACACACACACACAGGCTGACACACACACACAGGCTGACACACACACAGAGGCTGACACACACACAGACTGACACACACACACAGGCTGACACACACACACAGGCTGACACACACACAGAGGCTGACACACACACAGGCTGACACACACACACAGGCTGACACACACACAGAGGCTGACACACACACAAACTGACACACACACACAGGCTGACACACACACAGGCTGACACACACACAGAGGCTGACACACACACAGGCTGACACACACACAGGCTGACACACACACACAGGCTGACACACACACAGAGGCTGACACACACACACATAGGCTGACACACACACACAGGCTGACACACACACAGAGGCTGACACACACACAGACTGACATACACACACAGGCTGACACACACACACACACAGGCTGACACACACACAGAGGCTGACACACACACAGGATGACACACACACACACAGACTGACACACACACACAGACGGATACACACACAGAGGCTGACACACACACACAGGCTGACACACACACAGAGGCTGATACACACACACACACAGACTAACACACACACACAGGCTGACACACACACAGAGGCTGACACACACACAGGCTGACACACACACACAGACTGACACACACACACAGGCTGACACACACACACACAGGCTGACACACACACAGAGGCTGACACACACACACACAGGCTGACACACACACACAGGCTGACACACACACAGAGGATGACACACAGAGAGACTGACACACACGCACAGAGGCTGACACACGCACACACACAGACTGACCGACACACACACAGGCTGACACACACACAAAGGCTGACACACACACACACACACAGGCTGATACACACACAGAGGCTGACACACACACACAGGCTGACACACACACAGACTGACACACACACACAGGCTGACACACACACACAGGCTGACACACACACAGAGGCTGACACACACACAGACTGACACACACACACACACAGGCTGACACACCCACACACAGAGGCTGACCCACACACAAACTGACACACACACACAGACTGACACACACACAGACTGACACACACACACACACAGACTGACACACACACACACAGACTGACACACACACACACACAGGCTGACACACACACAGGCTGACACACACACACAGACTGAAACACACACGCAGACTGACAAACACAGAGGCTGACACACACAGAGGCTGACACACACACACAGAGTGACACACACACACATAGACTGACACACACACACAGGCTGACACACACAGAGGCTGACACACACACAGAGACTGACACACACACAGACTGACACACATACACAGAGGCTGACACACAGAGGCTGACGCACACACAGAGGCTGACACACACTCACAGGCTGACACACACACACACTGACACACACACACAGACTGACACACACAGAGGCTGACACACACACACAGGCTGACACACACACACACTGACACACACACACAGACTGACACACACAGAGGCTGACACACACGCACACACACTGACACACACACACACACACTGACACACACACACAGGCTGACACACACATACAGAGGCTGACACACACACAGAGACTGACACACACACACAGACTGACACATATACACAGAGGCTGACACACAGAGGCTGACGCACACACAGAGGCTGACACACACACACACTGACACACACACACAGGCTGACATACACACAGAGACGCTGACATACACACACAGACTGACACACACACAGACTGACACACACACACAGACTGACACACAGAGGCTGACACACACACACAGAGAGGCTGACACACACACAGACTGACACACACACACACAGGCTGACACACAGAGGCTGACACACACACAGAGGCTGACACACACACACACTGACACACACACACAGGCTGACATACACACAGAGACGCTGACATACACACACAGACTGACACACACACAGACTGACACACACACAGACTGACACACAGAGGCTGACACACACACACAGAGGCTGACACACACACAGACTGACACACACACACAGACTGACACACACACACACACAGGCTGACACACAGAGGCTGACACACACACAGAGGCTGACACACACACACACTGACACACACACACAGGCTGACATACACACAGAGACGCTGACATACACACACAGACTGATACACACACAGACTGACACACACACACACAGACTGACACACAGAGGCTGACACACACACACAGAGGCTGACACACACATAGACTGACACACACACACAGACTGACACACACACACACAGGCTGACACACAGAGGCTGACACACACACACAGAGGCTGACACACACACACACTGACACACACACACAGAGGCTGACACACACACTGACACACACACACACAGGCTGACACACACACACACACAGGCTGACACACAGAGGCTGACACACACACAGAGGCTGACACACACACAGACTGACACACACACACAGACTGACACATACACACACACAGGCTGACACACAGAGGCTGACACACACACACAGAGGCTGACACACACACACTGACACACACACACAGAGGCTGACACACAGACTGACACATACACACAGACTGACGCACACACACACACAGGCTGACACACAGAGGCTGACACACACACAGAGACTGACACACACACACACCGACAGTGGAGAGGCTCTAACGACACAGAGAGATGTCGCCGGTCGCTCCTCCAGCGCGTGGATGGCTTCAGCCACGCACGCTGCCTCACGCGTCCGTGATGTTGCCACGAGGGGAGGGAGCGAGGGGGTGGAGATGGCCCCCTGAGCTCCACGTGCTGTCCGCTTCTGTCGCTCTCAAACGAATGTCCGAACGAGGCGCCTCAATGGGTAATCGTGTTTTTTTGCACGTGCGCGGCTTTCGCGATCCATCCGTGATGAAGGTGATTGTTTTTTTTGGTTTCGGGGGTGAGATCGCGCGAGTATAGATGTGTCGTCAACCCCGCCACCACCCGACACGGCCAGTTTGTGATGGTGCTGTCACGTTCAATGAAAACGCGCCACGCTGTTCAACGGTGTCGTGCTTGTGTGCTCAACACGACCCACGGGTGCATGTGCAGCAGTAGCAGCAGCTTTAGTAGCTGTAGCAGCAATAGCGGCAACGGCTATGGCAGAAGTAGCAGCAGCTGTAGCAGAAGTAGCAACAGCAGCTGTAGCAGCAGCAGCCTCTGTAGCAGAAGTAGCAACAGCAGCTGTAGTAGCAGCAGCTGTGGTAGCAGCAGTAGCAACAGCAGCTGTTGTAGCAGCAGCAGCCTCTGTAGCAGAAGTAGCAACAGCAGCTGTAGCAGCAGCAGCTGTGGTAGCAGCAGTAGCAACAGCAGCTGTTGTAGCAGCAGCAGCCTCTGTAGCAGAAGTAGCAACAGCAGCTGTAGTAGCAGCAGCTGTGGTAGCAGCAGTAGCAACAGCAGCAGCTGTAGCAGCAGCAGCCTCTGTAGCAGAAGTAGCAACAGCAGTTGTAGTAGCAGTTTCAGCATCTGTAGCAGCAGTAGCAACAGCAGCTGTAGCAGCATCAGCATCTGTAGCAGCAGTATCAACAGCAGCTGTAGCAGCAGCAGCTGCAGTAGCAGCAGCAGCTGTAGCAGAAGTAGCAACATCAGCTGTAACAACAGCAGCTGTAGTAGCAGCAGCTGCAGTAGCAGCAGCAGCTGTAGCAGAAGTAGCAACAGCAGCTGTAGCAGCAGCTGTAGTTGCTGCAGCTGCTGTAGTAGCAGTCGAGAGCATCTGATGGGACCGTCTTGAGAAACATCATGGACTGAGCTATGATCGCAAACGTCTTTAAGACAGAGAGGATGGCTTCACAGAGAAAGAGAGAGAGAGATGTAAAGGGTCAGAGGTGAAACAACTGCGGACCACCAATGCAATAATTGCCAACGCTGTTTCCACACGAAATTCCCGCGCAGAGAGTTTGATCGGAAGAAGTTGGAAGGGTTTGGATCTCACGGAGAGGAACTTTCCGAAATGGGTTTTTTTTGTCATTAGCACGACCGGCTTTCCTTTTCTCTCTCTCTCTCTCATCAGTGTGGGGTGATTTGCCGAGCCTTAAAAGTTTTGTACGGCAGTGCGTGGAGTTAAAATACTTTAATGAGCATCACAAAGTTGTCAGCTTCCAACGAGCAGATGAATTTTGTTTTGGATCTTCGTTAAGCGTTTGTTTCTCACCACAGTCAGCGGTGGTAGCTTTATGTCAACTGATGACTGTCATGGTGATTGTCGTAATAATTCTGGTAACCGATGCTGATGATGATGGGAACGATGATGTTTGTGATGATAATGATGGGTGTGATAATGATGATGATAATGATGGGTGTGATAATGATACTGGTGATGATGATGATGATTGATAATTGTTTTTTTACCCTTCTATCTGGCAACAAAACTGACACCTTTTTTACAAGGAGTCATGTTTGTATAGACCACAATACCTGCAGTCATAATGCAAACAAAAACATAACTCTGATAATGTATGCACTGTCCTTGAAGTTGATTGGTCCACACCCGAGACAGCTTTCCTTAGAGCCTAGTCTCACATGCCTTTTGGCGTAATCTGGTCCAACCCATGTGAGACTAGGCTCTAAGGAAAGTTGTCTCGGGTGTGGACCAATCAACTTCAAGGACAGTGCATACATTATCAGAGTTATGTTTTTTGTTTGCATTATGGCTGCAGGTATTGTGGTCTATGCAAACATGACTCCTTGTACAAAAAGGTGTTAGTTTTGTTGCCAGATAGAAGGGTAAAAAAACAATTATCATATTTTTTACTGGCAAACGAGGTTCCAATGATGATGATTGTTGTTGTGATAATGATGGTGGTGGTGATGATACGAGTGATGATGATGAAGCATTGCCCATCGACTAACATTGCCGAAAGACAAGCATTGTCCATAGACTTGCATGGCCTACAGATTAACCTTTTCCGTCGAATAGCATTTCCCATCGACTAATATCGGCCATGCAATAACATTGCCCATACACTGACATTGACGCTACACTAACAATGTCCATGCACTACTAACATTGCACATGTACCAGCATTGCCCATACACTAACATTGCACATGTACCAGCATTGTACATAGACTAGCATTGCCCACAGACTCACAAGTTATTGAGTTACATATCATAGACAAAGCTAAATTTGGAAGGAAAGTCCATGACCGCCGACATCTTTCAGAATGGAGAGAGAGAGAGAGACTGATGAATGGATTTCTGCGACAAACAGCATCGTAGCTCATCGGATTCCTCCAGCATAAATACACATTCAGATTCTGAATGCGTATTTAAGGTGTGCACCTCAAAATCCGAGTCGTTGAGCTGTGAAACCCCCTTTAAAGCCGCCGCATGAATCCAGGAGCTGACAGCAAGTGCTGGTGAATCGAACAATTTCCTTGCAATCGGTCCCATTGTCCAAATGTTCAGACTTTCACCGGCGGCTGAGATCGCATTTGGCACTCGAGGCGAGCGGTCCACCAACACGACGGCTGACGCTCACCAGAGATGGCAGCCCCCTTCATATTTATATATTTATTTATTTACCCCCCCCCCCACCCCACCCCCCCCCAAACCTCCCCCAGCGCAATATCCACACGCGTAACTTCCATGGGATCAATTCGTCACATTTGATCAGTTATAGGACGTATTGTTAGGTTTTTTCGGTAAAGTCACGTAGGTAAAAAATTAAAATTAATAAAAGTAAAATTAAAATAAAATGAAAATCACGACGTTTCGGAGGCAACACAAGCTTCCGTCTTCAGGTGGAACCGTCACAGCACGATAGCTGTATCAGCAATTGTATCAGCAATCGTGCTGTGACGGTTCCTCCTGAAGACGGAAGCTTGTGTTGCCTCCGAAACGTCGTGATTTTTATTTTATTTTTACTTTTATTAATTTTAATTTTAATTTTTTACCTACGTGACTTTACCGAAAAAACATAAGAATATGAATCCTTACAGTCACGAAAGCTTCAAATCTACAGTTATGGGACGATTTACCATGAGGACACTATCTCCCCCCCCTCGCCCCAAAGAAGATGCAATGATGAAGTAAGTTCGTGTATCAGGTGGCTAGGGGGAGGTTGGGGTGTGATGCATCCGTCAATCATCTCAGTCAGTGGACGCACGCGGAGTTGGGTGCGTGCCGTGACCTCCTGCGGGCGGGGAGACTTTCACACTTCATCGCCTCGAACGGGCAACGTGGATTCAAGCAGCTCGCTCACCCATCTCGCGGTGGAGAGATGTCAACTACCTCGCCTGGCATGCAGGAGGCCGTGGGTTCGAGCCCGACCCTGACGCCTGCTGCTGTATATTAGGAGTTTGTGTGTCTCTCTCTCATCATCACGGTGGCTAGGAGATGTTAACTACCTCGCCTGGCATGCAGGAGGGCGTGGGTTCGATCCCGACCCTGACGCCTGCTGTATATTAGGAGTCTGTGTGTGTGTCTCTCTATCTCATCATCGTCACGGTGGCTAGGAGATGTTAACTACCTCGCCTGGCATGCAGGAGGCCGTGGGTTCGATCCCGACCCTGACGCCTGCTGCTGCTGTATACGAGGAGTTTGCGTGCCCCTCTCCCCTCTCTCTCTCTCCCCGTGGTCGCGTGGATTTGTCTCCGGGGTTCCCTCCGGTAGTTTTTTCCTTCCCCATCCACATCGAGAATCAACGACGCCACGAGTTCAGATCATTCGGCGGCTGCGCATCATCTCCACGCGGCGAGCCACTCCGTGGGGGCTGTTCTGTGTGGCAAAGGGGCGACAGAGCTCAGTGGGGGCCGTCCATAAATGACGTCACGAGATTTTTGACCCCCCCATCGTCACACGGCGTCACAAAAAGTCAGACCCCCCCCCCTCAAATATGACGTCAAAAAGCTCAAAAAAAAATAAAACATGCTTCAAATCGCTTTAAACTATTGTCATTGTAGTGCGTATTTAATGTGCCGCTGCACGCTGATGTGGTAGGAGGAAACATTTATAAAAAAAAGTCTTTAATTAAGCAGAACGTGTTGTCTATATTCATTTAAAGTTGCGCATTTTGATGTGACGTCACATTTCTCCCCCCCCTATCACACATCGTCACAAATGTCTGACCCCACCCACCCCCCCAGGTGCGTGACGTCATTTATGGACGGCCCCCAGTGGGCTTTTGCGTGGAATCGAATCGACGAACTCGGAACCAGCGTCGGGACGGCACACAAATCCTTGGTTGGGCCCCTTGAGCCAAGTGGTGGAAATTCCACATTACTCTGACAGAGGTCGAGTCCGTCCACAGGACAACCAATGTGGTCTTCGGACAAAGTGTTTACTCGATTGATGTACGCCCCCACACCCTCCCACACCCCTCAGAGCAAACGACGGACTCAATCAACCCCCAGGGGTAAGCGCGTCGCGTTAACAGCACTACTATACACTACACTATACACTAACCTACTATAGACTGCACTACTATACACTACACTACTACACACTACACTATACACTACACTATATGGGGAAACAAAGACGGCCCATGTGGGATGTTGGCCAGACAATAGGTGCTCGATGACAGCACTTGCCCCAGCAGCATGTAATGGTTATGCGGGGATCTGTGTCTGTGGTGCCGTGTATGTTCGTGAGTATGCTTGGGCGTCTGTGTGATACGTCTCTGTGTGTGTCTGTGTGTGTGTCTGTGTGGCTGTGTGTGTGTCTGTGTGTCTATGTGTCTGTGTGTATACGTCTGTGTGTGTCTGTGTGTATACGTCTGTGTGTGTGTTTGTGTGTGTATACGTCTGTGTGTGTGTTTGTGTGTGTATACGTCTGTGTGTGTCTGTGTGTGTGTCTGTGTGGCTGTGTGTGTGTCTGTGTGTCTATGTGTCTGTGTGTATACGTCTGTGTGTGTCTGTGTGTATACGTCTGTGTGTGTGTTTGTGTGTGTATACGTCTGTGTGTGTGTTTGTGTGTGTATACGTCTGTGTGTGTGTCTGGGTGTATACGTCTGTGTGTGTGTCTGTGTGTGTGTCTGTGTGTATACGTCTGTGTGTGTGTCTGTGTGTGTGTCTGTGTGTATACGTCTGTGTGTGTCTGTGTGTATGTCTGTGTGTATACGTCTGTGTGTGTGTCTGTGTATGTCTGTGGTGTCTGTGTGTGTCTGTGTGTATACGTCTGTGTGTATACATCTGTGTGTACGTCTGTGTGTGTGTCTGTGTGTGTGTCTGTGTGTATACAACAAGAGGTTTGTATCACCCATCTGTGTGTGATCCACCAGCCCCTCACCGCTGGGTTGCAGGCCACGTGCGGCGTCGCCGCCTGGGTTGAAGGGGAGTGAAGAGGGGTGCACAAGCTAACGCTACGTACCTGGCGAGACGTAAGTTGGATTCCTGACCACGGCTAACACGGTGGGCTTGAGTCACGCGTCATTCGCCACCGTAGGCCTTCAATAACCAACCACGCGAGTTCGATTCCCGGGCACGGTTAATATCAGCGGGGGGGAGGGGGCGATATCGAAGTTTGTTCTGAACTTCTCCTAGGTCGACTCAGCCTTAAATTAGCATTTGATGCGGTGTCTAAAGCAGCAACAGTGGGGAAAGACGGCCCATGTGGGATGTTGGCCAGACAATAGGTGCTCGATGACAGCACTTGCCCCAGCAGCATGTAATGGTTATGCGGGGATCTGTGTCTGTGGTGCCGTGCTGTCAACCTCGGTTTCGATTTCCGGCCCAGCGCGCACATCGGTGGCGAGCGGTGTCTGAAACGACGTCCTTGGGGCCTCCCCGTAGGCCGCGTGTGACGTGCACGTGGCGCGTGGCACGTGACGCGTGGCGCGTGGCACGTGACGCGTGGCGCGTGGCACTTGACGCGTGGCGCGTGGCACGTGGCGCGTGACACGTGGCGCGTGGCACGTGACACGTGGCGCGTGGCACGTGACACGTGGCGCGTGCGCCGAACGCGCTAATCGGAGTGTGCGTCGGCGATGCAAACCCGTGGGGGGGAGGGGCACGTGCGGACATGCGGGCTGGTTGGGGAGACGAAGGCGGCCCGGGCGCGTTTGGCAAGTGGCCTGCAACGTGCTCCTCGTTCGGGGCGGGCCTTGATAGGTGCTCGCAAAAACGCCACTCCCGACAGTGAATGCCTGGGGGGGGTGGGGTGGGGGGTTGGTGGGGAGAGGCCGCGGCGGTGTGGGGTGGTGGTGGGGTGGGGAAACCTTTGGCGTGTTGTCTATTGAACGAACGCGAGGAGGCAAAGGTGACTCGGTCCAAGGTTGTCCTCGATAAATGTTTCAGGCGCGTGTCGAGCGACTTCACAGACATCGGGCTTTTGTGGAATTGGTGGGGGGTGGGGGGGTGGGCGGGGTGGGGGGGACCCTCTGTGAGTGGATAATGGGGCTGGAGGTGACGGCTTCACCTTTGCGCCGTGCCAGATGGCCATCAATTCTGGACTCAATTTCACGAAATAAGCCAGTGCCTTGCTGTTTTAATTGACAACTGTTACCTCGGCTTTGTGACCCCCCCCCCCCCCCCACCTTTCTTGAGGGTGGGAACGTGGCCGTGAAAAATCCATGGAGACGTCGGTGCACACCTATAGCCAGCGATGGAAATTCCACGTTACTATGGCGGGGGTGGGGGTCTCTGCTTAGGATAAAACCGCTGTTGCTTTCACCTTGCAACGTCACAATGGCGGAACTTCACGTTGCACTGCTATTGGCCAGTGTGGCGAGGAGTGGCGGTCCACTATACACTACACTATACATTACTATACTTGACTACACTATACACTACTGAACACTACACTATACATTACGCTATAAACTACACTATACACTACTATACTAATAACTAATACACTATACACTACTATACTTGACTACACTATACACTACTATACTTGACTACACTATACACTACTGAACACTACACTATACATTATGCTATAAACTACACTATACACTACTATACTAATAACTAATACACTATACACTACTATACACTACGCTATACACTGCACTATACACCACTATATACTACTACACTACACACTACTATACACTACACTATACACTATTATACACTACTACACTATACACTACTATACATTACACTATATACTACTACACTATACACTCCTCTACACTACACTATACACTCCTCTACACTACAGTATACACTACTACGCTATAAACTACTATAAACTATACACTACACTATACACTACTATAAACTACTACACTATACACTACACTATACACTACTATACACGACACTATACACTAGTATACACTACTATACACTACACTATACACTAGTATACACTACAATACACTACACTATACACTACACTCTGCACTACTATACACTACACTACTATACACTACACTATACACTACTATACACTACACTATACACTAATGTACACTACACTATACACTACACTATACACTACTATACACTACACCATACACAACTATACACGACACTATACACTACACTACTATACACTACACTACTACACACTACACTATACACTACACTATACACTACTATAAACTACACTATACACTACACTATACACTACACTATACACTACTATACACTACACTATACACTACTATACACTACACACTACTATACACTACTATAAACTACACTATACACTACACTTTACACTACTATACACTACACACTACTATACACTACTATAAACTACACTATACACTACACTACTAGACACTACTGTACACAGACTCGAGCTCTTCCTGGGTGAATTCCCAGGCGTTCCCAGGCCAGCCGAGCGACATCGTCCCACCGCCAGCAGCGGCAGCAGCAGCGGCAGCAGCAGCGGCAGCAGCAGCGGCAGCAGCAGCGGCAGCAGCAGCGGCAGCAGCAGCGGCAGCAGCAGCGGCAGCAGCAGCGGCAGCAGCAGCGGCAGCAGCAGCGGCAGCAGCAGCGGCAGCAGCAGCGGCAGCAGCAGCGGCAGCAGCAGCGGCAGCAGCAGCGGCAGCAGCAGCGGCAGCAGCAGCGGCAGCAGCAGCGGCAGCAGCAGCGGCAGCAGCAGCGGCAGCAGCAGCGGCAGCAGCAGCGGCAGCAGCAGCGGCGTGCCCTGGGCCGGCCAGCGTGTCCCCTGAGTCATCGCCCACCATGCCAACTTATATTCACGTTGCTGTCCGGGGCCTCCGTTAGACCAACTGAGCTATAGATTAGTAGCCACCCACCCTCTAACCCCCCCCGCCCTCCTCGGAATTGTAGAATAGGTGATTATAGAGTGGTGATCTTTAAAGGTGCATTGAAAAATGTTGATATTCCTACTGATGATACTCCTGCTGTTATGGAGTGACTCATGCTGCCAGCTATGGCTGCAAAGTTTGGTTGTACATGTTATGTAATATCGTTTATTGTTAAATTTGAATCACCGTTCCTATGATCAATGTTACGTTGTTTTTATAGCTTGGCGAATTCGAAAACGTTTTGGTTTAGCCATGTTTGTTTGATGTAGTACAGAGTTAGAATGATAACTTTAATCTAAATTGTCTTATGGTTGTTATTGTTTGATTTGCATCCCACTGGGATTTGTACACACAGCATTGATGTACGGCGCTGTTTCTGGAAGACTGCTGTTTTTAAATCCTTTATATTAAGTTTGCTTGCTTGCTTAGGACCGTGCAAATCTTTCGGTCGTTTTTTAACCCACTTACCGTGATCCAATCGAGCTGACATTTTGCACACAGACTCGTTGTGCGTGACAATGAATTTTCGTGAAAAAAATTTTCCCAAAATTTTACACTGTTTAGGGAAATTCTTTTTAAATATTTAATTACCAATTGCTTAATGCTGCCAGACAATCATCTGACCCATAGGTGGCAGCCATCTCAAGCCAGAGGACGAGAGGACTCTAGCCGCCCCGATGCCACGCATATAAAGGATTTATAGTGAAAAACTTTGTTTTTACGGGTTAATTTTTTTCCTGGATTTTTCTGTTTGCGCGCTGTCACTTTAAGATGTTTCTTTGTTCATGTTTTTTGTTTGTTGCGGTTGCACCCGATTCAAGAGCCGCATGGCCCACAGGGCCATTCTAGATTTGAAGCTTTCGTGACTGCCAAGGATTCATACTCTTAGGTTTTGTCGGTAAAGTCACGTAGGTAAAAATAAGTAAATAATACAATAAAAAAAATGATAATAGGAATAAAAAATCACGACGTTTCGGAGGCAACACAAGTCTCCGTCATCAGGTGGGACCGTCACAGCTTTATTTTGGTGATTTCGAAAAGTGTATTGGTTTAGCCATGTTTGTTTGTTGTAGTACAGAGTTAGACTGATGGCCTTAATCTAAATTGTTTTGTGGTTGTTGTTGTTTGACTTGTATCCCACTGGGATTTTTGCACACAGCGTTGGTGTACGGTGTTTTTTTCTGCAATATTTTGCTGTCTTTTCTTGGATTTTCTGTTTGCACTCAGTCACATATTCACTTTAAGATGTTTTCATGTTTTTGTTTATTGTTTGTTGCGGTTGCACCCGATTCAAGAGCCGAATGGCTCACAGGGCTATACCTAATCAATGAACTTGAACTTGAAGCTAAATTTACTGTATCAAGTGAAGCAAAATTCCAAAAGACAAGCTCTTAAATACAAGTTAAGGGGGAGGGAGGGGCTACACCTAATCAATGAAACTCAACTCCTCGCTAACGGCACTTTGCAGCAGCAGCAGCAGCAGCAGGAGTCAGCCAGCAGTAAGCGTCAGCACGCATCACGAAGCACGAGCCGGCAGATCGATTGGGCCTCTCGTGAGCGAGGTGACGGCGGCGAGGCTGCTGGCAGGGGAGCAGTGGCGGAACGGAGGCTCCACGCCACGGCACGCACCATTAGCCGCGTAATTCCTCCTCTCGTAATTAACGCGTAAAAACTGCGGGCCAATTGAATAGGTTGGTGAGGTGGTGGGGGTTCGTGGGGTGGTGGTGGGGGGATGATGGGGAGTGGTTGGGGGTGGTGCTGGGTGGTGGTGGCGAGTGGTGGGGTGTGGTGGGGGGGGTGGTGGGGGGGGAGTGGTGGTGGTGGGGTGGTGGTGCGGGATGATGGGGAGTGGTTGGGGGTGGTGCTGGGTGGTGGTGGCGAGTGGTGGGGTGTGGTGTGGTGGGGGGGGGTGGTGGCGTGTGGTGGGGGGGGGGTAGTGGTGTGGTGGTGGGGTAGTGGTGTGGTGGGGTAGTGGTGTGGTGTGGTGGGGGGGTGGTGGTGGGGTGGTGGTGGGGGGATGATGGGGAGTGGTTGGGGGTGGGGCTGGGTGGTTGTGACGAGTGGTGTGGTGGGGGGTGTGTTGGGGGGGGGGGTGTGGTGGGGGGGGGATGATAGGGAGTGGTTGGGGGTGGTGCTGGGTGCAGGTGACGAGTAGTGGGGTGTGGTGGGGTGGGGGGTGGTGGTGAGGTGGGCGGGTGGTGTGTGGTGGGGGGGGGGATGATGGGGAGTGGTTGGGGGTGGTGCTGGGTGGTGGTGACGAGTAGTGGGGTGTGGTGGGGTGGGGGGTGGTGGTGGGGTGTGGTGGTGGGGTGTGGTGTGGTGGGGGGGGGTGTGTGGTGTGGTGGGGAGTGGTTGGGGGTGGTGCTGGGTGGTGGTGGTGGTGGGGGGGTGGTGGTGGTGGTGGGGGGTGGTGGTGGGGGGGAGACGAAAAATGTTCATGCGACTTTTCTCTCCGTCTTCGACCATTCCAGCACGTGGTGCCACAGCTTTCTCCCACTCCATTTTCTTTTTTGGCGACGTGGGGTTTCTTTGTTGTGTGTGCGTGTGACTCTTTTGTGTTTCAACATTGAACAATAATAACGCCGGATGTCTGCAGACACGTTGACAATTCAGAGGCGCGGAGCCGTGCTCTTAAAGCCCCGCCTGACCCGACACAGACAGAGATGAGGCCTTTCGATGTGTTTCTTTTTCCAACGATTTTACTTAACTTGATTCCTCTGTTTGTCGTGGTCAAATCTTGTAATACAATTTTCGTCCACTTCCCACTGTCCAATCAATTCCACATTTTGCACACGTACTCAGATCCGGTGACAATGCATGACCGTATCGAAATCGGCATCGATTAATCAATTAATTCGCTACTTTAAAGCAATTGTCATTTTGTATGAACGCCTTATTATTTATATATATATGTAGTCCCCGAGTTACGATGCTCCGACTTACGATATTTCGATCTTACGATGGCGATAGCGATACAACAAAATTGCCATCAACAACCTAACGTCGTTCAAGTATGCAGATGACGGACATAATATTGGTGAGTACAGTACAAATCGAAACGTTACGATACTTTCAATGCATGTATGATACGTAGCTTCAGTGATTTCATGTTAGGGCTACCACGATACGATATGTTCAATGCATATTAAACGTTTTTTTTTTTATAGCAGATAGGATTGTTTCCTGAAAAAACTTTCGATTAAATTGCAGTTCATATAGGTAGGCTAAGAATTGACCTTGTTTTTTTTTACTTTACATTTTACTGTGCAATACAGTGTTGTAATTAATAAAATACATACAGTATATAGTTTATACAGTACGCTACTGTAAATTGCTCTGTTTTGCTAAATGATCACCATTCTTTAAGACCCCTGGGTAGGCTAGGCCATCTTCGACTTACGATATTTTCGACTTACGATGGGGTCGTCGTAACGCATCTCCATCGGAAGTAGAGGGCTAGGCGTAGTCACAAACCGCACCTCTCCATAACAAAGGCTCAGTCTTTTGTTATGCAGTCTATTCTTAGTCTTAAGCCTCACCTTACCATATTAATAAAAAAGTGTGCCGTTCCTGGCCCTTCCCCCCTCAACCATTATATATACGGGGTGGTATTTCTTGTGATCTCTCATTTACTTGATACAGCTGTCGTGGTAGTGACGGTTCCACCTGAAGACGGAAGCTTGTGTTGCCTCCGAAACGTCGTGATTTTTTATTTTTATTTTATTTTACTTTTATTAATTTTAATTTTTTACCTACGTGACTTTACCGAAAAAACCTCAGAATAAGAGGGCTACCTGTATATGTGTGTCGGTCAAAAACGCCGCGGTCCCTAACCTGTGGAATCAGCTCGCACAAGAAGCAGGTGCCACGTGTCTCAGGCACCATTGACGACCTTCTCGAAGACCGCGAGTTAAACGAAGTCGTTAATAAAACCGTGATTCTAGATTTGAAGCTTTCGTGACTGCAAAGATTCATACTCTTTGGTTCTTTCGGTGAAGTCACGTAGGTAAAAAATAAAATTAATAGAAATAAAATAAAATTATAAATCACCACGTTTCGGAGGCAACACAAGTCTCCGTCATAAGGTGGGACCGTCACAGCTAAATTTCCTCACTTGATACAGTAACGTAGAAGAGAAATAATAAAATAATAAAAATAAAACAATAAAATAATTCTCACGACGTTTCGGCTACAACGCAAGCAGCCGTCCTCAGGTGAAGAATGAGGACGGCTGCTTGCGTTGTAGCCGAAACGTCGTGAGAATTATTTTATTATGTTTTATTTTTATTATTTCCCTTCTACGTGACTTTACCGAAAGAACCAAGATGAATCCCTGCAGTCACGAAAGCTTTAAATCGAAATTTGAAACAGTAAATTCAGCTGTGACGGTCCCACCTGATGACGGAGACTTGTGTTGCCTCCGAAACGTCGTGATTTATTATTTTATTTAAATTAATTTAATTATTTTACCTACGTGACTTTACCGAAAAAAACTAATAATAAAACCGTGGTTTTAAAAATATATTTTGCGGCCTGTCCACGCTGCACCACTCCTCTGTTCGCCAGCGTCCCTGGGCGAGATCCTAGGATGGTGCCGGCGGCGGCACAAACACACGAAGTGGGATCGGGGCTTGAGTCGTCCAAGGAGCCACTACTGCCCGTGGCCTTTGCTCCATGAACGGAGGGATGGGAGGGACAGAAAAACCTTACGAAGTCTCTACTCACTCTCTTTTTTTTAGTTCATCATTTCGTAATTGCATTTTTTTTTTTAAACTTTGCTTCATGTAAACACCCACTTCTCGCTCGCTCACTCTCTCGGTCACTCTCGCTCTCTCTCGCTCTGCACGCAGCCCTTCTCTCTCTCTCCTGAAGGCCCTTTCGTTGTGGCCAGCAGCAAGGCCTCGACATTGGCATCGAGCTCCTGAACATTCGCTCGAACCCAACAAGACAGAGATGCATAGAGACGCATAGAGGTTCACAGAGATCCATAGAGACCCGTGTAGATTCATAGATGACCGTAGAGAAATCCACAATGACCTCGACATTGCTATTGAGCCCCTGAACATATTGCTGCTGCTGCTGCCATCATTCAGGGACAGACCTCGTCCCACCATCGCCACCTCCTTTCCTCCGTTGGGTTCCACGCACTTAGCAACAACAGGGGACACCTTGTTTCAAACTTTTGTTTCACATCAAACGCCACAGCCGTCGTTACGAAAAACCGGAGCTCGCGAGCCGAATGATCGAAAGCGCCAATCCCCCACCCACCTCCCTCCCCGCTTCGCCGATCGATTCATCCTCTCGGACTCCTCGAACACAACACGCGAAAAAAAGAAGTCCCGGACATTAATTTAGTTGTCGTCGGCGAATATCGCCAACATCGACTCGTGACGAATGAGGCTGCTGCTGCTGCTGCTCTTAATCTCCTCCCTCCTCCTCCTCCCTAACACTCCCCCCACTCCCTCCTCCCTCCCTCCTCCTCCCTCCCACTACCTACCCCTCCCTCCTCCCTCCCACTCCCTCCTCCCTCCCTCCATCCCTCCCACTCCCTCCCACTCCCTCCCACTCCCTCCCTCCCACTCCCTCCCACTCCCTCCCACTCCCTCCCACTCCCTCCCTCCCACTCCCTCCCACTCCCTCCCACTCCCTCCATCCCTCCTCCCTCCCACTCCCTCCCACTCCCTCCCACTCCCTCCCACTCCCTCCCACTCCCTCCCACTCCCTCCCACTCCCTACTTTCAAGGTGAAGTCGGGGAGCGATCAAGGTGCTTGGGGACCGTCCATGAATGACGTCACGCGATTTTGGACGATTTTTGACCCCCCCCCTCGTCACACGGCGTCACAAAGAGTCAAACCCCCCCCCCCTCAAATATGACGTCACAAAGCTCTGCTCCCCCCCCCCCAAAATCATGTTTCCACTTTGAAAATAAAACATGCTTCAAATCGCTTTAAACTATTGTCATTGTAGTGCGTATTTAATGTGGCGCTGCACTCTGATGTTGTAGGAGAAAACATTCATTAAAAAGTCTATTTAATTAAGTAAAACGTGTTGTCTATATTTATTTAAAGTTGCGCATTTTTATGTGACGTCACATTTCTCAAACCCCCCCCCACCCCCTCGTCACACATCGTCACAAATGTCTGACCCACCCCCCCGCCCTTCCCTAGGTGCGTGACGTCATTTATAAGACGGCCTCTTGGCTGCACGCGATGCAAATGTCGCGACTTTTATTCGGTCGAGGGGACCGCCCCCCTCTCACTCGCCGTTCCTGTGGCGGGCCCAGTACGGCCGTGCTGCTGTTGAAGGCAGAACGACTCAAGAGGCGCAGCCCCGCAAGCGCTCCTGCTGGCGGATGATGGCTGAGGGCTGAGCTCTCACAGAAGCACCCCCCCCCCCACTCCCCTCTCCAAGAGGCTATGCTTGGCCTACTCTTCCACGCTGGCGCAGGACGTCTCGGGAGACGTGGTGAGGGCCCACACTTTACTGAACCACCCTCCCCGACCGCACTGGACCTGCCGCTGGACTTGACTGGGGAGTAACCGGTGGAAGTTTGGGGGAAAGATGTGAGTGATGGTGGTGGTGGTGATGGTGATGATGATGATGGTTATGATGGTGATGATGATGGTGGTGATGATGATGGTGATGATGGTGGTGATGGTGATGATGGTGATGATGGTGATGATGGTGGTGATGATGGTGATGATGGTGGTGATGATGGTGATGGTGATGACGGTGGTGATGGTGGTGATGGTGATGATGGTGGTGATGGTGGTGATGGTGATGGTGGTGATGATGGTGATAATGGTGATGGTGGTGATGGTGATGATGGTGGTGATGATGGTGGTGGTGGTGATGGCGGTGATGATGGTGATGATGATGGTTATGATGGTTATTATGGTGGTGATGGTGGTGATGGTGATGATGGTGGTGATGGTGATGATGGTGGTGATGGTGATGGTGGTGATGATGGTGGTGATGGTAATTATGGTGATGATGGTGGTGATGGTGATGTTGGTGGTGATGGTGATGATGGTGGTGATGGTGATGATGGGGATGATGGTGGTGATGGTGATGATGGTGATGATGGTGACGATGGTGATGATGGTGATGATGGTGGTGATGGTGATGATGGTGATGGTGGTAATAATGGTGATGATGGTGAAGATGGTGATGGTGATGGTGGTGATGATGGTGATGATGATGGTGATGATGATGATGATGGTGATCATGGTGGTGATGGTGATGGTGGTGATGATGGTGACGATGGTGATGATGGTGATAATGGTGGTGATGGTGATGGTGGTGATGATGGTGATGATGGTGATGATGGTGATGATGGTGATGATGGTGGTGATGGTGATGATGGTGGTGATGGTGATGATGGTGATGATGGTGACGATGGTGATGATGGTGATAATGGTGGTGATGGTGATGGTGGTGATGATGGTGATGATGGTGATGATGGTGATGATGGTGATGATGGTGGTGATGGTGGTGATGGTGGTGATTGTGATGATGGTGGTGATGGTGATGGGAGGAATACATTCCAAAGTGCGCGGGCAGGAGATTAACGTGAAGTTAGGTGACCATGCAGTGTGGTGCGTCGGTGAGTGGGTGGGTGAGTAGGAGAGTGAGTGGGTGGGTGAGTAGGGGAATGAGTGGGTGAGTGAGCGGGTGATTCGGGGAGTGAGTGAGTATGGGAGTGAGTGAGTGGGTGAGTTAGTGGGTGAGTGAGTAGGGGAGTGAGTGAGTGAGTGGGTGAATATGGGAACGAGTGAGTAGGGGAGTGAGTGAGTGAGTATGGGAGTGAGTGAGTGGGTGAGTGGATGAGTGAGTAGGGGAGTGAGTGAATGAGTAGGGGAGTGAGTGAGTGGGTTAGTGAGTGGGTGAGTGGGGGAATGAGTGAGTGGGGGAATGAGTGAGTGGGTGAATGTGTAAGTAGGTGAGTGGGTGAGTGAGTGAATGGGTAGATAAGTGGGTGAGTGTGTAAGTGGGTGAGTGTGTAAGTGAGTGAGTGCGTAAATGTGTTGTAATCTGTAGTGCGGTGGTTGAACACAGAACAAATTAGACGACGCAGCCAGAGTCTGGAATGAACAATCGAAGTTCCAGTAAACCCTTATTGTAGTAGCGATAGAAGAGCGATAAGGAAGGCGACTGTCCGCTGGAGAGCGACTGCCCGGGCAGTGAATCTCTCACGTCCCAGGATGTCCTTTCAAAGTTAAATGTGTGCACGTTACACATTTGACATCAATTAGCGAATGTATATAATCGATCCGGCGTGATGCTCATCATTACACCACCGTGACAGCTTCCCCCGTTGGCAACAACAACAGCAGCAGCAGCTGTAATCATAACAATAACAACAATTTTAAACCACAACTCTCTATCCAGGGTTGTGACAGCGACGCTCAACATTTCGGCATTTTCACGGCGCAAAGAGGACGCGTGGAGACGGTGGCACCGTCCGTGCGAAGCGTGGGCATTGACTCGGCGCTCGTGAAGGTCAAATCCAAGAACGTCATCCGGAGCCGCTCTGCTCCAACGTCCCTGTCACCTGTCTTCACACGTCACCTGCAGGCGCCGTGGCGGCTAGGAGATGTCCACTACCTCGCCTGGTATGCAGGAGGTCGTGGGTTTGATCCCGACCCTGACGCCTGCTGTGTAATTGTAGTTTGCATGGTGGTGAGATGTTAACTACCTCGCCTGGTATGCAGGAGGTCGTGGGTTTGATCCCGACCCTGACGCCTGCTGTGTATTTGTAGTTTGCATGGTGGTGAGATGTTAACTACCTCGCCTGGTATGCAGGAGGTCGTGGGTTCGATCCCGACCCTGACACCTGCTGTGTATTTGGAGTTTGCATGGTGGCTATGAGATGTTAACTACCTCGCCTGGTGTACAGGAGGTCGTGGGTTCGATCCTGGCCCTGACGCCTGCTGTGTATTTGGAATTTGCATGGTGGTGAGATGTTAACTACCTCGCCTGGTATGCAGGAGGTCGTCGGTTTGATCCCGACCCTGACGCCTGCTGTATATTAGGGGTTTGCCTGTTTCTCTCTCTTTCTCTCCCCGTGGTCGCGTGCATTCTTGTTTGTTCAACCTCCACATTTGGAATCAACGTCACGCGTTCAGGCGACGTGGCCGCTGCAATCGATGACCACGTGATGACGATGACCAGCCGCTTCGTTGAACGATCATTCGTGATAGCCGGGGGGGGGCGGGGGTCGCTTCTGAAAAACAACAGCAACTTAGTGGGGGCCTTACAAGGTAAAAAATAATAAAGTTTAAGTATTCAATTTTTAGTTTTGTCACCCGTCAGCTGTCACGAGTCGCCTGCGCGCTCTGCGAATAACCAACGAGGCTAGGGGGGAGGGTTAGAAGGAGGGGGGGGGAATGGGGGATTGAGTGCAACTAAAATTTCCCCGACATAAAAAAAAATTACTCGGGGAAGTTTATTGCAAAACATTTCATCCGGTAAATATGAATTAAATATAATATGTTTGGGGGTCTCAAGGGATTGCTGAGCACGTGGAGGGGGGCCATTGTCAACACCCCCACCCCCCCCCCCATGGCTCTCAGTAACCAATGGGAGCCATTCGCTTGTCGGGCTGTCATCTTCCGACTCCCTCTGCTCTGCCCCGGATTCGAACCCAGGGTTCTCAGCTGTGCGGGGTCAGGGCAACTCATTCACTCTGCAGTCACTCTCCTGGCGATATTGCCATGGCTACTGTTGCCGTGAGCTTCACTCGTGGATAGCTCCTCCACACGTGGTCAGTACTTGGTCTAGCAGACTGAACACCAGCAAACACAACCACCAACCACCACCACCAACCACCACCACCACGAACCACAATCAACCATCAACCAACACCAACCATCACCACCACCAACCACCACCACCACCAACCACCAACCACCACCACCAACCACAATCAACCATCACCAACACCAACCATCACCACCACCAACCACCACCACCACCAACCACCAACCACCACCACCAACCACAATCAACCATCACCAACACCAACCATCACCACCACCAACCACCACCACCACCAACCACCACCACCACCAACCACCATCAACCACCACCAACCACGACCAACCACCACCACCAACCACTACCAACCACCACCACCAACCACCACCACCACCACCAACCACAACTAACCATCACCAACCACCACCACCAAGAGGAGGGAGGAAGTGGAGGGTGAAGAGGGAGGAGGAGGGAGTAAGAGGAGGAAGGAGGGAGGAAGTGGAGGAGGAGGAGGTGGAGGGAGGAGAAGTAGCATTTGCAAGCGCTCGCGTTCTGCGACCGTACCCAACCCTTTGGGCTTCAGAGAGAGAGAGAGAGCGGGGCAGAGGGGCCCAGGGGCCCAGCAGAGAGAGAGAGAGGGACCGCATTTGGGGCGATCACAAAAGACGGCGACTTGAAGGATGGACTCCGTCATCATCTGTCCGGCATGAAGATTGCATCCCTCGTGGGGGAGGTCGTTCGCCCGACGCGGTAAAATAAATAAAATAAAAATTTTAATAAATATGGTGCTGGGGAGCCGCAATGCCCAGAGTCTGTGGAAGCCGTTTCGTCGCGGGTGTTAAAGAGTGGAAGGAAAAAATTCGTGGCAAATCATCGTCTTGTTTTTTTTTCTCTTCATCGGACTTGTAGGCCGGTAATTAATCACCGTTGAGTTTTTTTTTAAATTTGTCATTTAATGAAGGGTTTTGTCTGTTGCACCGATGGCTACTCTGTAGGGCAACTAGTCTCACGCCAATTTGCGTCGGGACAACTTTTTGTTTACCAAACGGACGTATTGGCGGTGCGCCGGTGAAGCGTAACACGCGCGCACGCAGGCAGCCCCTCATCTCACGTGAATTAAACAAATGTAGACCCGACATTTATCTTCCGACTGCTTTCGACATCACGAGGCACTGATTTGTGACGCACCGCCACCACCGCCATCACCACCACCACCAACACCACTACGAGACCTCCTTTACCAGTGGCATAATATAGTGATAGGTTTTTACCCTTTCAACTGGTACAAAAACTGACACCTTTATACAAGGGATCATGTTTGCAATAACCACAACACAAGCAGTCAAAATACAAACAAAAATAAATAACTCTGATAATGATAATGATTTGCACTGTCCTTGAAGTTGATTGGTCCAAAGCCGAGACAGCTTTTCTTAGAGCCTAGTCTCACATGGTGTTGGACCAGATGACGCTTGTGTTGTGGTTATTGCAAACATGATGCCTTGTATAAAGGTGTCAGTTTTTGTACCAGTTGAAAGGGTAAAAACCTATCACTATATTTTGCCACTGGTAAAGGAGATGTCTCATAGTGTAAATGCTTACCCCGAGCTCTCAATACTCTGATAGTGCGCTGTCTTTGAGTTGTACGCCTTTTGGCGTCATCTGGTCCAACACCAATGGAGACTAGGCTCTAAGAAAAGCTGTCTCGGGTGTGGACCAATCAACTTCAAGGACAGTGCATATCATTATCATTATCAGAGTTGTTTCTTTTTGTTTGCATTTTGACTGCTTGTGTTGTGGTTATTGCAAACATGATGCCTTGTATAAAGGTGTCAGTTTTTGTACCAGTTGAAAGGGTAAAAACCTATCACTCTATGGACAGTGTTCAGTCTATGGTTCAGTGTTGAGTCTATAGTGCAGTGTTGAGTCTATGTGTAGTGTCAGTCTATGGGCAGTGTTGAGTCTATGGGCAGTGTTGAGTCTATGGGCAGTGTTAGTCTATGGTGCAGTGTTGAGTCTATGGGCAGTGTTGAGTCTATGGGCAGTGTTGAGTCTATGGGCAGTGTTGAGTCTATGGGCAGTGTTGAGTCTATGGGCAGTGTTGAGTCTATGGGCAGTGTTGAGTCTATGGGCAGTGTTAGTCTATGGACAGTGTTGAGTCTATGGACAGTGTTGAGTCTATGGGCAGTGCTGAGTCTATGGTGGAGTGTTGAGTCTATGGTGCAGTGTTGAGTCTATGGGCAGTGTTGAGTCTATGGGCAGTGTTGAGTCTATGGTGCAGTGTTGAGTCTATGGGCAGTGTTGAGTCTATGGTGCAGTGTTGAGTCTATGGTGCAATGTTGAGTCTATGGGCAGTGTTGAGTCTATGGTGCAGTGTTGAGTCTATGGTGCAGTGTTGAGTCTATGGGCAGTGTTGAGTCTATGGGCAGTGTTGAGTCTATGGTGCAGTGTTGAGTCTATGGGCAGTGTTGAGTCTATGGGTAGTGTTGTGTCTATGGGTAGTGTTGAGTCTGTGGGTAGTGTTGAGTCTATGGTGCAGTGTTGAGTCTATGGGCAGTGTTGAGTCTGTGGGTAGTGTTGAGTCTATGGTCAGTGCTGAGTCTATGGGCAGTGTTAGTCTATGGGTAGTGTTGAGTCTATGGGCAGTGTTGAGTCTATGGGCAGTGTTAGTCTATGGTCAGTGCTGAGTCTATGGGCAGTGTTAGTCTATGGGCAGTATTGAGTCTATGGGTCATGTTGAGTCTATGGTGAAGTGTTGAGTCTATGGGCAGTGTTGAGTCTATGGTGCAGTGTTGAGTCTATGGTGCAGTGTTGAGTCTATGGGTAGTGTTAGTCTATGGGCAGTGTTGAGTCTGTGGGTAGTGTTGAGTCTATGGGCAGTGTTGAGTCTATGGTGCAGTGTTGAGTCTATGGGCAGTGTTGAGTCTATGGTGCAGTGTTGAGTCTATGGTGCAGTGTTGAGTCTATGGGTAGTGTTAGTCTATGGGCAGTGTTGAGTCTGTGGGTAGTGTTGAGTCTATGGGCAGTGTTGAGTCTATGGTGCAGTGTTAGTCTATGGACAGTGTTGAGTCTATGGGCAGTGTTAGTCTATGGGCAGTGTTGAGTCTATGGACAGTGTTGAGTCTATGGGCAGTGTTAGTCTATGGGCAGTGTCGAGTCTATGGGCAGTGTTGAGTCTATGGACAGTGTTGAGTCTATGGGCAGTGTTGAGTCTATGGACAGTGTTGAGTCTATGGGCAGTGTTGAGTCTATGGGCAGTGTTGAGTCTATGGGCAGTGTTGAGTCTATGGGCAGTGTTGAGTCTATGGGCAGTGTTGAGTCTATGGGCAGTGTTGAGTCTATGGGCAGTGTTGAGTCTATGGTGCAGTGTTGAGTCTGTGGGTAGTGTTGAGTCTATGGGCAGTGTTGAGTCTGTGGGTAGTGTTGAGTCTGTGGGTAGTGTTGAGTCTATGGTGCAGTGTTGAGTCTGTGGGTAGTGTTGAGTCTGTGGGTAGTGTTGAGTCTATGGTGCAGTGTTGAGTCTATGGGCAGTGTTGAGTCTATGGGCAGTGTTGAGTCTGTGGGTAGTGTTGAGTCTATGGTGCAGTGTTGAGTCTATGGGCAGTGTTGAGTCTATGGACAGTGTTGAGTCTATGGGCAGCAATGTTTGTTGAACTTCGTTGGCGCCTACGTAGCCCATCGTGCTAATCAGCGGTGTGCGGGGGGGGGGGAAGGCGAACGACGGAGCTACAGACAACGAGGGGGACGCGACTTCGACCGAGGAGACGGAGCGATGAATTCAGCTCGTGGTGTGTACTCCATCCTGCAGTGGATCGACCCTGACTGACGATAACGACGACGACGATAACGATGACGACGAACCCGCGTGACAACACACGAGCATTCGGCGGAGAAAAAAATAAACATAAAAGTGGGCACTCGATGAGATCCGTAAACGGCTTGTCGTGGATTTGTGGATAGAATCCTCGAGTGAAATCAATCAGCTGCGCGTAACAGGGCCCACTGCTGTGCGTCAGGCGCGCCCCGCGTTCACAATTATTGGATTCAACATGCGCTGTGCTGTCACATTAAATAATCCTCCTGCTATCTCCGTCCGCCCCTCCCCCTCCCTCCCCTCGCTCCCTCCCCTCGCTCTCTCCTCTCTCCCCCTCCTCTCTTCACTCCCCCTCCCTCCCTCCCCCTACTCCCCTACCTTTCTACCTCCCTCCCTCCTTTTTAAGCGGCTGCACACAAACTAACAATGCTTTTGAGCGACTCGAAGCAGGTAATTTATGGCGGAGTGTGCGATTGCTATTGGCAGAGGAGAGCGCACGGAGGCGGTGTGGAGGGTTCAAGGGAAAGAGATACAGACCAAGGCAAATATCTCTCCCACCCCCCCTAACCCCTATGTAGCCTTTAACTAAGGGGCCGTCCATAAATGACGTCACGCGATTTTGGACGATTTTTGACCCCCCCCCCCCTTCGTCACACGGCGTCACAAAAAGTCAGACCCCCCCCCTCAAATATGACGTCACAAAGCTCTGCCCCCCCCCCAAAATAAAACATGCTTCAAATCGCTTTAAACTGTTGTCATTGCGTATTTAATGTGCGCTGCACTCTGTTGTTGTAGAGGAAAACATTTATTAAAAAGTCTATTTAGTTAAGTAGAACGTGTTGTCTATATTTATTTAAAGTTGCGCATTTTGATGTGACGTCACATTTTTCAAACACCCCACCCCCATCGTCACACATCGTCACAAATGTCTTACCCCCTCCCCCCTAGGTGCGTGACGTCATTTATGGACGGCCCCTAACATAATGTTGGGGCAAGCGCTGTTCGCGAGTGGCACCGATGAAGGTCGCCACGGTACACGAGGGGGTGGGTGGCTCGCACCACGCCCGACCGCCTTTGTCTCCCCAGTGACGATGTTGACACACCGCACCAGGTACTCGTTTGAGGCTGAGTCGACCTAGGGGAAGCCCAGGACACACATTGACGCGTACAGACACACACGTGGTTAAGCCATGTTTCTTGCGGAAGTGCGGAGTTGGCCTGATAACTTTAATCCAAATTGTCTTATGGTTCATCTTCTTGGTTCTTTCGGTAAAGTCACGTACAAGGAAAATAATGAAAATAAAACATAATAAAATAATTCTCACGACGTTTCGGACACAACGCAAGCAGTCGTCTTCAGGTGGAGAACAGGTCTGTCGAGAGGACAGAGTTTTATTTTTATTATTTTATTATTTTCCTTCTACGTGACTTTACCGAAAGAACCAAGAAGATGAATCCCTGCAGTCACGAAAGCTTTACATCGAAATTTGTCTTATGGTTGTTATTGTTTGACTTGCATCACACTGGGATTTTTGCACACAGCGTTGTAATGCTGTGGGTTTTTTTTTCTGGAAGATTTTCTGGTTTATCCCATGATGTTTCTGTTGCGCGTCATCGCTTTACGATCTTCTCGGTTCATATTTTGTTTGTTGCGGTTGCACCCGACTCAAGAGCCGCGTGGCTCACAGGGCTCCACCTAATAAATGAAACTTGAAACTTGAAACGCGCCAAGCAACACCACGCATTTGCACACATGCGCTTGGACTATTTCGATTATTTTGCTGCTATAAATGTCCAAACGATAAGCCGCTTTGTTGAGCTATCAGTTGTGGCCAGGTTTGCTTTTAAAAATAAGTTATAATGCCTCGGTGGGCTTTGCCTGGTAGGGTGGCGATGGTTTAGTTGTTGTATTTGTGTGTGTTTGGGTGATTTGTTTACCTGTCTTGTACTTTGCACTGCTATCGTAAATGTTGTGCTGTGCTTGTTGTTGTAACGTTCTTACCCCGTGCCCCTATACTGGACATCTGCGATAAAACAAAACAAAGCTTTACACTCTTTGGTTCTTTCGGATAAACTCACGAAGGTATAAAATAAAAATAAATCACGACGTTTCGGCAGCAACACAAGCGTCCATCATCAGGTGGGAAAGCACGGTCTGCTGCTGAAGCAGACTGTTTCGAAAGGTTTGAAATTGGTGTAGCCCAAGGGTTATAAAGGAGTGGCCGGGGCTAGTGATGTTAATGTGAGAAATTAGCATGGAACTGTAAGATAGAAGGAGAGCGGCCTCCTATACGAGGGCACGGAAGTGGCTATGTTAATGTGAGAGATTAGCATGATGTTAATGTGAGAGATTAGCATGATGTTAATGTGAGAGATTAGCATGTAACTGTAAGATAGGAAAGTGGCCTCCTCGACGAGGGCACGGAAGTGGCTATGTTTATAGCTCATCGGATTCCTCCTTCAGTATAAATAAATTGATTCTGACCTCGGAGAGAGCCGTATTAATTGGCATCTCTTTGTCAAAATTCACCGTGGGCGGATTGGTGGCGCAGTGGGTTGGCACGCCGGGTTTCTGCGGGAGGGCAGTTGTCAAACGTGAGTTCAACACTGACAGTTGTATACTTGAGAAACACCGTCTCATCACGTGGCCTACACGATGAACGTCCTCCGCGTGAGATCGTGGATATTAAAGAGAATCCTGGCGTGTTAAGCGTGTTTGTATTTATACATTTGTGCACGATGGATTTTACGTTTCAGTAGCAACCTATATATACAGAGAGAGAGAGAGTGCTAGACTCAAACTTAGAGAAGTTGCTGCCGTTCGAACCGAGGTGGACTGAAACTGATGCTGGGGATATCCTGGCAGCAGCGGGAGAAACCTCGCAGCGGTCGGGAAGAGATCGTGGGGCAGGCAGGTGAGTTTCGTAGGCGCGATTGGACAATAACGTGGGACACGCGTGCAGGATTGGTGAGGATAGAGGGAGAGCGACTTGGATGTTGGGAAGAGACCGTGGCGGGCGAGTGCTGTGGATGTGAGCAGGCAGGGTGGGCAGAACCGGCCCTAGACCTTTGGGGGCCCTAAGCAAAATTTGGTTGGAGGCCCCTTTGATGTATGATTGTTTTCACCCACTAGCTAGCAGTGACTCTAGGGGGGCCCTCTGCTGGCCACGGGGCCCTTTGCAATTGCAAGGGTCGCTTAGTGGCTGGGCCGGCTCTGAGGGTGGGGGAGGGCCGATTGCCCAGGCGGGCATTTAGGTTGTCCGCTCGTCTGGTGACCAAGGGGAGGAGAAGACCTGAGGCTCAGATTAGGCCTCGGCAAGGTAAGGTAATTGTACCCTTTTTACCGGGTAAAAGGGTAAAGGTAAAGGGTAAATGTGTCGACATGCCAAGGGGTAAGGGTAAAGGGTATGGTAAAAGGTAGGCTCGTTGCTTTTTACCTTTTACCTTACCTGCTAAAGGGTAAAAGGTAGGGTAGAGTGATTGTATTGTGGTAAGGTAAAAGGTAGGGTAAAGGTAGGCTCGTTGTTTTTACACTGTTACCTTACCTTGCCGAGGCCTAGCTCAGATGGTGGTAAGAGACTCTTATGGAGGGATCACGGAGGTCCACGTTATCTCTACTGCACAGCAGCTGCAGGATCTGGTGGACGGTGCAAAGCGCTGGCGAGGTGATGGTAGTGGTGGTCGTGGTGGTTGTAGTGGTGGTGGTGATGTTGGTGGTGGTCGTGGTGGTGGTGATGTTGGTGGTGATGTTGATGTTGGTGGTGATGTTGGTGGTGGTGGTGATGGTGGTCGTGGTGGTGATGGTGGTGGTGGTGATGTTTGTGGTGGTGGTGGTGGTGATGTTTGTGGTGGTGGTGGTGGTGGTAATATTGGTGGTGGTGATGTTGGTGGTGGTGATGGTGGTCGTGGTGGTGATGTTGGTGGTGGTGATGTTGGTGGTGGTGGTGATGTTGGTGGTGGTGGTGATGTTGGTGGTGGTGGTGATGTTGGTGGTGGTGGTGATGTTGGTGGTGGTGGTGGTGATGTTGATGTTGGTGGTGGTGGTGATGTTGGTGGTGGTGGTGATGTTGGTGGTGGCATCAACGAATTGGGCCACGAGGAATAATCGTCACCTCAACCCCAGATTCGCTGAGTCGAAGAAACGTTAATTTGACCTCGATTTGAAGCTTTCGTGACTGCAGGAATCCATACTCTTTGGTTCTTTCGGTAAGTCACGTGGGTATAAAATAAAACGTAAATTTGACTGGTTGAAGCATCGATTGTGCACTGGTCTCCATCATTGCTGCCTCGCTCCGAACGATGTTAAGGAAACATAAACAATAATAATAATACTAGGATGTGCTGGGCAGCTGTCGGTTTGCATTAAAGTTTACAGGCTTACGCTTACGTGCTACTGTGCGCATATCTCATGTTGATAATAGGTAAACACACTTACAAATGTTGTTGTTGTTGTTGTTGTTTTTGTTCTCTCCCTCTCGGCATGGTGCAATCGCTCTGCATTAATGGGAGGCTGCCACCGCGGGATGCGTTGCTTTCTGCAGCGTCTCGGTCCGTCGTCACAACAGCACCGCCGACGAGTTATATTAAAATTATAACAAGTACAACTTCCAGCAGTGCTCGCTTCACTCACGTAGACGGAAAGAAAGCGAGAGAGCGAGACAGAGAGAGAGAGGGCGAGAGAGTGAGCGAGGCGGGGGGGGGGCGTTACATACAGCAAAGCATAAAAAAATACGAAATGATGAACGAAGCAAAGTGCCGACTACACCGAGCATCTTCTTGCTTCCACTGATCGTAAAAAAAAGAGAAAGAGGAGACCGACTCAGGGAGACGAGGAGGAACCACGGACGAGCCGGCAGCGGCTACCCAACACTTGCCCACGCTCTGCTGTCCTCTATGCATCGAGGTGGCTATCGGCACAAATCGGCGAACGTCGTCGTACACAACGATGGACACGGAGCGATCGTGGTGCTCTCGAATCCGGTACATCCACCGCTGGACGATGACGCAACAAAGCCGTCGCTTAACTGAATCCAAAGCCGATCCTGGCAACCCCAGGCCGTTCAAGGCGCGTGGCGTGTGGGGGGCATTCAAAGGTTACGAGTTTAGAGACGGCGTGCAACAAGGTCGCTCAACAAGGTGAGTAGGAATCCGGTGTTGGACGAATGCGAGTGGAATAAAAACTTTGCCGGATGAAGCGAATGCGGGGCCGGTAGAATATGTTATGAAGGGGCCCTAGATGAAAACAAAAACGTAAATATTAAAAAATATCTTTTTTTTACTTGCACAGTAAAGTAATTGTATGTTTTCACTTGCTTCACAGCCAGATAATACGACAAATCGCTAACCTTAAACACCCGGTCGTTCCGATTTAAAGCTTTCGTGACTGCAGGGATTCATCTTCTTGGTTCTTTCGGTAAAGTCACGTAGAAGGGAAATAATAAAATAATAAAAATAAAACATAATAAAATACAATTCTCACGACGTTTCGGCCACAACGCAAGTAGCCATCCTCAGGTGAAGAACAGGTCTGTCGGAAAGACAGCGTCTGAATGAACACCACCAAGCTTGGCAGCGTTGTGGCCGAAACGTCGTGAGAATTGTATCTTATTATGTTTTATTTTTGTTATTTCATTACTTCCATTCTACGTGACTTTACCGAAAGAATCACCAAAAAGATGAAACCCGGTCGTTCGTAAAAGTTGAAGGCAGTACAGTACTATAGTAATAGAGCAAGTGCAGAATCACTGAACCTGAATTGATAGCTTGAAAGCATGTAGCGCGAGGCCCTTGAAAGTGCGGGTCCCGTAGCACGTGCAGCTACGTTTGCTACGAGGATCATCCGGCACTGCGTTGCAGCCCTGCGACTTGTTGCGGATGAGAAGCCATGCGAGAGCACTCACGCGTTTGTCGCCAGGCAGCCAGCCAGCCAGCGAAACTTTAAAAAAGTAATGTGAGATAGTACGATGATCTTGATTCGTGCCACACATTTTGTAAACAAAAAAAAAACTCGCTCATAAAATAATCAACAAAATATAAAGAGATGGGGATATAAATAAAGCGGTCAAATAGTAATGAGACGTGACGATGAAAACACTGTGTAACAACAACAAAATGTGTTACTGGGTAATAAGTGTTATTTCCGAATTGCTTACGCCTCAAAAGTACAGAAAATGTCTATTTTTCTCCACAAACTTTGGTTTTGTGACCAGGACACAAAAGGAAAGGAAATAATCCACTCCATTAATAACACTGTGTAACAATTTGTTTTAATGTTCCTGGGTAGTAAGTGTTATTTCCGAATTGCTTATGCCTCATAAGTACAGAAAATGGCTCTTATTACCCACAAACTTTGTTTTTGTATTTCCCTATCCTCCAGAAAGGAGATTCTTAACCTGGGGTTCTTAACCTGGGGTTCTTAACCCCAGGTTAAGAAGCACTGGTGTTATGTATAGTGTAGTGAATAGTAGTGTAGTTTATAGTGTGGTGCAGTAGTTCCTAAACTTTGCTGCAGCCTTGCACCCCTTTGCTTCTGAAACGTTAAAATATGTAATGAATACACAGGGCTTGAGAAAACAAACGTAGTTGTGACTCAACGTGCCTGTGTGCTTAATTTGTGTTTTCGATGATTTCCCTTTCAAACAATTCTATCCACTCACAGGAGGGGTTGCGTGCACCCCAGATTTAACACATTTCTGCGGAGGGAGCTGGTAGGAACGTTGGGTTGCTCGGTCAATGGCCAGGGTCAATGGCGGCGTGGTGTATTCCGCAAATATGCCCGACTGTGAGGGCGGGCACAAGCCGGCGTGAGTAGGTTAAACGTTGAGTTTTATAAGGGCACCACGGGGTGACCAGCCCCTCCCCACCCAGCCCCACCCCTCCCACCCCCCACTCAGCCCCACCCTCCCCACCCAGCCCCTCCCCACCCTCCCCACCCAACCCCTCCCCACCCTCCCCACCCAGCTCCTCCCCACCCTCCCCTCCCCACCCTCCCCTCCCCACCCAGCCCCTCCCCACCCAGCCCCACCCCTCCCACCCCCCACTCAGCTCCACCCTCCCCACCCAGCCCCTCCCCACCCTCCCCACCCAACCCCTCCCCACCCTCCCCACCCAGCTCCTCCCCACCCTCCCCTCCCCACCCTCCCCTCCCCACCCAGCTCCTCCCCACCCAGCTCCTCCCCACCCTCCCCTCCCCACCCTCCCCTCCCCACCCAGCTCCTCCCCACCCAGCCCCTCCCCACCCTCCCCTCCCCACCCAGCCCCTCCCCACCCAGCCCCTCCCCACCCTCCCCACCCAACCCCTCCCCACCCTCCCCACCCAGCTCCTCCCCACCCTCCCCTCCCCACCCTCCCCTCCCCACCCAGCTCCTCCCCACCCAGCCCCTCCCCACCCTCCCCTCCCCACCCAGCCCCTCCCCACCCAGCCCCTCCCCACCCTCCCCACCCAGCCCCTCCCTGCACGATCGACGGACGGACACAATAATACTCTTAGGTTTTTTCGGTAAAGTCACGTAGGTAAAAAATAAAATAAAAATGAATACAAGTTTTTTTTATATCATTTTTTACCTACGTGACTTTACCGAAAAAAACCTAAGAGTATGAATCCTTGCAGTCACGAAAGCTTCAAATCTAGGACACAATAATCCCCTGTGGGCTGGTGTAACCAGGAGGTTCCTACCAGTAAGAATCAACTTAAATTTCGATTTAAAGCTTTCGTGACTGCAGGGATTCATCTTCTTGGTTCTTTCGGTAAAGTCACGTAGAAGGGAAGTAATAAAATAATAAAAATAAAACATAATAAAATAATTCTAACGACGTTTCGGCCACAACGCAAGCAGCCGTCCTCAGGTGAAGACGTCAGACGCTGTCTCCCCGACAGACCTGGTCTTGACCTGAGGACGGCTGCTTGCGTTGTGGCCGAAACGTCGTGAGAATTATTTTATTATGTTTTATTTTTATTATTTTATTACTTCCCTTCTACGTGACTTTACCGAAAGAACCAAGAAGAAGAATCAACTTCTCTCGTTCTCAACGGATTGCGCGCAACCCTCGCTGATTGGGTTGCATCGCCGCGGACACGCGAGAGTTGCGTACGGCGCCTCTCGTGGTTTGCGACGATTGCTGCTTTAATTTCATTCCGATCTTTCACCATCCCAGCGCTCAAGAGGTGACATCTGTCACAGAGCGAAGATGCCGCCGTGTCCGCGAGTTTTTCCCAGGGCAGGGTTTATATATTTATATATTTACACATTTTATAACTTGTCAGGCTTCACGCTTGTGGATGGAATCACATATTGGGAATTTAAAATTGCTCATCAATGGAAAGTGATTTCCCCCCCCCCCCGACCTACTTTACGTTTCCCCGCTAGCATTGAAAGTGCATCATTCTTCAAATCTGTCCGTCAGTCAGTCTGTCTTTGTGTGTGTGTGTGCTCATGTGTGTCCCTCAAAGCATTCGCTCACAGCACTTGACCCAAAAGTCTGGTAAGGCTATACCACGGGGATCTTTGTCTTTGTGTCCATCTGTAGGGAGCGGTGGTGTATTGGGTCATCGCTACGCTGCGCTCCGAACCCAGCAACCCGCGTTCGATTCCCGCTCACGAACAACACCAGTGACGATTATCTGAACCGGTCCTGGACCTCCCCTTAGGTCGACTAAGCCTCAAATGAGTACCTGGTGCGGTGTGTAAACTTCGCCACTGGGGAGACAAAGGCGGCCGGGAGTGGTACTCGCCAACCAACCCCTCGTGTGCCGTGCCGGACGTCATAGGTTCTACTCGCTAACAGCACTTGCCCCAACATTCTGTTAAATGCTCATTGGGGCATCTTTGTCTTTGTGTGCGTGTCTGTATGGGGCTGACATCATCTTCCAACACACTCTCATCTGTTTGCCTGTCTTAACCGTCATCTCTCACGCTCTATCTTTATAAATCTTTCTCTCTGCTTCATTCACACGCACGCTCTCGATCCGTCTCGCACACTCTACCGCCTTTTGCCTGTCGAGGGATGATTATTAAAGCGGAGACACACACAGACACACAGACGAACACACACACACACAGACACACACAGACACACACACACAGACACACACACAGACACACACACACACAGACACAAATACAAATATCCCCCGTATAGCCTTAACACTGTAGGGGCAAGTGCTGTTAGCGAGCACCTATGAAGGCCGGAACGGTACACGAGGGGGTGGGTGGCCAGAACCATTCCCGGCCGCCTTTGTCTCCCCAGTAGCGATGTTTACACACCGCACCTGGTACTCATTTTCGGCTTAGTGGGGGGGGGGGGGGGGTAGTGAATTTGACTCCGGCTCAACTCGTGGCTGCATCGCGCCTCTGAGTCGTTCTCTGTCCACTTGAACGAGAGGACACTGCTGTGTGTAAGGCGGTGTGTGCTAGAAGACGCGATCGTGAATGTTTATGAGATCGATATTCCACGTGTGGATAGGTGTGCGGTCTCACCCATTCATTCACCCACCCAATCACCACCCACCAACCACTCAATCACCCACCCAACCACCACCCACCAACCCACTCACCCTCCCAGCCAATAACTCACCCACCCACTCACCCACTCACTCACTCACCCACCCACTCACCCTGCAGCCAATAACTCACCAACTTCCTCACCTATTCACTCACTCACCCACCCACTCACCCTCCCAGCCACCCACTCACCCACCCACCCACCCACTCACCCACTCACTCACCCACCCACCACTCACCCTCCCAGCCAATAACTCACCAACTTACTCACCCACCCACTCACCCTTCCAGCCACCCACTCACCCACCCACCCACTCACCCACTCACTCACCCACCCACCACTCACCCTCCCAGCCAATAACTCACCAACTTACTCACCCACTCACTCACCCACCCACTCACCCTCCCAGCCACTCACCCACCCACCCACCCACTCACTCACTCACCCACCCACCCACTCACCCTCCCAGCCAATAACTCACCCACCCACTCACCCACTCACTCACCCACCCACTCACCCTCCCAGCCACCCACTCACCCACCCACCCACTCACCCACAAACTCACCCACTCACTCACCCACCCACTCACCCTCCAGCCAATAACTCACCAACTTACTCACCTACTCACTCACTCACTCACCCACCCACTCACCCTTCCACCCACCCACTCACCCACCCACCCACTCACCCACTCACTCACTCACTCACCCACCCACTCACCCTTCCACCCACCCACTCACCCACCCACCCACCCACTCACCCACTCACTCACTCACTCACCCACCCACTCACCCTTCCACCCACCCACTCACCCACCCACCCACCCACTCACCCACTCACCCACTCACTCACCCACCCACTCACCCTCCCAGCCACCCACTCACCCACCCACCCACTCACCCACAAACTCACCCACTCACTCACCCACCCACTCACCCTCCAGCCAATAACTCACCAACTTACTCACCTACTCACTCACTCACTCACCCACCCACTCACCCTTCCACCCACCCACTCACCCACCCACTCACCCACTCACTCACTCACCACACCACATGTCACCTCACTCCTCTCTCTGCTTCTTCACTCGTACTGCTCCACTGTGGAATTCCCTTCTCCTCCTCGTCCCATCACAATCGTCGTCACCATCGTCGTTGTCTCTTCTCTCCCACCAAGCTCTTATCATAAGTAACCTCAATCAATTCAATAGACGTGTTCACATCAACCGCATCATCATCAATATCCACAGGTCGAGGCGCACATCTTCTTCGTCATTGTAAAAAAAAATACACAGCCACAGTGGAGCGATTTTGGCCATGAAACCCGCAACTATGGACCATATAATGAACCCAAAGAGACTCATAGAGACCCATAGAGATACATTCAATACAAGCCACAGAGTCCGACTTTGGCCATGCAAACCACACTGTGGACAATACACGATCTATCGTCAACCTATCGAGATGCACAGACAAACGTAGAGACCCATAGAGATACATTAAAACAAGTCGGAGTCGAGAGCGATTGTGGCAATGTGCACTTTTATCAAAACTGCACAAAAGTCTTTCCCATTGAAGCCTGTACCCACATAGGACCACGGGCCACTGCGCTTGACTTCATACAAAAGCTGCTCCTCGTTTTTTTCTCGAATCCCAACAGCCCTGTTTGGAACACCACGTGGGGCAATCTCTGTCTTTATCGCAGAGGTCGCAACCGGGTACCCGATACCCGTACCCTACCCGATATCCGGCTACCCGTACCCGGCCGGGTACGGGTACCCGTTTGCGACCTGGTACGGCCGGGTACGGGTAGGCCGTGAGTCACTGGTGAGTCACCGTTTGTCACTCATTTCCCAACGTCTTGTCTCTTCTCACAATTCAAGTTCCTAGAATCAACCCACCCACGCCTGCAACATGGCTTCATCCCAGAGGTCGCAATCAGGTACCCGATACCCGCACCTTAATAGGTGCTCGCTAACAGCGCTCCCCCTGACGGTCTGTGCGGGTACGCAGGGAAATGGTTGTCTCTGTGTCTGCCGTGGAGAGCAGTGCCGTCACCGTTGTCAGCGCACTCCTCCACGAACCCGGCGACCCGAGTTCGAGAACGCGCCCACGGGTAACATCGGGAAACGAATACACTGGTCAACACACCTTTTTCTGGCATAAGGTATTCCAACGGGTTTAATGTAATTTTGGGGTGCCGATTCCAAATCTGGCATCAGTTTTTGTCAATCACATCAGGTTTTTGAGATATCAAATATTGCATTTTCAATAAAAACTGCAGAAGAAAAATATTAAATACATGTGGATATCTACATAAAGTGATATTATAAACACACTATCCTTAAAATACAGCACCATATTTTAACACTAAAGCAGTCACTGACTCGCAACAACTTGCAATCATAAGTGACAGAGTTAATTTCGGGTAAAATCAATGAAAATGGGGTATGCCGATAGCATAAAATGAGATGTGATAGAGCAAATCTGAGATCAGATTTGGAATCAGCACCCTGAAATTAGTCTAGAACAGCTGCAAAAGTCTAGGCCAGAAAAACATGTTTTTTTGTTGACCAGTGATATCTCAACCGGTCCTGGGTCTCACGTAGGTTGACGCAGCCTTAAATGAGTGCGGGGCACAGTGTGTATACATCAGCGCCGGGGAGACAAAGGCGGCTGTGCATGGTGTTGGCATCTCCTCTTGTGCCGTGTCAACCTTCGTAGACGCTCGCGAAACAGCACTTGCCCCAAAAGTCTGCTGAGGCTATAGGGGGGTGGGGGGGGAGGGTATCTTTGTCTTTGTTCACCGCGACGGAACAGGTGGCGTTTGGTCGAGAAGTAAACATCTCCTGTTCTCCACACCACCCTTCCTCATTCCCCCCATCCCTCCGTGTCCCTCTTACTCTCCCCTCTCTCGCCTCGCCTCCCCTCCCCCATCTCTTCTCCCAGAGGCTCTGCTATCAGACCACGTGGACCACGTGGTCCATGTGGATCACGTAGACCACGTGGGTTTTGTTTCCCTTTCCTGAACTCCCCACGCTGGGCAAGACGGCAACGAGCGGCGGGGTGGGGGGGGGTCACTCCGCCTTCTTTCGTAAGCGCATCTCGTCCGTCCGCCTGTCCATCCGCCTGTCTTTATGCACGTTTATGTGTCTCTATGTGAGTCTACAGTGAGGGAAAAACGTATTTGATCCCCTGCTGATTCGGTACGTTTGCCCACTGACAAAGAAATGATCAGTCTATAATTTTATTGGTAGGTTTATTTGAACAGTGAGAGACAGAATAACAACAAAATCCAGAAAAAATCGCATGTCAAATTTTTTTATAAATTGATTTGCATTTTAATGAGGGAAATACGTATTTGACCCCTCTGCAAAACATGACTTAGTACTTGGTGGCTAAACCCTTGTTGGCAATCACATAGGTCAGACGTTTATTGTAGTTGGCCACCAGGTTTGCACACATCTCAGGAGGGATTTTGTCCCACTCCTCTTTGCAGATCTTCTCCAAGTTATTAAGGTTTCGAGGCTGACGCTTGTCAACTCGAACCTTCAGCTCCCTCCACAGATTTTCTCTGGGATTAAGGTCTGGAGACTGGCTAGGCCACTCCAGGACCTTAATGTGCTTCTTCTTGAGCCACTCCTTTGTTGCCTTGGCCGTGTGTTTTGGGTCATTGTCATGCTGGAATACCCATCCACGACCCATTTTCAATGCCCTGGCTGAGGGAGGGAGCTTCGCACCCGAGATTTGACGGTACATGGCCCTGTCCATCGTCCCTTGGATGCAGTGAAGTTGTCCTGTCCCCTTAGCAGAAAAACACCCCCAAAGCATAATGTTTCCTCCTCCATGTTTGACGGTGGGGATGGTGTTCTTGGGGTCATAGGCAGCGTTCCTCCTCCTCCAAACACGGCGAGTTGAGTTGATGCCAAAGAGTTCCATTTTAGTCTCATCTGACCACAATACTTTCACCCAGTTGTCCTCTGAATCATTCAGATGTTCATTGGCAAACATCAGACGGGCATGTATATGTGCTTTCTTGAGCAGGGGGACCTTGCGGGCGCTGCAGGATTTGTCCTTCACGGCGTAGTGTGTTACCAACTGTTTGCTTGGTGACTATGGTCCCAGCTGCCTTGAGATCATTGACAAGATCCTCCCGCGTAGTTCTGGGCTGATTCCTCACCGTTCTCATGATCATTGCAACTCCACGAGGTGAGATCTTGCATGGAGCCCCAGGCCGAGGGAGATTGACAGTTCTGTTGTGTTTCTTCCATTTGCGAATAATCGCACCAACTGTTGTCACCTTATCGCCAAGCTGCTTGGCGATGGTCTTGTAGCCCATTCCAGCCTTGTGTAGGTCTACAATCTTGTCCCTGTCATCCTTGGAGAGCTCTTTGGTCCTGGTGGAGAGTTTGGAATCTGATTGATCCATTGATGGCTTCTGTGAAGAGGTGTCTTTTATACAGGTAACAAGCTGAGATTAGGAGCACTCCCTTTAAGAGTGTTGTTGTTATTCTTTCTCTCACTGTTCAAATAAACCTACCATTAAAATTATAGACTGATAATTTCTTTGTCAGTGGGCAAACGTACAAAATAAGCAGGAGATCAAATACTTTTTCCCCTCACTGTATGTGTCTCTATGTGAGTCGATGTGTCTCTATGCGCGTCTATGGGTCTCTATTCGAGTCTATGTGTCACTAAGTGAGTCTATTTGTCTCTGTGTGAGTCTATGTGTCTCTGTGTGAGTCTGTGTGTCTCTATGTGAGTCTATGTGTCTCTATGTGAGTCTATGTGTCTCTATTCAAGTCTATGTGCCACTAAGTGAGTCTATGTGTTTCTATGTGAGTCTATTTGTCTCTGTGTGAGTCTATTTGTCTCTATGTGAGTCGATGTGTCTCTATGTGAGTCTATTTGTCTCTATGTGAGTCTATGTGTCTCTATGTGAGTCTATGTGTCTCCACTTGAGTCCACGTGTCTCCACGTGAGTCCATGGGTCTCTATGTGAAGTCATCGGTGGCCGGGATGAGACCATCGACTCATCCCGTTCTAATCGCTCGCTCGCGATTAGACCGCGGCTTCCGAACCTCGGGGTCTCATCTCATCGGTGGCAGCTCTCAGCGTCTCTGACCTCCGATCCGCCAAGAACGTCTGTCCACTTGACGTGCCGTCAAAAGGCAAAGCCGCTGCCTCTGCTGCCCCCGCTTGCGCTGAAGAGCTGAATGTGCAAAAAATAAAAACGCCGTGATGAATGCACAGAGGCGGGTCATTGTAATTCGCCGTCGTCCGAGACTTCAATCTGCCTGACCTACACTCCGGGATGCCACCATTTCCATCGTCAACGTCCTTTCATCATCGCCCTTTAAATAAAAAAAATGGTTTGGCTCTTCCCCAGCTGCCAATCCCCATCGCTGGTTCCATTCTGTCAGCTGATGTCAGCTTCTACTGCACGCCACCTGGCTCCGTTTGGAGCACCGCTGTGGCTATGAGATGTTAACTACCTCGCCTGCTATACAGGAGGTCGTCGGTTCGACGTCTGTATATTTGGAGTTTGCGGGTCCTTTTTTCTCCCCGTGGTCGCGTGGATTTTCTTTCCGGGTCCTACGGTGTTTTCCCTTGACTCTTAGAAACGTGCGTTTCGAGTATTTGGCTGCTATACATTTTCACGTAATAAGCCACTTCGTTGAGGTATCATTTGTGGCTAGGTCGCTTCTGAAAAAAGATCTTTATATCTCAGTGGGCCTTACCTGGCAAAAATATTCTCCAAAAGACGTGGTTAAAATAGTTTATAGCTTCGTCTCTTTAGAGCTGGTTTTTGTTCGGAGTGTGTTGCCCTTCTTCCGCACGTTCGATTAGCGCGGTTGGCTAGGTAGGGTGCGAAAGAAATTCAACATACATGCGTTGCCTCTTAACAGGAACCTCCCAGTAAGTCTCATGCGCAAGACGAACCTGTCTTCGTACGCACGGTGCCCTCACCTGAGCTATCACGTGGAATGAGGCCAAGTGTCGGGCCAATTGGCCTCATCTTCATCCGTGTGCTGTGAAGAAGATCCGCTGGGCAGAAACGTCGCTGATTACGTCCGCTTTGTTTCTCTTGAAGGCCACCACGGGGGTGGTTATTGACGCGCATCTTGCATTGCATTGAATTTGCATTCACCATAATAGAGGGTTTTTATGTGGGGGCGAGAGGGGGGGGGGTTAGATTGCTTAAACATCAATACGTCATTAAACGTGCCAATTTGTTGCAAGCTCAGGACTAACCGGTTGTTGTGTGTTGGAGAGTAAACCCCACTACGACATTTACAATCCGAGTAACGTGACGTTTCGCCGGTAATTACAACAACAATAACAACAATAACAATAACAACAATAACAATAACAACAATAACAACATCAACCAGCATCATCAGGCGACAGCCAGAGTTGTGGAGACATCCTCCTCCTGTTTCGGTATTAAATGGAGGTGGGGAGTGAATGTGATGTCATCGCTTATCAGCCAATCAGTTGCGAAGACCAGAGGGGAGAAGGGAGGGGGGTTAATGTGTTCATGGAACTCGTAACGAATTGCCATGTTTTTGTTTACGTGACAAACATTACCTAATTGGCTGTGTCGGGTGGTGCCGGGTTTAACGACACATTTATACATTACGCGATCTCACCTAAAAACAACAACTCTATTATGGATAACATTGGTCGCGAAGGCCTGCTCCTACGACTACGTGGACAAAAACTGTTGCAACGCTCTTACCCCGTGCCCCCGACTGGACATCTGTGAAAAAGAGCTTCATAGCTCATCGGATTCCTCCTGCAGTCTAAAACAAATATTACGATTCCGTATTGTTGGCTGCGCTTGTGCACCGCTGCCAACGCGCGCAGCAGGCAGGCAGCAGCGAGCAGCAGCAGCATCATCATCACCGACATCAGCAGCAGCAGCAGCAGGAGCAGCATCATCATCACCGTCATCATCAGCAGCAGCAGGATCAGCAGGGTTCTCATGTCGCCTTGACCGAGCGTGAGTCAAAGCGCTCGTCGCAGAGCGGGGGAATGGAGACTCGGGCCGGCGGAAGAGGAACGATTCTTCCTCTTGGTTCTTTCGGTAAAGTCACGTAGAAGGGAAGTGATAAAATAATAAAAATAAAACATAATAAAATAATTCTCACGACGTTTCGGCCACAACGCAAGCAGCCGTCCTCAGGTGAAGAACGGGTCTGTCGGGGAGACAGCGTTCAGACGTGCTCAGACGCTGTCTCCCCGACAGACCTGGTCTTCACCTGAGGACGGCTGCTTGCGTTGTGGCCGAAACGTCGTGAGAATTATTTTATTATGTTTTATTTTTATTATTTTATTACTTCCCTTCTACGTGACTTTACCGAAAGAACCAAGAAGATGAATCCCTGCAGTCACGAAAGCTTTAAATCGAAATTGTATTTTTATAATGTTTTATTTTATTATTTTATTATTTCCCTTCTACGTGACTTTACCGAAAGAACCAAGAAGATGAATCCCTGCAGTCACGAAAGCTTTAAATCGAAAGGAACCATTCTTGTTGGGGGGGGGGGGGTCTTGTCCAACGGATGCCGAGCCTACTCGCTCGCAGCTCCGCAAAGAGCTCTCGAGCCACGTTGTCTGATGCTGTTGCTGCGGTTGTCTTGACAATGGTGCACTTACAAACAACAACAACAACAACTCAGCCATCAATAACAGCACTGTGGCTTTCAAAGGGCGGGCGGGCGGGGGGGGAGATGAAGACGGTAATGTTTCGGGCAACGGCTCCTTCTTCACAACGCTCCTTCACAGCACGATGCATGTTCTATGCCGAAGGGCCAATTGCCCGAAACGTCGCCCGTTTAACGTATATATTGTTTTCCTTGCACGGCAACAAGCAAGTGTCATTGACGAACGCGTTGAGTGGGTGTGGATCTATTTATTTGAGTCGTTTGTATCTCGAATGATTGTCCATGCACGCGCTGCGAGCGATTCGTCTGTCTGGTGCCTGCCCTTTGCCGCTCACCGTGGAAGGTAAAATGCAGGGTGCGTCAGAAAAATGTGAACACTCACATGGGCCCATCGTTTACCATGAAAGATTGGGTGACGTGATAACAAATTCATGTTAATAGCTTCAAAAAGTCAAAGGGTCTCCTTACCAGTCTTGGTTCTTTCGGTAAAGTCACGTAGAAGGGAAAAAAATACGATAATAAAAATAAAATAATAAAATTCTCACGACGTTTCGATTGCAACACAAGCACTCATCATCAGGTGTGAAAACCACAGCAAGAAAATAATAAAATACACCACAGCAAGAACATTTCTTGTTGTGGTTTATTTTTAGCATCGTTTCCCTTCTACGTGACTTTACCGAAAGAACCAAGAAGATGAATCCCTGCAGTCACGAAAGCTTTAAATCGAAAGGTCTCCCACTTTTCGATTTAAAGCTTTCGTGACTGCAGGGATTCATCTTCTTGGTTCTTTCGGTAAAGTCACGTAGAAGGGAAATAATAAAATAATAAAAATAAAACATAATAAAATACAATTCTCACGACGTTTCGGCCACAACGCAGCCCTGTTTTTCACATGAGGACGGCTGATTGCGTTGTGGCCGAAACGTCGTGAGAATTGTATTTTATTATGTTTTATTTGTATTATTTTATTATTTCCCTTTTACGTGACTTTAACGAAAGAACCAAGAAGAGGTCTCCCACTTGTTCGCCATCGTTGTCAACGCGTGCCACGAATCTTCTCCAGGTGGTCTACAGTGCCCGGAGGCACATTTCCTGTGCTATTGTTGCAAATTCTCAGAAGTGTTCACATTTATTTTGAAGCACCCTGTCATGTGGAGTTTCCGCCACTGGCTCCATCGGACTCTACACGGGAGATGAACACCAACGCATCAATGCGCCGATGCTCATTTGAGCAGGAACTCACTTTGACATTCTTCGGACTAATATTAAGTGCGGGATAGTGCAATGTTTAATTTTGTGTGCTACGAAGAAGACCCATTGACCGACACGTCACCTCTTATAAGATGTTTTCATTTTAAGTCGACAGTCGTTGCCCTGTGAATGCACCCCCGCCACCGCCATAGGAATTGACGGAATGTGTCGATTCTTTTTTCATTCATTTAATCACAATATTTCGGACAGGCCGACGGGGGGCGGTTGATGGAGGGGAACCCCGCCGCTGGAGACGATGCGGACGACCGGCATGTGAGCGGACGGGATGGAGGCTGCCTCTTGCTATGAACTACTACTAACCCACAAAACTTTAAGATCCTTCAACAAACTCCGGGATAAGAAGACTCTGTCTTTCCGACAGACCGGTTCTTCACCTGAGGACGGCTGCTTGCGTTGTGGCCGAAACGTCGTGAGAATTATTTTATATTTCCCTTCTACGTGACTTTACCGAAAGAACCAAGAAGATGAATCCCTGCAGTCACGAAAGCTTTAAATCGAAATTTAACTACTACTAACTTTTCCAACTATTTTCTATTCATTCTACCCGACAATGAGGCCTACCGCCAAGCGTCACGGCGTTTTCCCAGAAACGACCTGGCCATCACTGATGACAGCTCAACCACGTGGCTTATCAACCACGTGGACATTGCCAGCAAGCCAAATATCCTAGACGCGACGTCGATTCTAAGCGTAGGAGCCGGAGGAAAATCCACGCGGCCTGCGGGGACAGACAGACAGAGGGAGGGAGAGAGAGAGAGATACATGCAAACTCCAAATATGAAGCAGCGCATTCTTTGCCACGACAATCACCACGTGAATTGGACGAACAGGAGAGGAATGGAGAGAGGAGACGGGGATAAGGAAATCCTCCTCCTCCTCCTCGCGTGGATGATCACACGCCGACTGCGCTATTGTTGGGAGATATCGGGCAGGTGCAGAGAGGGCCTACGATGACTTCCCCCCCCCAGCCCCCCACGCCTGGTTCCCACATTACCCCCGCATCTCTCCGATAGACTTGGGTTGAAGCGAGAGCTGCGTTCGGCTATTCATGTTGCTGCTGCTGCTGCTTCGGGAAAAGAATGAGAGACAAAAAAGAGATTCCTCCCTCTCGCTCTCTCCCTCCTCTCGCTCACCCCTCCCCCATCCTCCTCCTCTGCCTCGCAGCCTCCCCCGCCCTCTCCGCCCGCTGGAGTTGCACAGCTGGGAAATAAGGAGACACAATGGAGCCCACCTGTCATAATTTCCTGATGAAAAATGAAATGTATTCGGCAAGAAATCACAGGAGTTTCGGCTTTGCTTGAGGCAAGGGTGCCTCTGTGTGTGTGTGTGCGCGCGCATATGTAGGTGCGTGTGTGTGCATGTGCATGTGTGTGTATGTGGGGAGCGGTGGTGCAGCGGTCAGCGCGCTGCTCTACGAACCCGGCGACCCAGGTTCGATTCCCGCTCACGGCCAACACCAGTGACGATTATCTGAACCGGTCCTGGGCCTCTCCTAGGTCGACTCAGCCTCAAATTAGTGCCTGGTGCGATGTGTAAACATCGCCACTAGGGAGACAAAGGCGGCCGGGCGTGGTGTTAGCCACCCACCTCTCGTGTGCCGTGCCGGCCTTTATAGGTGCTCGCTAACAGCACTTGCCCCTACAGTCTGTGAAGGCTATACGGGGGATCTTTGTCTTTGTATGTGGGGAGCGGTGGTGCAGCGGTCAGCGCGCTGCTCTACGAACCCGGCGACCCGAGTTCGATTCCCGCTTCACGACCAACACCAATGAGGATTATCTGAACCGGTCCTGGGCATCTCCTTGGTCGACTCAGCCCCGAATGAATATCTGGTGCAGTTGTGAGAAAACATCGACCCATTGGTGAGACAAAGGCGGTCGGGTGTGGGTCTGCCCCCCACCCACCCCCTCGTGTGCCGTGCACTTCATGATTGTGGGGAGGTATGGATGAAAGTTGCGTGGCGAGGAGTCGGGAGCCATCGCGTGTTCACCTCGCCGGGGATGTCCTATGGCTCCTAAATTATTTCACGTTTTTGTTGTTGTTGTTATTGTTGTTGACCGCATAGTTCGAGTATCTTCCCATGGCCGTCCCCGAGGAATGCACATCTGGCACAGACATAATGGGAAGCTGATCGATACCCGGGTTCCGATCCAGGCTTGGCTCAATATTGATCAACCATGTTATGTGTGCGCATGATCTGGCCATTGCTGCTCACTGGAAATGAGTCGGGGACTCTGATGCCTTACCTTGCCATCAGCCGCACACACAAAAAAAAACGAAACACCTGCCTGCGTATTTTGTGTCATCAACACTCCATCCCCTGAACTCCCCATGAGTGATGGGGCAGTTGCTGAAAAAGTAGGGATGTTTCCATACCTGGGCTCCGTGCGTATGCATCAGCCGACTGGCATTAGCTTTGCACCAGCTGCTGTGTGGATGCCACATGGCCCCTGTTGCTCCACTCGAAGCTGCGGGTCTTCACTGCCACAGTGATGTCCTCCCTTCTCTCTGCTTGCAAAACGTGCAGCCCTCTGAAGGATTATCTCCACCAGGTGTGAAACATTCAGGCTGGCCGGCCTATGATCCACCCGGGGGTTTAACCAGGTCGGATTGTTTGAGGAGCTCGCAGAACTTAGAGACAGCTGGACAGAGTCTCATCGGCGAGCACTCGGAGAAACAGTGGCAGTCGAGACGTGTGTGCTGGCCACCCACACACACTCGTGTGCCACGTGGGCCCTCATAGGTGCTGCTCGCGAAAAAAAAAAAGCACTTGCACACATGCAGTCTGTTGAAAGATTTTATTGGGTGGAATCTGTGCCTTTGTCTTTTGTGCTCCGTGAACAAACGAAGTATTCAGACGGCGGCGGGTAATTGGATTTTGCCCAAATTTTCGTGGCTGCTTACCTTGAGGTGAGGTCCCCTGGCGGGCAGGGGGGGGGGGGAGCAGCCCCGTAGGGTCAGAAGATAAAGGTAAATTTCACGATTCAATAAAAACAAATCAGAGCAAATCCAATAAAGGTGAAAGAGGGGGGGGGGGAGAGAGAGAGAGAGCAGAGGCATCACGCATCTCACTCACACTCCTCGCCCCATCGCAGAATGCAAACGCTTATTTATTTATTCCTCACTCCACTCACTCTCGGTACCTGCGATGAGTCGGCTGGTGAGTGAAACGACATCGTGTGCGCGGCCACGTGACGTTCACACGGGGAGTGCCCCCCGTTGGTTTGCGTCGGGAAATATCGTGACGTGAACTGTGTTTGTGTTGATGCTGTGGTGTGATGATGCTGTGTGTGATGATGCTGATGATGCTATGTGTGATGATGCTGTGTGTGATGATGCTGATGATGCTTTATGTGATGATGCTAATAATGATGTGTGTGATGATGCTGTGTGATGATACTGTGTGTGCTGATGCTGTGTGTGATGATGCTGATGAGGCTTTATGTGATGATGCTGATGATGCTGTATGTGATGATGCTGATAATGATGTGTGTGATGATGCTGTGTGATGATGCGTTGTGTGCTGATGCTGTGTGTGATGATGCTGATGATGCTGTGTGTGATGATGCTGATAATGATGTGTGTGATGATGCTGATAGTCCGCCAGACCTGCGTCGTGGCAGCTGACAATGTTCTTTCGCGCGTTCGTGGGGTGAAGCATTAGGGAAGAGAGATGGAGGGATGTTTTCATCCCCATATTAACCGAGATTTCCGTGAAATCTTCAACGTGAAAATTTCAACGTGAAATCTTCAACTTAAAATCTTCAACTTGAAATCTTCAACGTGAAATCTTCAACCTGAAATCTTCGACATTAAATAGTAAACGTGAAATGTTCAACGTTAAATCTTCAACGTGACATTTCCAACGTGAAATCTTCAACGTAAATTATTTGACATTAAATCTTAAACGTGACATTTTCAACGTGAAATCTTCAACTTAAAATCTTCAACTTGAAATCTTCAACGTGAAATCTTCAACCTGAAATCTTCGACATTAAATAGTAAACGTGAAATGTTCAACGTTAAATCTTCAACGTGACATTTCCAACGTGAAATCTTCAACGTAAATTATTTAACATTAAATCTTAAACGTGACATTTTCAACGTGAAATCTTCAACGTGAAATCTTCAAGGTAAAATCTTCGACATGAAAACTTCAAGGCGAAATCTTCAACGTGAACATTTTTAAACGTGAAATTTTCAACGCGAAATCTTCAAGGTGAAATCTTCAAGGTGAAATCTTCAACGTCAAATTGTCTGGCTTCCAGATTTTTGTTTTGTTTCTGCGTCACAGCGCCGAGCGGATTTTTCCTGTCTCCGAAGTCGCAGCAGTGCCGAGGGCCGTAAATAAGTTGACCGGCTCCGTGGAAGCACATTCATAATATCCAGCACAACCTGGCAAAACTTTTAGAGAAGAATAATATAATAACGCACATTTGCAATATTCCTTAACAGGGCCGGGCTGGTGAGACTATTGCGAGCGCACCAAGACATCAGTGAAATTACTGGACACATAAGGATGGATGTTGGGGCAAGTGCTGTTAGCGAGTAGCAGCGTCTATGAAGGCTGCCGGCACGGCACAACGAGGGGGTGGGTGGCCAGCACCACGCCCAGCCGCCCTCGTCTCCCCAGTGACGATGTTTACCCATTGCACCAGGTACTCGTTTTAGGCTGAGTCGACCTAGAGGAAGCCCAGGACACACGAGCGCGTACACACACACACACACCCGTGCCAAGCAAAAACTCATGTTTAGAAACATGCGTTAACACCATTTAGATTATTTTTCTGCTATGAATGTCCAAATGATAAGCCACTTTGGAGATGCTGTCACTTGTGGCCAGCTCGCTTTTGAAAGATAGGTTAATACTGGTAGGAACCTCCTGGTTACACCAGCCCACAGAGGATGATTGTGTCCGTCCGTTGTGCAGGGAGGGGCTGGGTGGGGAGGGATGGGCTGGGTGGGGAGGAGAGGGTGGGGAGGGGCTGGGTGGAGAGGGTGGGGCTGAGTGGGGAGGGGAGGGTGGGGAGGAGCTGGGTGGGGAGGGGCTGGGTGGGGAGGGTGGGGAGGGGCTGGGTGGGGAGGGTGGGGCTAGGTGGGGGGTGGGAGGTGTGGGGCTGGGTGGGGAGGGGCTGGTCACCCCGTGGTGCCCTTAAAAACTCAACGTTTAACCTACTCACGCCGCTTGTGCCCGCCCTCACCACGCCGCCGTTGACCCTGGCCATTAACCGAGCAACCCAACGTTCCTACCAGCTCCCTCCGCAGGAATGTGTTACCTCAGTGGGCTTTGCAGGGTAGTATTGGGATGGTTTAGTTGTTGTATTTGTCTGTGTTTGGGTGATTTGTTTACCTTTCGTGTACTTTGCGCTCCTATCGTGTTTTCGTGCTGTGTTTGTTGTTGTCACGTTCTTACCCCGCGCCCCCATACCGGACACCCGTGACAATAAGAGCTTCATAGCTCATCGGATTCGTCCAGCGCAAATGAACATTCTGATTCGGATTCCGAACTTGGTGGTGCGGACTTTGCCGACCGCACAGCGGCCGGCTGACCCGGCACCCACGGGAGGGTCCTCAAGGCGGTCGTTCCGGTGACCTCTTGACCCCTGACCTCGAACACCTCGTAGCCGTGGACCATCTCACCGGTGAGGGTCCTCAAGGCGGTCGTTCCGGTGACCTCCTGACCCCTGACCTCGAACACCTCGTAGCCATGGACCATCTCACTGGTGAGGGTCCTCAAGGCGATCGTTCCGGTGACCTATTGACCCCTGACCTCGAGCTCTCGTAGCCGTGGACCATCTCCCCTCGCGTGAAAGGAATGGGGAAGACGATGACGACGACGAGGAGGGGGGGTGGAGGTGGTGGTGGAGGAGGAGGACGAGGGGGAGGAGGAGGTGGGGGAGGATGAGGAGGGAGGAGGAGGGAGGGAGGAGTTGGAGGAGGTGGGAGAGGAGGTGGGGGAGGACGAGGACTAGGAGGAGGGGGGAGGAGGGGGGATGAGTAGGAGGAGGGGGGAGGAGGTGGAAGAGGGGGGAGGAGTTGGAGGAGGAGGTGGGGGAGGACGAGGACTAGGAGGAGGGGGGAGGAGGGGGGATGAGTAGGAGGAGGGGGGAGGAGGTGGAAGAGGAGGGAGGAGTTGGAGGAGGAGGTGGAGGAGGTGGGGGAGGAGGAGGTGGACTAGGAGGTGGAGGAGGCGGGAGGAGTAGAAGGACAGAAATCACTCGACTCCACTCCGGCGATCCGACGCGAGCATCGAGATTTGAGGTGACGTCAGTTAACGTTGCTAGGCGACTGCGCGATTCTCTGCGGTCATCGCTAACAAACGAGAGAGAGAGACGAGAGTTTAATTGTAATGTCTCATTTACATGCCTCCTCTCTCCCTCTCTCTCTCTGTCTTCCCTTCCCTCGTTTACCCCCCCCCCACCCCCCCGTGCTCTCGTAATCAGGTCCAAATGTCAATTAGAGAATTTTCCTGTTTAGATAATTGATGGCTGGACCGTGTGGTTGCGTGAGAACGAGCGGAGAGAGTTCGCTAGGCAGGACGATCGCCCCCTCATCCTCCTCCTCCTCCCTTCCTTAGCACGGCTGCTGATGTAGATGCAGCGACAACAGCCACAGTTTCACATTCAAGCTAAGCAGGTAGACGCATCGGCAGGGGCCAAGCGGAGTCGTCGTATCGCACGCTGCGATGTCTCTCTCGGTGTCTGTGGATCGGACATCGCGTCGCTGGACGTCGTGCGGTCTCTATCATGGATGATCGCAGTCGTACACTACTAATGGCAGAGTTTGGTTTTCCACATTCATGCATCGGGTATCCGCGTTCGTACGTGTGCATGTTGAACTCCTTTCGCGCCGTACGTAGCCAACCGCGCTAATCGGAGGTTCGGACGACTAACCAGACACACGTAGCAGTTTGAAACGAATGGGGTCGTCAATCTCGATGATTTTAAAGTGCACAAGCCTCCAGCGGCCTCCAAATACCGGGAAGGAAGAGCGTTCCAGACGGCCGCGGAAGCGCGTCTCGACGCCACCGACGGCAGAGGTCGCCACGGCGTCCGACGTTTCGCTCCGCGTGCCCGGAGCGTTCCTGAAGAAGACGAAGGAGCTCGCGGTGATGGTAGCACGCGGCGCGAAACGTCGGACGCCACGCCGCCGAACGGCGATGCTTTGGCGAGAACCTCGAAGGGACAACCTCAGCGGGAGCAGAAAGAGATGGGGGAGGGAGGGGACGGAGGGGAGGGGAGGAAGGGAGGGGGGAGGAAGTGGAGGGAGCGAGGAAGTGGGGGATAAGGGAGGGAGGGGAGGGAGTGGGAGATAAGGGCGGGAGGGGGGGTAGGGAGGGAGTGGGGGATAAGGGAGGGGGGCAGGGAGTGAGGGAGCGGGGAGGGAGTGGGGGGTAAGGGAGGGAGGGGAGGGAAGGAGTGGGGGATAAGGGAGGGAGGGGGGGGCAGGGAGGGAGTGGGGGATAAGGGAGGGAGGGGGGGGCAGGGAGGGAGTGGGGGATAAGGGGGGGAGGGGGCGGGGAGGGAGGGAGCGGGGAGGGAGCGGGGAGGGAGGGAGTGGGGGATAAGGGAGGGAGGGGGGGGGCAGGGAGAAAGCGGGGAGGGAGGGAGTGGGGGATAAGGGAGGGAGGGGAGGGAGGGAGTGGGGGATAAGGGAGGGAGGGGGCGGGGAGGGAGGGAGCGGGGAGGGAGCGGGGAGGGAGGGAGTGGGGGATAAGGGAGGGAGGGGGGGGGCAGGGAGGGAGTGGGGGATAAGGGAGGGAGGGGGGGGCAGGGAGGGAGTGGGGGATAAGGGGGGGAGGGGGCGGGGAGGGAGGGAGCGGGGAGGGAGCGGGGAGGGAGGGAGTGGGGGATAAGGGAGGGAGGGGGGGGGGGCAGGGAGAAAGCGGGGAGGGAGGGAGTGGGGGATAAGGGAGGGAGGGGAGGGAGGGAGTGGGGGATAAGGGAGGGAGGGGGCGGGGAGGGAGGGAGCGGGGAGGGAGCGGGGAGGGAGGGAGTGGGGGATAAGGGAGGGAGGGGGGCAGGGAGAAAGCGGGGAGGGAGGGAGTGGGGGATAAGGGGGGGAGGGAGGGGAGGGGGGGGGGCCAGGGAGGCGAGGGAGCATCGCTGGCAGCACGACCGCCACAATCCGGGCAGCTATTCCCACCGAAGGGCACTTCCACAAATGCTGGGAACCCCACAGAGACAATGGGAAAGTTCATCTTAATAAGGCCTACGGTGGGGTCTGCCGTGTTGGGAAACGTGGATTACAATCATCATTACGACGACCACTGCTGCTGCTGCTACGCAAAGCTGAAGTCGCCACCGCAGCATGGACGGCTGAGGACTCTGTCCGAGAATGTCAAACACCCGCGGTGTTGTTCTGCGTAACGCCACACACGTAGCGTTACTCGCAGTAACGTTGTGAGTAACGGTACCGTGAACTCTGCTTGACGTTACTCAGTGACGTTACTCATTACGTTACTGATGGTTGAGGACTCTGTCCGAGAATGTCAAACACCCGCGGTGTGGTTCCGAGTAATGCCACTGAGAACTTAACGCTCCTGAGAAGGTTACTCAGTAACGTTACTCTCAGTCCTTTCAGTAACGTTACCCATAACGTCACTCAGTAATAATGTTACTCAGTACTCAGTAACATTGAGTAGCAATGTAAGTAAGGTTACTCAGTAGCATTACGAGTAACGCGACGAGTGACGCTATGAGTAATTTATTAGTAACGCCATGAGTAACGTTATGAGTAATTGTATTAGTAACGCCATGAGTAACGCTATGAGTAATTGTATTAGTAACGCCAAGAGTAACGTTATGAGTAATTGTATTAGTAACGCCAAGAGTAACGTTATGAGTAATTGTATTAGTAACGCCAAGAGTAACGTTATGAGATATTTAATAGTAAAGCTTTGAGTAATGTTAGGAGTAATTGTATTAGTAACGCCATGAGTAACGCTATGAGTAATTGTAATAGTAACGCCGAGAGTAAAGTTATGAGTAATCGTATTAGTAACGCCAATAGTAACGTTATGAGATATTTAATAGTAAAGCTGTGAGTAATGTTAGGAGTAATTGTATTAGTAACGCCAAGAGTAACGTCGTGAGTAATTTTAATAGTAACGCCAATAGTAACGTCATGAGTAATTGTATTTGTAACGCCGATAGTAACGTTATGAGTAATTTAATAGTAACACCAAAAGTAACGCTATGAGTAATGTAATTAGTAACGCCATGAGTAACGTTATGAGTAATTGTATTAGTAACGCTGTGAGTAACGTGACTCTCGACAACGCCTTTAATCATGTGCGGCTGACACGCGCACGGATTCGAACCCAGGATTCTCGGCGACCCCCTCCAGAGCCCAGCACGTGGACGTCTCGTTGTGCTTGTGTTTTGGTGACATCGTAATTATGTCGGGCCGAAGTTAACTTCTGCCGCTGCTGCGCTGTTACATTTAACGCTTGAACAGCAGCGCCGTGAAGGCGGATCCATGAGCACCCCCCCCCCACCACGATCTCGTCTGCCCCTCTCCGTGAAATCTGCAACAAAGAACAGAAAAACAAGAGGCAACACGGCCCAGGGGTTAAAATGGAGGAACATCTAATCGGATATATGCGGGGGACTAATTAGCTAAAACATTTCCCATTAATTATTTGAAGTGTATCCACCAGTCGTTTTAGAATATTTTTAACTGCGTTTCGTGGAATTTGTCCACGTTAGGATTATGTTGCGGGTTTATAAAACATGTTTTCAATTCATTTATTTCTAAACCCACGCGCTTTGGGAGGAATGGGTGCGGTGGTGTTGCGGTCGCGCTACGAACCCAGCAAAAGTCCCGAGTTCGATCCCCGGCTCAGAGCCAACACCGGTGACGATCATCTAAACCGCTCCTGGTCCTCGACTAGATCGGCTCAGCCTCAAATGGGTACCTGGTGCGATGTGTTTAAGTATCGACGGGAAATAATGCGCCCGTTGTACATTTGTAGCCTATGAAATGACTCACACTGATACGGAGTAACAGGTCACCAACTTTTTCTTGATTAATCCGACTCTCGCACCAGTTGTAGGCCCACCTATGACTGCCTCTCACTGTCACCACACACGCCGCTTCCTCCTACCACCTGCTCTCATCTACCCCACACCTCACCGACTCTCTCCTATCTCGCCGCTGCCCCCTGTTCCTCCCCACTCCGCCTCGTACCCACGCCGCCTCGTAACCACTCACCCGTCTGCCCCGGGCAGGGGGTTCAGCCAACACCCGCACGGCGACCAGGTGAGGGGCGAGGTCTTGTTGACGGTCCGAGTAGCAGCGGCGAGACGTCTCCTCTCTTGGTCCGTGAACAACCCCTCCCGCTGCTCACGCTCACACTCCTGCTGATATACCTAGGTGCTCATTCCTTTCCTTCCTATGTGCCAACTCCTTTCCTTCCTAGGTGTTCATTCCTTTCCTTCCTAGATGCTCAATTCTTATCGTTCCTAGGTGCTCATTCCTATATTTCATAGGTGCTTCTACCTTTCCTTCCTAGGTGCTCAAATCCTTTCCTTCCTAGATGCCCATACCTTTCCTTCCTAGGTGCTCATTCCTTCTCTTCCTAGTTGCTCATTCCTTTCCTTCCTAGATGGTCATTCCTTTCCTTCCTAGATGCTCATACCTTTCCTTCCTAGGTGCCCATTGCTTCTCTTCCTATGTACTCATTCCTTTCCTTCTTAGGTGCTCAGATCATTTCCTTCCTAGGTGCTCATTCCTTCTCTTCCTAGGTGCTCATTCATTTCCTTCCTAGGTGCTCATTCCTTTCCTTCCTAGATGCCCACCCTTTCCTTCCTAGATGCTCATTCCTTCTCTTCCTAGATGCTCATTCCTTTCCTTCCTAGGTGCTCATTCCTTTCCTTCCTAGATGCTCATTCCTTCTCTTCCTAGGTGCTCATTCCTTTCCTTCCTAGGTGCTCATTCCTTTCCTTCCTAGATGCTCATTCCTTCTCTTCCTAGGTGCTCATCCCTTTCCTTCCTAGATGCTCATTCCTTCTCTTCCTAGATGCTCATTCCTTTCCTTCCTAGGTGCTCATTCCTTTCCTTCCTAGATGCTCATTCCTTCTCTTCCTAGATGCTCATTCCTTTCCTTCCTAGGTGCTCATTCCTTTCCTTCCTAGATGCTCATTCCTTCTCTTCCTAGGTGCTCATCCCTTTCCTTCCTAGGTGCTCATTCCTTTCCTTCCTAGATGCTCATTCCTTCTCTTCCTAGGTGCTCATCCCTTTCCTTCCTAGGTGCTCATCCCTTTCCTTCCTAGATGCTCATTCCTTTCCTTCCTAGGTGCTCATTCTTTCTCTTCCTAGGTGCTCAATCCTTCTCTTCCTAGATGGTCATTCCTTTCCTTCCTAGGTGCTCATTCCTTCTCTTCCTATGTGCTCATTCCTTTCCTTCCTAGGTGCTCATTCCTTTCCTTCCTAGGTGCTCATTCCTTTCCTTCCTAGGTGCTCATTCCTTTCCTTCCTAGATGCTCATTCCTTTCCTTCATAGGTGCTAATTCCTTTCCTTCCTAGGTGCTGATTCCTTCTCCTCCTATGTGCTCATTCCTTTCCTTCCTAGGTGCTCATTCCTTTCCTTCCTAGGTGCTCATTCCTTTCCTTCCTAGGTGCTCATTCCTTTCCTTCCTAGGTGCTCATTCCTTTCCTTCCTAGGTGCTCATTCCTTTCCTTCCTAGGTGCTCATTCCTTTCCTTCCTAGGTGCTCATTCCTTCTCTTCTTAGGTGCTCATTCCTATCCTTCCTAGATGGTCATTCCTTTCCTTCCTAGATGCTTATACCTTTCCTTCCTAGATGCTCATTCCTTTCCTTCATAGGTGCTAATTCCTTTCCTTCCTAGGTGCTCATTCCTTCTCCTCCTATGTGCTCATTCCTTTCCTTCCTAGGTGCTCATTCCTTTCCTTCCTAGATGCTCATTCCTTTCCTTCCTAGGTGCTAATTCCTTTCCTTCCTAGGTGCTCATTCCTTTCCTTCCTAGATGCTCATTCCTTTCCTTCCTAGGTGCTCATTCCTTCTCTTCCTAGATGCTAATTCCTTTCCTTCCTATGTGCTCATTCCTTTCCTTCCTAGGTGCTCATTCCTATCCTTCCTAGGTGCTCATTCCTTTCCTTCCTAGATGCTCATACCTTTCCTTCCTAGGTGCCCATTGCTTCTTTTCCTAGGTGCTCAAATCCGTTCCTTCCTAGGTGCTCATTCCTTTCCATCCTAGATGGTCATTCCTTTCCTTCCTAGGTGCTCATTCCTTTCCTTCCTAGATGCTCATACCTTTCCTTCCTAGATGCTCATACCTTTCCTTCCTAGGTGCTCAAATCCTTTCCTTCCTAGGTGCTCATTCCTTTCCTTCCTAGATGGTCATTCCTTTCCTTCCTAGGTGCTCAAATCCTTTCCTTCCTAGGTGCTCATTCCTTTCCTTCCTAGATGGTCATTCCTTTCCTTCCTAGATGGTCATTCCTTTCCTTCCTAGGTGCTCATTCATTTCCTTCCTAGGTGCTCAAGCCTTTCCTTCCTAGATGCTCATACCTTTCCTTCCTAGGTGCTCATGCCTTTCCTTCCTAGGTGCTCATGCCTTTCCTTCCTAGGTGCTCATACCTTTCTTTCCTAGGTGCTCATACCTTTCCTTCCTAGGTGCTCATACCTTTCCTTCCTAGGTGCTCATACCTTTCCTTCCTAGGTGCTCATGCCTTTCCTTCCTAGGTGCTCATACCTTTCCTTCCTAGGTGCTCATGCCTTTCCTTCCTAGATGCACATTCCTTTCCTTCCTAGGTGCTCAAACTCCTTTCCTTCCTACGTGCCCATTGCTTCTCTTCCTAGGTGCTCCTCGCCACGATGCGAGATGTTGACTTCCTCGCCTGGTATGCAGGAGATTGTGGGTTCGATCCCGACCCTGTGATGCCTGCTGAACTTGTAACAAATTGGCGTGTTTTGTTTACGTGACACACCTTTACTAATTGACTGTGTCGGGTGGTGGCGGGTTTAACGACACATTAATGTTCACGCGATATAACCCAACAACTTATATTGTGGAGTTTTAGTTTACGTTTACCATCCCCCTCCCCCTTCCCTTCTCCCCCCCCCTCTTCCCCCGCTCCCTCTACTCCATACTTATTCAGATCTTCATCCCATACCTTTGACTTTGCCACGTAAAAGTAAAAATAAAATAACTTCCGTTCATATGATTGACCGATTTTTTATCTCAACATTTGATTCTTAAAATCGTTGCTCCCTACATTCTTCATTTTTGTATTCCCTCCCCTTTATCCCCCCCTCGCCCATCGACTTTTAATTTCATTGTCCAGAGTTCATCTGGGGCACGACCACCCAGGAGATGGAGCGAAGAAACCAGTTCAATGCAAGCGCTCGGAGAAGCATTGCATTGTGGGATCGTCAGAGGCTTCCGGTGGCGGGTGGCAGTCTCTCATCCAGCTGTAGATCGACCATGATATGAATTAATCGTCGTCATCGTCGTTGTTAGCCGTGGTCAATACACTGCTAGATGACGTCAATTGTGCTCTCGGCAGCATGATTACAGAAAAATCTATTTATATCTGTGCATCGCCCTGTGTCAGATAACCGTTTGGAAGTTGACATCACGTAATGACTAAACTAACGCTAAATAATGTATTGTTTTGTTTAAACCAGGTAAGGCCCACTGAGCTATATCGTTTTTTTCAGAAGCGATCCGGCCACAAATGATAGGTCAACGAAGTGGCTTATCGTCACGTGGCAATTTAAAGCAGCCACATCCTCTAAACGCACGTTGATTCTAAATGTGGAGAGTGAGAACACGCAAACTCCCAATATACAGCAGGCGTCAGGGTTGGGATCGAACCCACGACCTCCTGTATACCAGCCGAGGTAGTTAACATCTCACCACCATGCAAACTCCAAATATACAGCAGGCGTCAGGGTCGGGATCTAACCCACGACCACCTGTATACCAGGCGAGGTAGTTAACATCTCGCCACCATGCAAACTCCAAATATACAGCAGCAGGCGTCAGGGTCGGGATCGAACCCACGACCTCCTGTACACCAGGCGAGCTAGTTAACATCTCGCCACGATTAAAGACTTTAATTCATTCTCCGCGATCATTCGAAAAACAATTCTCAAAATCAAACGTTACAATTAGATACAACAATCGCCCCATGGCATCGCAAAGACGAATAATAATAATTGTCGCATTAAACGCAACGAGATATAATCAGAGTAGCAATGCTACAATGTTCAGTTTCACGAACCGATCGACACGCCCTGAGAGGCAGCAGCGAGCAGTGGATAGATCATGGCTTACCGTGACGTCACGGTTGCGCAGCGTTCATCGTTTTGTTGCTGTGATAGGGCCCCTCCCCCAAACCCACCCACCCAACCCCGCACGTGTTGTCCGCACCTCGTGTGAATGAACGACTGAACGAACGGATGGATGGATGAAAGCGTGCATAAGGGGTTGTGTTTGAGCAATGGTGCTTGACTGCTAATGACCTCTGCGGTGCATTCCATCCATCACACACGCAACCCCCCCCCCCATCCTCACCCACTCCCTCCCTCACTGCTATTGCGAATGACTGTGCGCAATAGCAGTGCTGGGGCCGATATGCCACGAATGAATACGCTTATCGGGTCTTGTATATTTTTTATTTGATATAAAGGTTGTGTGAACGTGAATATACCTAAAAAAGCGTCGAATCGTTGTTATTGTTATTGTAGATACATGAATGTTATATGAATGCATTTAATAGGCTGATAAGTTGTTTTTTTTTAATTGTCAGTTTAACACGTAGGCTTTCGCGACCAATATTATTCATAATCAACGTTTTTGGGTTTAGATCGCGTTATTTATAAATGTGTCGTAACCCTCCACCACCCGACACGGCCAGAATTTTTTTGTAAATGTTGTGGTTTCACGCTTCAAAACAACACAGGTGGGCTAAAGCAGTGAACTATTTGTCCTTTGTCAACGTGACACTTTTTTTACTGATTGGCCGTGTCGGGTGGTGGAGGGTTATGACACATTTATAAATAACGCGATCTAAACCCAAAAACGTTGATTATGAAAAAAAATTGTAATGGAATTCATTAAATATTCTCGCATTATTCATACACTTCCACACCCTGTCCATCGTTCACTCGAATCAATCTAATTCGGTGTTCAGACTGGAAAAAAAAGAAAAACATGTTTCAACACAGCTGTAGGGATGAATTATGACACAGCAGCATCAACGATGCGATGTTTAAGCGTTTCACGGTCCCCTGGGTTCTGCTAGTTGGAGACTTCACTTAAATAAATAACAACCCAGACGTTGAAAAAAAAGCGATCGTGCAAAGTCGGCCGAACGGGCGGACTTGTGATTACATCAGAAAGTGGTGTTTCTCCTGAAATGTAATGAAAGTATCAATCAATATTCACAACAAACTAATATTTACACGCCTCATGCATATGTTCACATGAAAGGTATGCCAGTGTCTCGAATAACAATAAAACGATTGCATTTTCCTCTTCGTATATTCATTATCGGACACCCTCTATATACATATAAATATATATTTATACAGGAGGAATCCGATGAGCTACAACGCTTTTTTCGCATATGTCCATTTATGTATTTTTATATTTATATATTCTTAGCTTTTTTCGGTAAAGTCACGTAGGTAAAATTTTTAAATTAATGAAAGTAAAATAAAAATAAAATAAAAATCACGACGTTTCGGAGGCAACACAAGCTTCCGTCTTCAGGTGGAACCGTCACAGCACGATAGCTGTATCAAGTGTATCACTTGATACATCTATCGTGCTGTGTATCACTTGATACAGCTATCGTGCTGTGACGGTTCCACCTGAAGACGGAAGCTTGTGTTGCCTCCGAAACGTCGTGATTTTTATTTTATTTTTATTTTACTTTTATTAATTTAAAAAATTTTACCTACGTGACTTTACCGGAAAAAACCTAAGAATGTGAATCCTTGCAGTCACGAAAGCTTCAAATCTAGAATTTACATTATACCTAATGCAGCATAAACAAATTCCCGTTCTAGGCATGTTGATCGTGCGCACGCGACACCACGGGCGTACATGTCACCTCGTCCGTTGAAATGAGCTCTCTAGGAGGAGGATGAGGAGGAGCGGGAGGAGGAGGAGGAGGACCCTGAGCACGCCTGCGTGCATCGGGATACATGCAGATGAGACGGCTTATTATGATGGAGCCGTCAAGGGATTGTTTTTATTTATCATCCGAATTAACAGATGCCGTGCGCTTATTTGATGAATCCCCTCCACCCCCCGATCCCATCCATCGTCACGGAACGTCTTGCGCTCAGCACAAGAATGCGCGATTTGTAAAAACAAATTAAAAAGACAAAGGTCCCCCGTATAGCCTTAACAGACTGTTGGGGCAAGTGCTTTTAGCGAGCGCCTATGAAGGCCACACGAGGGGGGTGGGTGGCCAGCATCACGCCCGACCGCCTTTGTCTCCCCAGTGGCGATATTTACACATCGCACCGGGTACTCATTTGAGGCTGAGTCGACCTAGGGGAGGCCCAGGACCGGTTCAGCTAATCGTCACTGGTGATGGCCGTGAGCGGGAATCGAACTCGGGTCGCCGGGATTCATAGCGCAGCGCGCTAACCGCTACACTACCGCTCCCCACAACACACACGCACACGTAAACACACACGCGATAACACACCCAAACACTAAAACGCACAAAGATAGACGCACACTACTAAACACACACAGTACACACACACTATAACAAAGACACACGATAACCCACTCACACACACCACACAGAGATAAAGGCAAAGATACCCCATATAGCCTAAACAGACTGTTGGGGCAAGTGCTGTTAGCGAGCAGCACCTATGAAGGCCGGCACGTCACACGAGGGGGTGGGTGGCCAGCACCACGCCCGGCCGCCTTTGTCTCTCCAGTTGCGATGCTTTAACACACCACACCCGGTGCTCATTTGAGGTTGAGCCGACCGAGGGGGAGCCCAGATAATCGTCGCTGGCGTTGGCCGTTGAGCGGGAACCGAACGCGAGCTTGACATTAACGCGGAGGAAAACGCGACGGATGAAGGGGCAAAGAAAACGAGTGGAGAGGGTCGCGCTTCGGACCTCGACGACGCACCCAGTCAAACGGCTGTGCGCTCCTAAAAAACAGAAGCAGCCGAGGGCTCAGAGGAGCCCAGACAGGGCCCAACTGTCCAAAACTGCGGTGGGTGACCCAGACGAGGACAGCGGAAGTCCGTCCATGGAGGGGCAAGTGGCATCGCCCACTAAAGCACCGACAGAGGATGCACACGGCGACTGAGAGTCCTCAAAGCCCTCGGGGCTGAGGAGGGAAGCCAAGAAGAGGAGGTGGAAAGAAACCATCAGCACTGGCCGTGGGGTGAGCCCGACGTCAGCCGAGCTGACCGAGGTGGCACAAATCTTCTTACAGTCGGAGCCATGGAAATGTTTCGATGAATTGCGTGGCTCAGAAGAAAGGGTGACTGCAGCTCTGTCAAGGTGGCAAAATGTGGAGGCAATTCAATGCTCTCCCTACTCCGTATTGAGCAGGGCTTCAAGGGACGGGGAAAGTCATCATCTGGAAAAGAAAGGAATATGATATTATACTTCCTGACACAAATAACTACGTGGAAAGACAGCAGACCTGGCAATAACCCCATTGACACGTAATGCTGCGGATAGCCTCAATTAATATGAATGGGTGTAGAGGTGCACTCAAGAGACACTTCGTGTTGTCTCTCGCGAGAAATCACAGGGCCTCGGTGCTCTTTGTGCAGGAGACGCATCTTACAATAGGCGAGGAACGATGAATGGCAAACAGAATGGAGAGGCGATTTGTTTTTCAGTCACCTTTCTCATTATTATTCAGGAGTGGCAACGTTAGTTGCACCAGGGTTTACATCCACCATGCTTGAGCAAGTTGAGGAAGTACCAGGAAGAGCCCTCAGCGTAACACTTAAACTTAATGGCATTCCTGTCCACCTCATTATCATTTATACACCTATCAATGATGTGGACATTTTTCTTTTTTTTTCAATGCATCACAGAGCTTTCTCGGAAACATCCCAAATGACGAGTGTCTGATTTTGGGAGGAGAATTCAACCCCAAGTTGGATGTCCTCGAGCGCACTGGAACTGAGCAGCGCAAAAGCGGCATCCTGCACATCTTGCGGGAGGTGCTCGACACATAGAGTCTGGTTATATGTGTGGCGGACGCAACATCCAAAGCAGCAAGGTTTCCCCTTTACAAGAACCCGAGGTGACAGAACACTGTCGCAGTCGAGGATTGACCGATGCTATTTCTCAAAAGACTTTGAAAATAGTGCAGTGTCATCGAGTATTCGGGCTGCACCACTGGTGGATCATCAACGTAATCTACTCCAAATTAAGATACGAGGAGTCCCAAGGGGAACAGCATATTATTGGCATTTTAATAATGCCCTTTTCGAAGACACCACCTTCACTAATCTCTTCGGGGTCTTCTGGGTGGAGTGACAGGGAAAGAAAGATCGTTTTATTAACCTAGCACAATGTTGGGACGTAAGGAAAGCACACGTAAAAAAAAAAGCTGTGTCAGTCGTATACCTGGGGAAACACACTAAAACATTGACCAGGAAATTTGTGAGCTTGAAAGCAGGGTCCATAACATAGAGCAAAGGCAGCAGATTGGGGACAACCCAGGCCTACTACAGGAATATGTGGATACCATGGATGATCTAAAATGTTCACAGAAAGAAAAAGCAAAAGGGGCATTTATCCGCTCTCGTTTTAAATACACCCTGGATATGGACTCTAGCTCGAGACGTTTTTTCTCATTAGGGAAACAATGTAAGGCGCAAAACTATGGAGGGTCTATTTGATGACAAGGGGTTCATTGTTTCAAACAATAATCAAATAGCTTTAACAGTAGCACAGGATAATTGGTTCTTTACCCTTCTATCTGGCAACAAAACTGACACCTTGTTGCCAGATAGAAGGGTAAAGAACCAATTATCATATTTTTACTGGCAAATGAGGTTCCCATAGAGTAGCACAGGACTACAGAAATCTGTGTATACCCACACAGGTCCAAGATGAAATCTGGAAGGACCTGCCTACTTTGGGTGAAGACGACTGGACCTACTAGACGAAGAGGTGAAACACAGTGACTTAGACATGGCAGTGAGTGCCCTGGCCAGGAACAAATCCCCAGGGATTGATGGGCTGACAGGGGAGTTTTATCGCAATTTTTGGTATTCCCATGCGGAAGGATTACAAAGTCATTCCAGATGAAGCAGTGGAGACCAACGTAATGCCTCACGCCCGGAGGGGAGAGTCGTGCTCAGACTGCTTCCAAAAAAGGGTGAACTCAGACACCTGAAGAAATGTCATCCAGTCTCAGTGTTGAGCACAGACTATGAGATTCTCGTGAAAGCTGTGTCTGCAATGTTTAAGAGGGTGTTGGCTCAAGTTATTGGCAATGACCAGGCATACACTCTTCTTGTTTTTTTCGGTAAAGTGACGTAGAATGGAAAAAAAAAATATATTATTATATTATTTAATTTTATTATGTTTTATGTTTATTATTGTATTATTTCCATTCTACGTGACTTTACCGAAAGAACCAAGAAGATGAATCTCTGCAGTCACGAAAGCTTTAAATCAGGCATACACTGTTCCAGGGAGGATCATCTATGATGGGATTTTCCTAGCGAGAGATTTGATCACTCTGTCGGAGCATTTGATCAAGAAAGAGCCTTTGACAGAGTTGATCAGCAATATTTACTTGGCACTCTAAAAGCTTTTGGTTTTGGTACTAGCCTCAAAAGATTAATTGGGTTGCTCTACAACATGGCCCAGTGTTTAGTCAAAGTTAACCGTGGACTAATTGCTCCTATAGACTTCAAAAGAGGTATCGGGCAAGGCTGTCCTATGTCAGGACAGATCTACAACCTCGCCGCGAAGCCTTTTCTACGTCTACTTCGATGCCGACTCACCGGATTAACTCTAAAGGAGCCCAGTGTGAGAGTGACTCTCACAGCGTATGCCGATGACATTCTGCTGTTTTTGCAAAACTTTTATGTCATCGAACGGCTACACGAGTGTCAAGAGGTTTACACCCGTGCGTCCTCCTCCAGGATGAACTGGGAGAAGTGCAGTGGCCTGCTTGTGGGGAAGCTGGACGAAGCTCAGGTCCCTGAGTTGGCCAAAACAATAACGTGGAGCAAAGAGTGTCTTCACCATCTCGGCGCGCTCCTGGGACCTGGAGAAAAACCGTTGTAGAATAATTGGGATTTCTTGGAAGAGAAGGTGAGGAAACGACTGGAGCCTTGGGGGCACCTATTGCACAACTCTCACGTTCAAAGAGAAAACCCTGGTAGTGAACCAGTTGATTGCATCCAGCTTGTGGCACCGCTTTTTTTCTCTCACTCCACCCGCATACCTGATAGCAAAACTTCAGAGACTGATAGCTGCCTTCTTCTGGTCACATAGGAAGCACCGGGTGGCTGCTGGAATCTTAGCTTTGCCACTGCGGGAGCCATGGGCAAAGTCTGGTGTGTGTACGGAGCCAACTCTCTACGTTTCGCTTACGAGCCTTACAGATGATTCTCTACACAGCCCCATCACCCGTGTGGTGTTCCACAGCATCTTTCTTTCTAAATAACGTGGGGGGCTGCAGTGCAGCTAGCAGCTCTTCTATATGGACATTACGAGGTATTCCACTCACGCAGATTCCCCATTTCCCACAGATCTGGGTTTTCCGCGTCACTGCCCGACTGAATAAACCCCTTGGCCAGTATCAGACTTAGCTCAAGAGCCTCTGTTACGGAACCCCAACATGGCACTACCCTCCCTTGTGGGCCCTGCCATGGAGAGATGCGTTGTCGATGCACGTCTTAAGAGGGTGGGCGATCTGGTGAAACCAAGCACAGAGGGGCAGTGGCTTCTCCCTACCTAGATAGCTGCAATGACCGGAATGCACTCAGTGAGACTCGCTGCAAAGCTTGTGAATGAAGTGCGAAGGTCTTTTTCATCAGCAGTGGGGAGCGCACCTGCTGTGAGTGCTGGTGACGAGTCAGCCGGCGGTGGCCCAGTGCCACCAAAACTGAATGTCGTCCCAGCAAGGAACCACACTCACCTCTCTTCTTCACAGCAGCACTGGGGGCACACCTCAGGGAATTACCAGGAGGGGTGCTTCCCAGATATATGGCTGAGGAAGCTGTATGCCTTAATGGTCCAATTCCACCATCAACAAATAATAATGTCACACAAAGGCCACGCTTGGAAGGGAGATTATTCCCAGCAGTGATCGCGTGATGCCTCATTGGGAGCTGTTGAACTCAAATCCATCGTGCCACGGTGATCTGAGCTGGAGCATTGCCCATGGTACCGTGACCACGAACACATTTTGGCACTTTTCACAGAGACAAATCCAAAATGCGTATTCTGTGGTGAGCTCGACACAGTGGCGCATCAATACGTACACTACAAAAGCTACGAAATATCGTTCTGAGATTTAACTTTTCTCCCCATTGATTCTTATTTTTGGATATAGGGGGTACGAGGGCACCAAAGATATAGCAGAGTTGGTGAACTTCATCTGAACAATGCCAAACTGGCTATCTATAGGGCCAGAAAATGCGCAATTGAAGGACACGGCTTATCCAGCCACTGTCGCTTCTTAAAGGCCCTGATTTCTGCAAGAATTTGGCTGGAATTTCGGTACGTTGAGTTACCGGGGGGTGTCGCAGCCTTTTTGACACGTTTGACTACCAAGGGCGCTCTGTGTTATGTGAGTAATGCACGGGATCTGGCAATGGGTGTTTGAGGGTGCTTTTTTATTGTTTGTGTCTAAGGACACACTAGCAAACAATGGGATTAATGTTACACGGGAAAACCGTGTGATTTATTTGGTTTAACAAAGGGGCACAAAAAGCAAACAAAAACACAACAAAAACCTGACATGATGAACGAAGCAAAGTGCCGAATAACGGAGAATCTTTCTGTTTTGGTCGTAAAAAATTGAAAAGAAAAAGAGAAGGGAGGGAGGGAGGGGAGGGAGGGAGAGAGGGATGAAGGGATGGAGGAAGGGAGGGAGGGGATGGAGGGAGGGCGGGAGAGGAAGGGAGGGAGAGGAGGGGAGGGGATGGAGGGAGGCAGGCGCCCCGAAATCACCTCTATCGTGGAGATGGAGCGATGAAAATCGACTTCGTGTGCAGGCACCGAATGGGGTTTTACGCATCGCGACACCGCCGACCGTGAGAGATGACCACGGCTCAGGCAAGGCCTTCACCCAGCAGTGGATGAGTGAGACCATTGCTGCTGCTGCTGCTGATGATGATGATGTTGCTGCAGACGATGGTGAAATGTATGCACAAATGAATCCCGTGCGTGCGATGTAAACTGACGGTGGCTTCCAACAGCTGCGGCGAGGGAGGCTGATAAATTCCACACTCGTGCCAATGTAAACATCACAAAATTCCCTACACCTGCTACGTGACCCCCACCCCTCCCTCCCTCCCTCGGCGGGTGTCCTGGGATGTATTTATTTATTTATTTGCACCGAACGCCAAATCTTGATTGAAGTGGACTCACCTTGATGTGCGTGGATCATCGCATTTCGCTCTCTCCCTCTCTCCCTCCCTCTACCAAAGACAAAGATCACCGGTATAGGCTTTCAACAGACCGTTGGGGCAAGTGCTGGATCGCGAGTCAGTCAACCCATGACATCTGCTCGGTTTTGTCTTCATTGGGACTCATCAGGACAGTAGAGTCAGCCGTGTTCACTGCTGCCCTATGCCTCCAGGTGACCCCACCGGACACGCGTTGAGCTCTTAGCGAGCACCCTTGACGACAAACGAGGAGATGGAGTGGCCCTGCCGATGTTTTGACAGCGCACCAGGTGCTCAATTGAGGCTGAGCCGACCATGGGGAGAGGTCCAAGACCGGCTCAGAAAATCGTCACCGGTTTTGGAGCCATCGGCGGGAATCAAACTTGCGCCTTTTGCTGAGGGGGGGGGGGGGGGGTGTGGGCGGGTTGCACACCAGCGCTAATCACTCCACCACCGCTCCCCCACATGTTTCCACCCGGTCCCTGGCTGCACGCAGGAGGAATGGGAACCTCGTGAGCTGCTGAATCCTGTGAGCGGGCAGGCTGGACAGACGCACGGATGGGTCTCCGCTCGGCACACGCGCAGTGTTCAGGATGCGTGTGAAATATTTATGCAGCAAGATGGGCATATTTATGCGCGGTGGGACTCGATAAACCAACAACAACAAAAGATCCCAAGCAAATTGAAGAAACGCCGCGGACAAATTGGACCGAATTTCATTTTCGTTTCTGCAAAATGTGCCCCTGATGCTTGCTCGCTTGCTGGGCCCTGGTGGGTAGTGACCAACATCGTCCTGGGGAGCGAATGGTGGTGGTGGTGGTGTGAGCCACCCAGCCAGCAGGGTACGAGTTAGAATCCCGGGTCACTGGAGGTCAAATAATCTCTCCAGCAGGGGACGAGTTAGAATCCCGGGTCACTGGAGGTCAAATCATCTAGCCAGCAGGGTTCGAGTTAGAATCCCGGGTCACTGGAGGTCAAATCATCTCTCCAGCAGGGTCCGAGTTAGAATCCCGGATCACTGGAGGTCAAATCATCTCTCCAGCAGGGTACGAGTTAGAATCCCGGGTCACTGGAGGTCAAATCATCTCTCCAGCAGGGTACGAGTTGGAATCCCGGATCACTGGAGGTCAAATCATCTCTCCAGCAGGGTCCGAGTTAGAATCCCGGATCACTGGAGGTCAAATCATCTCTCCAGCAGGGTACGAGTTAGAATCCCGGGTCACTGGAGGTCAAATCATCTCTCCAGCAGGGTACGAGTTAGAATCCCGGGTCATTGGAGGTCAAATCATCTCTCCAGCAGGGTATGAGTTAGAATCCCGGGTCACTGGAGGTCAAATCATCTCTCCAGCAGGGTACGAGTTAGAATCCCGGGTCACTGGAGGTCAAATCATCTCTCCAGCAGGGTACGAGTTAGAATCCCGGGTCACTGGAGGTCAAATCATCTCTCCAGCAGGGTCCGAGTTAGAATCCCGGATCACTGGAGGTCAAATCATCTCTCCAGCAGGGTCCGAGTTAGAATCCCGGGTCACTGGAGGTCAAATCATCTCTCCAGCAGGGTTTGAGTTAGAATCCCGGGTCACTGGAGGTCAAATCATCTCTCCAGCAGGGTTCGAGTTAGAATCCCGGGTCACTGGAGGTCAAATCATCTCTCTAGCAGGGTCCGAGTTAGAATCCCGGGTCACTGGAGGTCATGAAGGTCAAATCATCTCTCCAGCAGGGTCCGAGTTAGAATCCCGGGTCACTGGAGGTCAAATCATCTCTCCAGCAGGGTACAAGTTAGAATCCCGGGTCACTGGAGGTCAAATCATCTCTCCAGCAGGGTACAAGTTAGAATCCCGGGTCACTGGAGGTCAAATCATCTCTCCAGCAGGGTCCGAGTTAGAATCCCGGGTCACTGGAGGTCAAATCATCTCTCCAGCAGGGTACGAGTTGGAATCCCGGGTCACTGGAGGTCAAATCATCTCTCCAGCAGGGTACGAGTTAGAATCCCGGGTCACTGGAGGTCAAATCATCTCTCCAGCAGGGTCCGAGTTAGAATCCCGGGTCACTGGAGGTGAAATCATCTCTCCAGCAGGGTTCGAGTTAGAATCCCGGGTCACTGGAGGTCAAATCATCTCTCCAGCAGGGTCCGAGTTAGAATCCCGAGTCACTGGAGGTCAAATCATCTCTCCAGCAGGGTCCGAGTTAGAATCCCGGGTCACTGGAGGTCAAATCATCTCTCCAGCAGGGTCCGAGTTAGAATCCCGGGTCACTGGAGGTCAAATCATCTCTCCAGCAGGGTACGAGTTGGAATCCCGGGTCACTGGAGGTCAAATCATCTCTCCAGCAGGGTCCGAGTTAGAATCCCGGGTCACTGGAGGTCAAATCATCTCTCCAGCAGGGTCCGAGTTAGAATCCCGGGTCACTGGAGGTCAAATGATCTCTCCAGCAGGGTGCGAGTTAGAATCCCGGGTCACTGGAGGTCAAATCATCTCTCCAGCAGGGTCCGAGTTAGAATCCCGGGTCACTGGAGGTCAAATGATCTCTCCAGCAGGGTCCGAGTTAGAATCCCGGGTCACTGGAGGTCAAATAATCTCTCCAGCAGGGTCCGAGTTAGAATCCCGGGTCACTGAAGGTCAAATAATCTCTCCAGCAGGGTCCGAGTTAGAATCCCGGGTCACTGGAGGTCAAATCGTCTCTCCAGCAGGGTACGAGTTAGAATCCCGGGTCACTGGAGGTCAAATCATCTCTCCAGCAGGGTACGAGTTAGAATCCCGGGTCACTGGAGGTCAAATCATCTCTCCAGCAGGGTACGAGTTAGAATCCCGGGTCACTGGAGGTCAATTCATTACTCCAGCAGGGTCCGAGTTAGAATCCCGGGTCACTGGAGGTCAAATCTTCTCTCCAGCAGGGTACGAGTTAGAATCTCGGGTCACTGGAGGTCAAATCATCTCTCCAGCAGGGTCCGAGTTAGAATCCCGGGTCACTGGAGGTCAAATCATCTCTCCAGCAGGGTACGAGTTAGAATCCCAGGTCACTGGAGGTCAAATCATCTCTCCAGCAGGGTACGAGTTAGAATCCCGGGTCACTGGAGGTCAAATCATCTCTCCACCAGGGTCCGAGTTAGAATCCCGGGTCACTGGAGGTCAAATCATCTCACCACCAGGGTCCGAGTTAGAATCCCGGGTCACTGGATGTCAAATCATCTCTCCAGCAGGGTCCGAGTTAGAATCCCGGGTCACTGGAGGTCAAATCATCTCTCCAGCAGGGTACGAGTTAGAATCCCGGGTCACTGGAGGTCAAATCATCTCTCCAGCAGGGTACAAGTTAGAATCCCGGGTCACTGGAGGTCAAATCATCTCTCCAGCAGGGTCCGAGTTAGAATCCCGGGTCACTGGAGGTGAAATCATCTCTCCAGCAGGGTCCGAGTTAGAATCCCGGGTCACTGGAGGTCAAATCATCTCTCCAGCAGGGTCCGAGTTAGAATCCCGGGTCACTGGAGGTCAAATCATCTCTCCAGCAGGGTACAAGTTAGAATCCCGGGTCACTGGAGGTCAAATCATCTCTCCAGCAGGGTCCGAGTTAGAATCCCGGGTCACTGGAGGTCAAATCATCTCTCCAGCAGGGTCCGAGTTAGAATCCCGGGTCACTGGAGGTGAAATCATCTCTCCAGCAGGGTCCGAGTTAGATTCCCGGGTCACTGGAGGTCAAATCATCTCTCCAGCAGGGTACGAGTTAGAATCCCGGGTCACTGGAGGTCCAATCATCTCTCCAGCAGGGTCCGAGTTAGAATCCCGAGTCACTGGAGGTCAAATCATCTCTCCAGCAGGGTACGAGTTAGAATCCCGGGTCACTGGAGGTCAAATCATCTCTCCAGCAGGGTACGAGTTGGAATCCCGGGTCACTGGAGGTCAAATCATCTCTCTAGCAGGGTACGAGTTAGAATCCCGGGTCACTGGAGGTCAAATCATCTCTCCAGCAGGGTACGAGTTAGAATCCCGGGTCACTGGAGGTCAAATCATCTCTCTAGCAGGGTCCGAGTTAGAATCTCGGGTCACTGGAGGTCAAATCATCTCTCCAGCAGGGTCCGAGTTAGAATCCCGAGTCACTGGAGGTCAAATCATCTCTCCAGCAGGGTCCGAGTTAGAATCCCGGGTCACTGGAGGTCAAATCATCTCTCCAGCAGGGTCCGAGTTAGAATCCCGGGTCACTGGAGGTCAAATCATCTCTCCAGCAGGGTCCGAGTTAGAATCCCGAGTCACTGGAGGTCAAATCATCTCTCCAGCAGGGTCCGAGTTAGAATCCCGGGTCACTGGAGGTCACATCATCTCTCCAGCAGGGTCCGAGTTAGAATCCTGGGTCACTGGAGGTCAAATCATCTCTCCAGCAGGGCACGAGTTGGAATCCCGGGTCACTGGAGGTCAAATCATCTCTCCAGCAGGGTCCGAGTTAGAATCCCGAGTCACTGGAGGTCAAATCATCTCTCCAGCAGGGTCCGAGTTAGAATCCCGGGTCACTGGAGGTCAAATCATCTCTCCAGCAGGGTCCGAGTTAGAATCCCGGGTCACTGGAGGTCAAATCATCTCTCCAGCAGGGTACGAGTTGGAATCCCGGGTCACTGGAGGTCAAATCATCTCTCCAGCAGGGTCCGAGTTAGAATCCCGGGTCACTGGAGGTCAAATCATCTCTCCAGCAGGGTCCGAGTTAGAATCCCGGGTCACTGGAGGTCAAATGATCTCTCCAGCAGGGTGCGAGTTAGAATCCCGGGTCACTGGAGGTCAAATCATCTCTCCAGCAGGGTCCGAGTTAGAATCCCGGGTCACTGGAGGTCAAATGATCTCTCCAGCAGGGTCCGAGTTAGAATCCCGGGTCACTGGAGGTCAAATAATCTCTCCAGCAGGGTCCGAGTTAGAATCCCGGGTCACTGAAGGTCAAATAATCTCTCCAGCAGGGTCCGAGTTAGAATCCCGGGTCACTGGAGGTCAAATCATCTCTCCAGCAGGGTACGAGTTAGAATCCCGGGTCACTGGAGGTCAAATCATCTCTCCAGCAGGGTCCGAGTTAGAATCCCGGGTCACTGGAGGTCAAATCATCTCTCCAGCAGGGTTCGAGTTAGAATCCCGGGTCACTGGAGGTCAAATCATCTCTCCAGCAGGGTCCGAGTTAGAATCCCGAGTCACTGGAGGTCAAATCATCTCTCCAGCAGGGTCCGAGTTAGAATCCCGGGTCACTGGAGGTCAAATCATCTCTCCAGCAGGGTCCGAGTTAGAATCCCGGGTCACTGGAGGTCAAATCATCTCTCCAGCAGGGTACGAGTTGGAATCCCGGGTCACTGGAGGTCAAATCATCTCTCCAGCAGGGTCCGAGTTAGAATCCCGGGTCACTGGAGGTCAAATCATCTCTCCAGCAGGGTCCGAGTTAGAATCCCGGGTCACTGGAGGTCAAATGATCTCTCCAGCAGGGTGCGAGTTAGAATCCCGGGTCACTGGAGGTCAAATCATCTCTCCAGCAGGGTCCGAGTTAGAATCCCGGGTCACTGGAGGTCAAATGATCTCTCCAGCAGGGTCCGAGTTAGAATCCCGGGTCACTGGAGGTCAAATAATCTCTCCAGCAGGGTCCGAGTTAGAATCCCGGGTCACTGAAGGTCAAATAATCTCTCCAGCAGGGTCCGAGTTAGAATCCCGGGTCACTGGAGGTCAAATCGTCTCTCCAGCAGGGTACGAGTTAGAATCCCGGGTCACTGGAGGTCAAATCATCTCTCCAGCAGGGTACGAGTTAGAATCCCGGGTCACTGGAGGTCAAATCATCTCTCCAGCAGGGTACGAGTTAGAATCCCGGGTCACTGGAGGTCAATTCATTACTCCAGCAGGGTCCGAGTTAGAATCCCGGGTCACTGGAGGTCAAATCTTCTCTCCAGCAGGGTACGAGTTAGAATCCCGGGTCACTGGAGGTCAAATCATCTCTCCAGCAGGGTCCGAGTTAGAATCCCGGGTCACTGGAGGTCAAATCATCTCTCCAGCAGGGTACGAGTTAGAATCCCAGGTCACTGGAGGTCAAATCATCTCTCCAGCAGGGTACGAGTTAGAATCCCGGGTCACTGGAGGTCAAATCATCTCTCCAGCAGGGTACGAGTTAGAATCCCGGGTCACTGGAGGTCAAATCATCTCTCCACCAGGGTCCGAGTTAGAATCCCGGGTCACTGGAGGTCAAATCATCTCACCACCAGGGTCCGAGTTAGAATCCCGGGTCACTGGATGTCAAATCATCTCTCCAGCAGCGTCCGAGTTAGAATCCCGGGTCACTGGAGGTCAAATCATCTCTCCAGCAGGGTACGAGTTAGAATCCCGGGTCACTGGAGGTCAAATCATCTCTCCAGCAGGGTACAAGTTAGAATCCCGGGTCACTGGAGGTCAAATCATCTCTCCAGCAGGGTCCGAGTTAGAATCCCGGGTCACTGGAGGTGAAATCATCTCTCCAGCAGGGTCCGAGTTAGAATCCCGGGTCACTGGAGGTCAAATCATCTCTCCAGCAGGGTCCGAGTTAGAATCCCGGGTCACTGGAGGTCAAATCATCTCTCCAGCAGGGTACAAGTTAGAATCCCGGGTCACTGGAGGTCAAATCATCTCTCCAGCAGGGTCCGAGTTAGAATCCCGGGTCACTGGAGGTCAAATCATCTCTCCAGCAGGGTCCGAGTTAGAATCCCGGGTCACTGGAGGTGAAATCATCTCTCCAGCAGGGTCCGAGTTAGATTCCCGGGTCACTGGAGGTCAAATCATCTCTCCAGCAGGGTACGAGTTAGAATCCCGGGTCACTGGAGGTCCAATCATCTCTCCAGCAGGGTCCGAGTTAGAATCCCGAGTCACTGGAGGTCAAATCATCTCTCCAGCAGGGTACGAGTTAGAATCCCGGGTCACTGGAGGTCAAATCATCTCTCCAGCAGGGTACGAGTTGGAATCCCGGGTCACTGGAGGTCAAATCATCTCTCTAGCAGGGTACGAGTTAGAATCCCGGGTCACTGGAGGTCAAATCATCTCTCCAGCAGGGTACGAGTTAGAATCCCGGGTCACTGGAGGTCAAATCATCTCTCTAGCAGGGTCCGAGTTAGAATCCCGGGTCACTGGAGGTCAAATCATCTCTCCAGCAGGGTCCGAGTTAGAATCCCGAGTCACTGGAGGTCAAATCATCTCTCCAGCAGGGTCCGAGTTAGAATCCCGGGTCACTGGAGGTCAAATCATCTCTCCAGCAGGGTCCGAGTTAGAATCCCGGGTCACTGGAGGTCAAATCATCTCTCCAGCAGGGTCCGAGTTAGAATCCCGAGTCACTGGAGGTCAAATCATCTCTCCAGCAGGGTCCGAGTTAGAATCCCGGGTCACTGGAGGTCAAATCATCTCTCCAGCAGGGTCCGAGTTATAATCCTGGGTCACTGGAGGTCAAATCATCTCTCCAGCAGGGCACGAGTTGGAATCCCGGGTCACTGGAGGTCAAATCATCTCTCCAGCAGGGTCCGAGTTAGAATCCCGAGTCACTGGAGGTCAAATCATCTCTCCAGCAGGGTCCGAGTTAGAATCCCGGGTCACTGGAGGTCAAATCATCTCTCCAGCAGGGTCCGAGTTAGAATCCCGGGTCACTGGAGGTCAAATCATCTCTCCAGCAGGGTACGAGTTGGAATCCCGGGTCACTGGAGGTCAAATCATCTCTCCAGCAGGGTCCGAGTTAGAATCCCGGGTCACTGGAGGTCAAATCATCTCTCCAGCAGGGTCCGAGTTAGAATCCCGGGTCACTGGAGGTCAAATGATCTCTCCAGCAGGGTGCGAGTTAGAATCCCGGGTCACTGGAGGTCAAATCATCTCTCCAGCAGGGTCCGAGTTAGAATCCCGGGTCACTGGAGGTCAAATGATCTCTCCAGCAGGGTCCGAGTTAGAATCCCGGGTCACTGGAGGTCAAATAATCTCTCCAGCAGGGTCCGAGTTAGAATCCCGGGTCACTGAAGGTCAAATAATCTCTCCAGCAGGGTCCGAGTTAGAATCCCGGGTCACTGGAGGTCAAATCGTCTCTCCAGCAGGGTACGAGTTAGAATCCCGGGTCACTGGAGGTCAAATCATCTCTCCAGCAGGGTACGAGTTAGAATCCCGGGTCACTGGAGGTCAAATCATCTCTCCAGCAGGGTACGAGTTAGAATCCCGGGTCACTGGAGGTCAATTCATTACTCCAGCAGGGTCCGAGTTAGAATCCCGGGTCACTGGAGGTCAAATCTTCTCTCCAGCAGGGTACGAGTTAGAATCCCGGGTCACTGGAGGTCAAATCATCTCTCCAGCAGGGTCCGAGCTAGAATCCCGGGTCACTGGAGGTCAAATCATCTCTCCAGCAGGGTACGAGTTAGAATCCCAGGTCACTGGAGGTCAAATCATCTCTCCAGCAGGGTCCGAGTTAGAATCCCGAGTCACTGGAGGTCAAATCATCTCTCCAGCAGGGTCCGAGTTAGAATCCCGGGTCACTGGAGGTCAAATCATCTCTCCAGCAGGGTCCGAGTTAGAATCCCGGGTCACTGGAGGTCAAATCATCTCTCCAGCAGGGTACGAGTTGGAATCCCGGGTCACTGGAGGTCAAATCATCTCTCCAGCAGGGTCCGAGTTAGAATCCCGGGTCACTGGAGGTCAAATCATCTCTCCAGCAGGGTCCGAGTTAGAATCCCGGGTCACTGGAGGTCAAATGATCTCTCCAGCAGGGTGCGAGTTAGAATCCCGGGTCACTGGAGGTCAAATCATCTCTCCAGCAGGGTCCGAGTTAGAATCCCGGGTCACTGGAGGTCAAATGATCTCTCCAGCAGGGTCCGAGTTAGAATCCCGGGTCACTGGAGGTCAAATAATCTCTCCAGCAGGGTCCGAGTTAGAATCCCGGGTCACTGAAGGTCAAATAATCTCTCCAGCAGGGTCCGAGTTAGAATCCCGGGTCACTGGAGGTCAAATAGTCTTTCCAGCAGGGTACGAGTTAGAATCCCGGGTCACTGGAGGTCAAATCATCTCTCCAGCAGGGTACGAGTTAGAATCCCGGGTCACTGGAGGTCAAATCATCTCTCCAGCAGGGTACGAGTTAGAATCCCGGGTCACTGGAGGTCAATTCATTACTCCAGCAGGGTCCGAGTTAGAATCCCGGGTCACTGGAGGTCAAATCTTCTCTCCAGCAGGGTACGAGTTAGAATCCCGGGTCACTGGAGGTCAAATCATCTCTCCATCAGGGTCCGAGTTAGAATCCCGGGTCACTGGAGGTCAAATCATCTCTCCAGCAGGGTACGAGTTAGAATCCCAGGTCACTGGAGGTCAAATCATCTCTCCAGCAGGGTACGAGTTAGAATCCCGGGTCACTGGAGGTCAAATCATCTCTCCAGCAGGGTACGAGTTAGAATCCCGGGTCACTGGAGGTCAAATCATCTCTCCACCAGGGTCCGAGTTAGAATCCCGGGTCACTGGAGGTCAAATCATCTCACCACCAGGGTCCGAGTTAGAATCCCGGGTCACTGGATGTCAAATCATCTCTCCAGCAGGGTCCGAGTTAGAATCCCGGGTCACTGGAGGTCAAATCATCTCTCCAGCAGGGTACGAGTTAGAATCCCGGGTCACTGGAGGTCAAATCACCTCTCCAGCAAGGTCCGAGTTAGAATCCCGGGTCACTGGAGGTCAAATCATCTCTCCAGCAGGGTTCGAGTTAGAATCCCGGGTCACTGGAGGTCAAATCATCTCTCCAGCAGGGTACAAGTTAGAATCCCGGGTCACTGGAGGTCAAATCATCTCTCCAGCCGGGTCCGAGTTAGAATCCCGGGTCACTGGAGGTGAAATCATCTCTCCAGCAGGGTCCGAGTTAGAATCCCGGGTCACTGGAGGTCAAATCATCTCTCCAGCAGGGTCCGAGTTAGAATCCCGGGTCACTGGAGGTCAAATCATCTCTCCAGCAGGGTACAAGTTAGAATCCCGGGTCACTGGAGGTCAAATCATCTCTCCAGCAGGGTCCGAGTTAGAATCCCGGGTCACTGGAGGTCAAATCATCTCTCCAGCAGGGTCCGAGTTAGAATCCCGGGTCACTGGAGGTGAAATCATCTCTCCAGCAGGGTCCGAGTTAGATTCCCGGGTCACTGGAGGTCAAATCATCTCTCCAGCAGGGTACGAGTTAGAATCCCGGGTCACTGGAGGTCCAATCATCTCTCCAGCAGGGTCCGAGTTAGAATCCCGAGTCACTGGAGGTCAAATCATCTCTCCAGGAGGGTACGAGTTAGAATCCCGGGTCACTGGAGGTCAAATCATCTCTCCAGCAGGGTACGAGTTAGAATCCCGGGTCACTGGAGGTCAAATCATCTCTCTAGCAGGGTACGAGTTAGAATCCCGGGTCACTGGAGGTCAAATCATCTCTCCAGCAGGGTACGAGTTAGAATCCCGGGTCACTGGAGGTCAAATCATCTCTCTAGCAGGGTCCGAGTTAGAATCCCGGGTCACTGGAGGTCAAATCATCTCTCCAGCAGGGTCCGAGTTAGAATCCCGAGTCACTGGAGGTCAAATCATCTCTCCAGCAGGGTCCGAGTTAGAATCCCGGGTCACTGGAGGTCAAATCATCTCTCCAGCAGGGTCCGAGTTAGAATCCCGGGTCACTGGAGGTCAAATCATCTCTCCAGCAGGGTCCGAGTTAGAATCCCGAGTCACTGGAGGTCAAATCATCTCTCCAGCAGGGTCCGAGTTAGAATCCCGGGTCACTGGAGGTCAAATCATCTCTCCAGCAGGGTCCGAGTTAGAATCCTGGGTCACTGGAGGTCAAATCATCTCTCCAGCAGGGCACGAGTTGGAATCCCGGGTCACTGGAGGTCAAATCATCTCTCCAGCAGGGCACGAGTTGGAATCCCGGGTCACTGGAGGTCAAATAATCTCTCCAGCAGGGCACGAGTTGGAATCCCGGGTCACTGGAGGTCAAATCATCTCTCCAGCAGGGTCCGAGTTAGAATCTCGGGTCACTGGAGGTCAAATCATCTCTCCAGCAGGGCACGAGTTGGAATCCCGGGTCACTGGAGGTCAAATCATCTCTCCAGCAGGGCACGAGTTGGAATCCCGGGTCACTGGAGGTCAAATCATCTCTCCAGCAGGGTCCGAGTTAGAATCCCGGGTCACTGGAGGTCAAATCATCTCTCCAGCAGGGTCCGAGTTAGAATCCCGGGTCACTGGAGGTCAAATCATCTCTCCAGCAGGGGGTGACTTAGAATCCCGGGTCACTGGAGGTCAAATCATCTCTCCAGCAGGGTGCGAGTTAGAATCCCGGGTCACTGGAGGTCAAATCATCTCTCCAGCAGGGTTCGAGTTAGAATCCCGGGTCACTGGAGGTCAAATCATCTCTCCAGCAGGGTGCGAGTTAGAATCCCGGGTCACTGGAGGTCAAATCATCTCTCCAGCAGGGTACGAGTTAGAATCCCGGGTCACTGGAGGTCAAATCATCTCTCCAGCAGGGTGCGAGTTAGAATCCCGGGTCACTGGAGGTCAAATCATCTCTCCAGCAGGGTACGAGTTAGAATCCCGGGTCACTGGAGGTCAAATCATCTCTCCAGCAGGGTACGAGTTAGAATCCCAGGTCAATCAAGGTCAAAACATATATCCCAGTGTGGCGGGGGGTGGGGGAGGGGTTGTCAAAATCAGTACAGCGCCTCTGTGTGAGCAGTCACGGAAATGGTGGCGTTATTCGGGCGTGTAATTCTCTGCCACTCGCTCACCACTTGAGACGCGTGTGCACGAGCCCTCGACACGCACACGCACACGATCGCGACGACTTGGCTCTTATTCGTAATTGACTTAATTTATTTATCCACGAGAGCCACGCTGAGTCGGCGAATTCGCTGTCTCGAGGGTCCAACTGCTGCTGCTGCAAAATTGGGATTTTTTTCGTGACATGTTTTCCGGCCAATTAATGATGGCGAGTTGTGTTTATTGTTATTCACGTGCGGAGGAAACCGGAGCGCCCGGAGAAAATCCACGCTTTGCCTGAGTGGGAAAACACTCTGTCCCCAACGTACAGATGACAACAGATTGCGATTAGTCACATTTGGTCTACCGCCTCCTGCTGGCGAGTCAGGGTACGGCACCTCCTCTACGCTGACGTGAAGGGATCTTCACAACCCATCTGTGCGGCGGGCCACCAAACCCTCGCTGCAGCCTCCAGAGCGAAGGGATCTCAGGCAGACCACATACAGCATCAGCAGCAGCGTAGTTACCACCACCGCCGCCTCCCGACTAGTTCGCTGGACTTGCAGTCCAGAGGTTATCGGATCCATTTGATCTCCTGGCGTGGAAGTTGTTGATGTGATGGTGCAGGGTTCTTAACTCCCAACACCTGCCGCAGCCGCCACCACCACCACCACCAAAAGTCCGCCCAGCAGCAGAGCAAGGGTAGGGTGTGGGTACTCTGGTTTGCTCCCACTTGTATAATTAACACAACTCGTCATCGTTAATTGGCTGAACACATCTTGCAAATATTCACCCCGTCAAATTCCAAGTGGATTTTAAGATAATGCCATTAACCTATCAGGCTTTAAAGGGGCGCATCCCAGTATGCTTACAGGAACTAATCCATTTGTAGATTCCATCAATGTTCTTAAGATAATCTGATCTCCAACTGCTCAGCACTCCCAGGTCTAGGTTGTGCTCTTTTGATGATCGGGATTTTGTTATTGTGGCACCCAAGCTATGGAGCGCCTTGCCACTTGAAATCAGGCAATCAGAGTCTGTATATATATATTTAAGTCTGCTTTGAAAAGCCATCTCTTTAAAGTGATCCTTCACATTTTAGTTTGGTCGGTTGCCCCTGGGTTCTGTTTTTGTTTCCTGATTTTCATGCATTGAGCATTGGGATCCTATGATGAGATGCGCATTATGTAATTTGAATTATTTATTTAGTTTAACACGTAGGCTTTCACGACCAATATTATCCATAATAGAGGGTTTTTTTGTGGGTTTGATCGCAGATATTTAAATGTGTCATTAAACCCACCACACCACCAGACAGTCAATTAGTAACATGCCAATTAATCACTAGCACAGCTCACCGATGTGTTGGAGAGTAAACCCACAACATTTACAATTGTCTACACTATGGGAACCTCATTTGCCAGTAAAAATATGATAATTGGTTTTTTACCCTTCTATCTGGCAAAAAACTGACACCTTTTTACAAGGAGTCATGTTTGTATAGACCGCAATACCTGCAGTCATAATACAAACAAAATACATAACTCTGATAATGACGCCAAAAGGCGCATCTGGTCCAACCCATGTGAGACTAGGCTCTAAGGAAAGCTGTCTCGGGTGTGGACCAATCAACTTCAAGGACAGCTCCCATTATCAGAGTTATGTCTTTTGTTTGTATTATGAATGCAGGTATTGTGGTCTATACAAACATGACTCCTTGTAAAAAGGTGTCAGTTTTGTTGCCAGATAGAAGGGTAAAAAAACCCAATTATCATTTACAATTGTATTACGTAGCAGCAGCGAGAGGACCCTCCTGGATGAAGGAGGAAATTGTCCAATTTCCAATTTAAATCGATTTCACGCACAAAAAAAGAAACATTCCTTGGCGCATAGGGACAAAATATATTTATAACAGACAATGATCAGAGAGAAATACCACAACTCCGCATTCGGAGCATCGTGTTAGCGGATAAACCTCCATTCTCATGCGCATTTAAGGCGACTGCATGGCAATTAACCGTCGACGTTGAGCGAAGTTTATGCGCGGCGCATTTTTAAGGGCATTATTAAGTGGCCGTTTATCGCGCAGCCCTCGAGTAGTTGGCCACTTAAGGTGAATTATTCTCTCGCTCGTTGTCAGACGCAGGAGGCCCGTGTGTGCGTTAAGGCCTAACCGCTGGGTCTGATTTTCTCCAGTTGTTCACCCCCACCCCCTCCATCCCCCCACCCCTCTTTGACGGGAATGAAATGTTTTTTTGTTGGGACACGTTTTCAAAGACAAATTATCTTCGGAGTTGTGAGCGTGCGCGCGTGTGTGTGTGTCTGCGCCTGTGTAGTCTAGTGCGGTGTGGGGAGTGGTAGCATAGTAGCGGTTAGCTGTGCTGCGATACGAACCTGGCCACCCGAGTTCGACTCACGGCCGCCAACACTGGTGACGATTGTCTGAACCGGTCCTGGGACTCTCCCCTAGGTCGACTCAGCCTCAAATGAGTACCTGGTGCGGTGTGTAAACATCAGCAATCGGGAGTGGTGTCGCCCACCCACCTATTGGTGTCCACCGTGCCGACTTTCGTTGTTGCTAACTGCATTTGCTCCAACAGTCGTGTGAAGGCTGTCTGGTGGATCCTTTGCTTTGTTTATATATTTAAAGCAAAAAAGAATAGCTATTATATGTCCACACGGGAATATATAGAAACTTTTCGCTTTTATTGCCCTCTTGTCATTATAAAATGCCATTCTCAAAATATGATAGTGCCAGCAAGTCCATGAATATATAAGAAGCATTGTTTTTACCGCAGTAGTGTTGAAATGGCTCTCAATAAAACACATCCAGCTAGGTGACCGGCTGCTGTCTCTGGGTATCAGAGGTGCTGAGACAACACAGCTGAGAGCCTGGGTTCCGATCCGGGTCCAAGCCAGCAAAGCGGAGCGATTGGACCGGATCCTCCAGTGTGTGTGGCGAAATACCGGTCTCAAGCCGGTTACTGGTGACTCACACCGAGATCCACAGACTCACATACGGACAGATGCGCTCACATAGAGCCCCAAAGACTAACGTAAGAGACATATAGACGGGTATAGATTGAGTTGTGACTACACCAGGTTCTCAAGTGTAGTGCATTTCCAGGTACTGGTGACTCACACTGAGACCCACAGACTCACACACGGACCCATACACTCACATAAGTGACCAACAGGCTCATATAGATTTAATTGTGAGTAAACCTAGTGTAGTGAGTTGATGGTTTCAGCCCAGACATCACCAATGGGCCGCACACACAAGTCAATCATCATTACATTTGGTTTTGTACGTATATGTAGTGACATAGCGCTGACTGTTGTACAGCAGCGGCAACTGCTGTGGACAGCGCACACGCCGTTGAGCATTTACACGGTGTGTGTGTGTCGGCAGGGCGGAGGAACTGGGGCAAGGGTCACGGTAGACCTCGTGGGGAAGCCCCTGGAACCCTCTGGTGGGTTCGAGAAGGGAGGCGTGGCCAGGGCGGAGCCAAGCCGGGCCAATAAAAGCAGCGGAGAGCGAGAGCTCCAGGATGTCGGTTCGGAGAGTGGACTTGTCTGGTCGTCGCTGTTATCATCGCCACCTTCGTCGCTGCCGCCTTCGCCCGATCGGTGCGTGGCTAGACGGTAGTTGGCTGTCTTAGTCGACGCCGTCGGTGCAACGCAAACAGGGTCGCGTCTGGGCCGGGTCGTGCGGCCGCGTGGTCGTGAGAGAGAGAGGGGGCCGGAGTTGGTGGGAGTGAACACAACAACAATGAAAGGGGGAGAACGGTGCCTCCCGCAATTGCCTCGTGTCCGGCTGAGTATGTGTGTGACACACGCCACCCCCACAAACACACGCACAAGCCTCGAGCAGACGGAAGAAGAGACCTACGACACTACATATGTATGTATGTTGAATTTCTTTCGCACCGTACATAACCAACCGCGCTAATCAGAGGTGCACGGGGAGGACGTCAAACTAAACGTAAAAATCACTTATAAAGAAATTCGTTTTCAATCAATATTCAATAGTGTATAGCTCCAGTGGCTTTCTAACATCGGAAGACAGAGTGTTCCAGACGGCTGCATAATTTGCATCTGAAAGCGTGCAATGTGGTGGCGGCCTTTGTTTGATAGCAAGCCAAATTAATTTGGCTGAATTCCAGCTCTGAAAATTAAAACAATCGCTTCGACTGTCACTTGACGAGTGTAAATATCTGATTGGTTTCGGCTCGGTCACCAAAGATTGAACAGAAATCCATCACAGACTTAATTTTTGGCAAAATGAATGAATGCATCTTGCTGAGGGGCTAAAAAAAAGTAATCAAACGTTGGTATGAATACCATGCGGCTGACATATCTTGAGCGGAGAACGAATGCAAAGTTACAATGCCCACAGTGTGAACGAGAGGTTGAGAGATAAGGGTCTCGGAGTTAGTTATTGTGACGCCTCCTTACACAGGCCGTTCTGGTAACGCTTGCTGGGAGTGTGCAGTGCACGGCCACTTCCAGAGTTCCGAATAAAATGTCTTTTAATGTCCTAACATGACATCGATCTCACAAATTGGAATAAAATTGTGCAAACTAAAGTACAAAAACACGTATTGAAACATCATCTAATCATTATAGTTGTTGTGATTGTTTTAATTTAATTTTTATGTACACGTGCGTATAGCCCGAAGTGTGGAAAATCACGGTGACGTCACAATGCCGCTCTGTGACGTCATCTTCTGCGACAATTCTCGCACACGGGGTGATACACTGACCGCCGTATGAAGCTCTGAACTAAGCTTAGCTTTTTTATTTTGTTCACTTCGTAATCTACACATGCTGACCACACAATTTCAATATATAAGCAGATTTATTTGCGTTTGCTGACCTATTAAAGAAGAGAAACCCAAATTGTTTCTCCAGGAAAACCGTAAGAATCGAGCCACGGAAGTGCGTTAATTGCCATGCTCGGTAACATGCCATCGGGGAGGTAAACACTGTAATTCATTAGTACCCAATGTTGGCCTGATAATTGCCTGTATATGCACTCATTATATATATTTAAATACCAAACACACGATCGTTTTGTTGTGCTGGACTGGAGGAACACACACGGACCAGAGAACGCAAAGCTGATTATGAAAACACCAATTTGAGTGTGTATCGAGCGAAGCAGGGCACGTAGCAGCCGGGAAGGATGAGGGCCTGTGGCCGCGACTGAACGACGGAGTTGCAGCCAAAGGAGGAGGAGGAGGAGCAGGGGAAAGGCCCCGATAGGGCGTCCACTGCGGGAGATGGAGCGATGCAATCGGCTCGTGCGCATCAGCGATGTATCTTGCCTCTCGCGTCTCGTTCGATGTCCTCTCTCGGCCTCTTCGTCCTCAACCTTCTCTCTCTCTCTCTGTCTCACTCTCTGTTTCTCTGTCTCTTCTTCTCCCTGTGGTCATACCCGTGTCCTTCCCCTGTGCATTGAGCAGCACTGCCCGTAGACTCAACACTGCCCGTAGACTCAACACTGCCCGTAGACTCAGCACTGCCCATAGACTCAACGCTGCCCATAGACTCAACACTGCCCGTAGACTCAACACTGCCCATAGACTCAACGCTGCCCATAGACTCAACACTGCCCGTAGACTCAACACTGCCCGTAGACTCAACACTGCCCATAGACTCAACGCTGCCCATAGACTCAACACTGCCCGTAGACTCAACACTGCCTGTAGACTCAACACTGCCCATAGACTCAACACTGCCCGTAGACTCAACACTGCCCGTAGACTCAACACTGCTCAAAGACTCAACACTGCCCATAGACTCAACACTGCTCAAAGACTCAACACTGCCCATAGACTCAAGACTGCCCATAGACTCAACACTGCCCATAGACTCAACACTGCCCGTAGACTCAACGCTGCACATAGACTCAACACTGCACATAGACTCAACACTGCCCATAGACTCAACACTGCCCATAGACTCAACACTGCCCGTAGACTCAACACTGCACATAGACTCAACACTGCACATAGACTCAACACTGCACATAGACTCAACACTGCACATAGACTCAACACTGCCCGTAGACTCAACACTGCCCATAGACTCAACACTGCCCGTAGACTCAACGCTGCACATAGACTCAACACTGCACATAGACTCAACACTGCCCGTAGACTCAACACTGCCCGTAGACTCAACACTGCCCATAGACTCAACACTGCCCATAGACTCAACACTGCCCATAGACTAAACACTACCCATAGACTCAACACTGCTCATAGACTCAACACTGCACATAGACTCAACACTGCACATAGACTCAACACAGCCCATAGACTCAACACTGCACATAGACTCAACACTGCACATAGACTCAACACTGCCCATAGACTCAACACTGCCCATAGACCCAACACTGCCCATAGACTCAACACTGCACATAGACTCAACACTGCCCATAGACTCAACACTGCCCATAGACTCAACACTGCTCAAAGACTCAACACTGCCCATAGACTCAACACTGCACCATAGACCCAACACTGCACATAGACTCAACACTGCACATAGACTCAACACTGCACATAGACTCAACACTGCCCATAGACCCAACACTGCCCATAGACTCAACACTGCACATAGACTCAACACTGCCCATAGACTCAACACTGCCCATAGACTCAACACTGCTCAAAGACTCAACACTGCCCATAGACTCAACACTGCACCATAGACCCAACACTGCACATTGACTCAACACTGCACATAGACTCAACACTGCCCATAGACTCAACACTGCCCATAGACCCAACAATGCCCATAGACTCAAAACTGCACATAGACTCAACACTGCCCATAGACTCAACACTGCCCATAGACTCAACACTGCTCAAAGACTCAACACTGCCCATAGACTCAACACTGCCCATAGACCCAACACTGCACATAGACTAAACACTACCCATAGACTCAACACTGCCCATAGACTAAACACTGCCCATAGACCCAACACTGCCCATAGACTCAGCACTGCCCATAGACCTAACACTGCACATAGACTCAGCACTGCCCATAGACTCCACACTGCCCATAGACTAAACACTGCACCATAGACTCAACACTGCCCATAGACTCCACACTGCCCATAGACTAAACACTGCCCATAGACCCAACACTGCCCATAGACTCAGCACTGCCCATAGACTAAACACTACCCATAGACTCCACACTGCCCATAGACTCAATGCGGCAGGCGTTGCAGAGGTCCGCAGTTCGGATCCAGCGGGCTGCCCTGGTTATCATCGCGGTGGTGTATCAGCCACAACAACAACAACAAGAACGGCACGCACATTCTGCCTCACTCATGGGTGGACGTCATGGATTCCATGGCCGTCAATTCGCAGGAGGAGGCCATCGTGTGCGAATTTGGAAGCCAGAATTCTTCAAGCTTCCAAATTCGCACCGCAAATTGCTGAATTCGGGATGATGCAGCGCACAGCAGGATCAGCAAACATCGCCCCCTACTGGCGGACTCATGCCCCGGGTCATCCGTGCAAATGTGACTCTCTCCTGGCTCATCTGGAGTTATCAGCTGGTTAAACAAAATGAACGTGAACTCGAACTCACTCACAAAGCGATCATCTCGCTCAATCATTCACGCACTCATCCGCCCCCCCCCCATCTCACTCAACCACACAAGTGTCCACTCATCTTCTTGGTTCTTTCGGTAAAGTGACGTAGAATGGAAATAATAAAATAATAAAAGTAAAACGTAATAAAATAATTCAGTTTTATTTTTATTATTTTATTATTTCCATTCTACGTGACTTTACCGAAAGAACCAATACGATTAATCCCTGCAGTCACGAAAGCTTTAAATCGAAATTTAACGTGTCCACTCGTTCACTTATCCACCCACACGTGCATTCACTAATTTATTCGCTCAATCATTCAACCACTCATCTTCCCTCAATCTCACTCACCCACTCACGTATCCACTTATCCACTCACACATTTACTCACTAACTCATTTACTCGTTGAATCATTAACCCACTCACCCACCCTTAATCTCACTCACCCACTCACCGATTCACTCATTCACGTATCCACTCACACATTCACTCACTCGCTAATTTACTCGCAGAATCATTCACACCACTCGCTCTTGCAAATGAATCTCAATCCCGGGTCCCTCTTGAGCGATCACCTGGTTAAACCAAACAAACTCGGATCTTGATAAGAGTTCGAGGTGTAGTTAAAGAGCCAGTAGCTTATAAAGCATGGTCGTCTCTGCTGACGCAGATAACGAAGCCGCTGATATGTAATATATTTATTTTATATGCGCCGACACCGCAACGGTGATTACGTTTCACGTACAAATGTGGTCATGAATCTATGGCCACATTGTGTTAAAGATCGCTCACGGATAGATTCATTGATTTTTTTTTGGGGGGGGCGGGGGCTGGAGAAGGTGGGGGAGGGATGTGTTTGTGGGGGGGGGGGGGGTCCGGGGGGGGGGTGCCCCGGTCAAAATTGAGCGAGATTAAACTTTACTCTGGTCACCACCCCACCCCCCGTGTCACACTTTGATGGACGTGTGGATGCGTGCGCGTGGCCGCGTCAGAACGATGAAAGCGAACGTGGACCGCGCTGCCACCTGAAACTCCACGCGTTGCACCATTGAGTGACCCCCCCTCCCCATTGCCCCCTCCACAACCCTCGGGGGGTAGGGAGCCAATTCGGCTCCATCCGCACGGCGAGGCGTGGCCGGTCTGTATATTGTGCCGCTCGCTCACGGCACAAGCACCATACGCTCTGCGAAGGCTTCACGTGGTGATCCTTTGGTGTGTCGAAGGATCGGTTCAGACACTCTGCGAGTGGTTGCGAGCGGGGGATCCAACTGGGGGGGGGGGAGGGGTGCGCCAGGTTCGGTGACATCCACGCAAACGATTGGACAACTGTGATAACGAGCTTCATAGCTCATGAGATTCACCAAGTGGAAAATCAAAGATTTTGATTCTCAATATCTTGGCGCGGTTTGTCAACATGAACTGCTGGAGATACAAAGACGGCCGGGGTGCCGTGCTGGCCACCCCACCCCCTCGCGTGCCGTGCCGGCCTTCAGAGGTGCTCGCTAACAACCACTGCGCCCCAACCACCACACCGTGACACACCAAAGACAACGATCCGCTTTTTGGGCAAGTGCTGTTAGCGTGCACCTACGAAGGCCGGCACGGCACACACGAGGGGGTGGGTTGGCCAGCAACCACGTCCGGGCCGCCTTTGTCTCCCTTGTCGCGACATTTACACGTTGCACCAGCTATTCATTTGAGGCTGAGTCGACCTAAAGGGGGGTGGGGTGCGAGCCGCGAATCTGTTTCGGGGGGTCGCGGGGTTCGTAGCGCCGGTGTCTCCCAACCACTGCGCCACCGCTCCTCCATCGCCCCCCCCGCGCTCCATGCCTACGCACACTCCACATGGGCAAAGTGGGACGTGCCGTGATGATGATATACATATCGATGTAAGATGGTAAGATCGCTCTGCTGGAAGACACGAACAACCACCCGGGCTCTTTTTTTTTATTTGTTTCTGACCCCAGGCTCCGAATTAAGCAGAGCACTCATTTACAATTCAAAGCAACAACAGAACGAAAACACTTTTTTTAAAAATATGAAAAAAATGAAATTATATATATACATGAAAGAAATTCTACTCGTGGAAATGTGTCTAACGAGCCCCTTGGTTCGAACACGCGAACGTGATGCTCGTAAGGAAAGTGAAAGGTGATCTTTGAGAGGCATTCACTCGGTTGCACGCTTCGCCATCAGCCCACGATGGCGTCGACCCCGTGCTACGAAGAGCTTCACAGCTCATCGGATTTCTCCAGGATAAATACAAATTCGTGGGTCCTTCGGTAAAGTCACGTAGATAGATTTCAAAGAAAATAACAAAAAAAAAGAACAAAAAAACTACGACGACCGCTTGCGTCGCGATCGAAACGTCGAATTTTGTATGGTTATTTTCTGTTTTTGTTTTTGAACCTATCTACGTGACTTTACCGAACGACCCAAGAACATGAATTCCTGCGGTCACGAAAGCTTTAAGTCAAGATGAATAGAAACTCTGATTCTGATTATATCAGCGAGCTGCTCCTGCTGCTGCAGGGATACTCGGCCCAGCCTGCACATGAGTGTTCAAACATCCTGCACAAAGACAAAGATCACCCGTATAGCCTTCAACATGCTGTTGGGGCAAGGGCGGTTAGCGAACACCTATGAAGGCGGTGGTGGTGTGGTCAGGGCCACGCCAGACCGCCTTTATCTCCCCAGTAGTGACGTGTTACACGCACCATGCCCGGTATCTATCTAACAAGGCTGAGTCGACCTAGGGGAGAGACACCACGCGCCGGTGCTGCTCGCCACGGCAGGGGATACGCACTCGAGTTGCCGGGTTCATCACGCGGTGCGCTAACAGCTGCGGCACCGCTCCCCACGACACACACACGTGCAAACTTGGGTCTGGCTAAGTGGTCGTGCCCATTGTGGGCTCCAGACATAACCATGTTGGGGGGCTCTAAGCAGAATACATCCCCCCCCATCCCACCACCCCTCCCACCTTCAATTTATAACGTTTATAAAATCCTCGTGAGATGACAGACGGCATAGTCAAGAGGTCGAGTTGTAGCGAGATGAGAGAAGGAGACACAGGCAAGAGAGAGAGAGAGATGAGGGAGATGAATTGGCGACATAAGTTATCTCGTTACGTCCAACAATGAAGCCAGTCCTAATTACTGGCGAAACGTCGTACTCAGATTGCAAATGTTGTGGCTTGGCTCTCCATGACACCGGTTAGTGCTGTGCTAGTATACTATGCTATGCACTGCACTGCTTTACACTACACTACTATACACTACACGACTATACACTACACTATACACTACACTATATACTACTATACACTACACTATACACTACACTACTATACACTACACTACTATACACTACACTATTATACACTACACTATACACTACACTACTATACACTACACTACTATACACTACACTATACACTACACTACTATACACTACACTATACACTACACTACTATACACTACACTATACACTACACTATACACAACTCTACTATACACTACACTATACACTACACTATACACTACACTATACACTACACTATACACTGCACTAAACACTGCACTATACACTACACTATACACTAAATTATACACTACACTATACACTACACTATACACTACACTATACACTACACTACTATACACTACACTATACACTACACTACTATACACTACACTATACACTACACTACTATACACTACACTACTATACACTACACTATACACTACACTACTATACACTACACTATACACTACACTACTATACACTACACTATACACAACTCTACTATACACTACACTATACACTAAACTATACACTACACTATACACTACACTATACACTAAACTATACACTACACTATACACTACACTATACACTACACTATACACTAAACTATACACTACACTATACACTACACTATACACTAAACTATACACTACACTATACACTACACTATACACTACACTACTATACACTACACTATACACTACTACACTAAACACTACACTATACACTACACTATACACTACACTATACACTACACTACACACCATACACTACACTATACACTACACTACACACTATACACTACACTATACACTACACTACTATACACTACACTACATACAACACTATACACTACACTATACACTACACTATACACTACACTACTATACACTACACTATACACTAGTGCTGTACTAGTATACTACACTATACACTACTATACACTACACTACACACTAGTGCTGTACTAGTATACTACACTATACACTACACTATACACTACACTATACACTAGTGCTGTACTAGTATACTACACTATACACTACACTATACACTACACTATACACTAGTGCTGTACTAGTATACTACACTATACACTACACTATACACTACACTACACACTAGTGCTGTACTAGTATACTACACTATACACTACACTATACACTACACTACACACTAGTGCTGTACTAGTGACAAATTGCCCACGATCTGTTTACGTGACAACCCTTACTAGTTGGCTGTGTCAGGTGGTGGTGGGTTTCAACGACACATTTATACACTTACGCGATCTAACCCAAAAACACCTCCGTTGTGGATGATGCTTCTTGATTCACAATTCATGTTGGTATTGTTGGAATAGGCCGCGTAACGATCTGGCCACCCGACCCAGACAATCACAATCACGTGGTGATTGTGACGTGCGCGCGAGGGTGGAGCGACGCGTCACTCGCCCTGTGTTCCCAGACCTCGTGAGCATCGTTCCAAAGCACAATACCCACGAACGAAATGTCACGATGCAATTAGATAACTTAACTAGGTTCCTGCTTAAAACTACGTCAAATCGACTTACGCACCCCAAAAAACAACACCATGTATTATTTATGACGAATCGTGCTGTTTGAATACTAAAACCTCCCCGATATTTTATGCACTCACATAAATATTTTTCCCTTCTTCCAGCCATATGCCCCATTGAGCCTCTTGCGCCCCCCTCCCCCTACGCTTGTGCTTTGATTGGTTTGCTCCCTTCTGTTCCTCTGCCCCCCCCCCCCCTTACTCCCACCACCACCACCGCCGGTTCGGGCCCCCAGCCGAGCCCCCCCCCCCCACCAACATCAACCCACCCCAATCGTGATTTAGCAGCGTCACGCAGTCAAACTCATCCCGCAAAACCCGTCGACGTTGCTTTGTTTGAAACCCTTGCACGTGGCGACTCGGTAGGCGAACCCAGAAGAGGGGGGGGGGAGGGGTGGGGGGGGGGTTTGGTTCTCATTTCGCAAGGAGGCACCACCGGCTCCACTCGACGATGATTGCTACGGGCACGTGCCCCCCCCCCCCCCGATTGAGTAAAATAAAATGTAATTAAACATTTGCGGTGTCATTTTACGTTCTGCGCGACACTTGGAGCTTGACGCCAGCTCTTGGGGAATGACGTCCCATTTAAACGTGCGCATTCATATTTACGCGATCTAACGCCAAAAACACCTCTGTTGTGGACATTGTTGGTCGCGAAAGCCTGCGCGCTTGAACTGATTCTGATCGGAAGTTCTAATTGCGATTACATCGGCGGTAATAATCGGGTCGCAGCCGCTTGATTCAAACCTGCGAGTCGCGACCTCCACCCCCCCCCCCCCCATCAAAAACTGGGCCGTGTTTCCACCTCTCCCGCAGTAGGGGATCGAGCGAGCGGAGTGGAGAGAGGGTCAGAGTCGGGGTCCCTGTCCCCCGCTCATCTCTCACTCACTGTGGGGGGCGGTCGAGGGAGTGGAGCGAGGATCAGAGTGGGGGTCCCTGTCCCCCGCTCCTCTCTCGCTCACTGTGGGGGGCGGTCGAGCGAGTGGAGTGGAGCGAGGGTCAGAGTGGGGGTCCCTGTCCCCCGCTCATCTCTCGCTCACTGTGGGGGGCGGTCGAGGGAGTGGAGCGAGGATCAGAGTGGGGGTCCCTGTCCCCCGCTCCTCTCTCGCTCACTGTGGGGGGCGGTCGAGCGAGTGGAGTGGAGCGAGGGTCAGAGTGGGGGTCCCTGTCCCCCGCTCATCTCTCGCTCACTGTGGGGGGCGGTCGAGCGAGCGGAGTGGAGCGAGGGTCAGAGTGGGGGTCTCTGTCCCCCGCTCATCTCTCGCTCACTGTGGGGGGCGGTCGAGCGAGCGGAGTGGAGCGAGGGTCAGAGTGGGGGTCCCTGTCCCCCGCTCATCTCTCGCTCACTGTGGGGGGCGGTCGAGCGAGCGGAGTGGAGCGAGGGTCAGAGTCGGGCTCCCTGTCCCCCGCTCATCTCTCGCTCACTGTGGGGGGCGGTCGAGCGAGTGGAGGGGGGCGAGGGTCAGAGTAGGGGTCCCTGTCCCCCGCTCCTCTCTCGCTCACTGTGGGGGGCGGTCGAGCGAGTGGAGGGGGGCGAGTAGCAGAGTGGGGGTCCCTGCCTCAAGCTTCTCACCGCTCACCACGTGGGACCAAAGCCCGTTGACTATCGACCTCGCCGAAAGGCGCTCAACATTTATTTTTTTTCCTCGCAGATTTCTGTTCGTTCTCAACTCCCGTGCCGTTTTCCTTCCTAAAGCTGTTTTTTTTTCTTTTTTTTTAAATTGCCGGCTGACAGCTTTGGAGGCCTGACTGGGATTAAGGTGCGCCCCCCCCAAACCCTTTCCCAGTCAATGCGGAAATCCCCCACCAATTAATTATTTATAACTTTCCTGCTCCGACATCATTAACATTCAGGTGGGGGACCCTCTCCACCCGCCCCTACTACGCCCACCAAGTCCGTATATTTTAACTCCGCCGTCTTGGCGCGCTCCTCCCTCTCTCTCTCTCTCGCTCTCTCTGCTCCGAAATGTAAATGCGGCTTGGCTCTTGTTTTGGGAATTGGCTCGAATCGCATCGAGTCGCGGAAGGCCGCCCTCGAGAAGTGGATCTGGCTGTTTATGGAAACTCGTGCGTAGAATTAGATGCAATGATGATGATGAGTATGATTATCGTAGTTGCTGATAATTATCATCACATTATTATGATCGTTTACAGTTAGTTGTCAATCCATTGCTGGACGAAGGGCACTTGTTGGGTTTTTTTTATTTAGACCATACTTCACCACGCTGGTTCGGATGGTCGGTAAAGAGGAGGGAGGAAAACAGGGGGGCTCGATTAAGATATGTCACTCGCAGCTCCACTTAGCCGTGACCGGGAATTGCACCCGGAGTTTGACGCGGGTTCACGGCCGCATTGCGCTAACCGCTGCGTCCACCGCTCATCCCCCCGTACGAGTTACGTGAATTACATTTACACTCATTCTCCTCTGCGCCAGGCGACGGACGCAGTCGAGCACGCTGAGTTATTCAACGTCGGTGCTGATGAGAGACAAGCAATTCCCATCCGCCCACCACATCCTCCCTCCGCAATATTTTCAGGTCAGCCAATCAGTGAACTCAATCTCTTCATGTACATACATCGACAATTACCACGCGTGATCTCCTACCTGGGCGGGCAGGCGTCTGCGGTTGACCCCACTCGATATTAGCGGAGCCTTCCTTGCTCCTCTTGCGCGTGGCGTTTGAACCTCAGAAGAAAGAAGACACCAGGGCGAGGATTTGCATCGTCGATGCCGTGAGGCACTGCACGGCATCTGCACGCACGCGCGCAGGCACCTACGTTGAACTTCTTTCACACTAATCGAAGGTGCGGCGGAAGGACAACAAACTCAACACGAGAGCGTTCCAGACGGTCGCACAAGCAGCGCATCCGAATGCGCCACGCGATGCAGTGACCGCCTTTGTTTGATGGTTCGCCAAAAGCCACTGCGGGAATGACAGAGAGTTCGCGTGATGGTTCCCTGCTCCTTGACGAGATGAACAACGTACTGTGGTTCTTCTGGGGGGGGGGGGGGGGGGTAGCTGAGTGGAGCAATCTGTTTGCTCCACCAGGGTACACGTGGTTGTGTTGGGGTAGCTGAGTGGAGCAGTCCGCTTGCTCCACCAGAGTACACGTGGTTGTGTTGGGGTAGCTGAGTGGAGCAATCTGTTTGCTCCACCAGGGTACACGTGGTTGTGTTGGGGTAGCTGAGTGGAGCAGTCCGCTTGCTCCACCAGGGTACACGTGGTTGTGTTGGGGTAGCTGAGTGGAGCAATCTGTTTGCTCCACCAGGGTACACGTGGTTGTGTTGGGGTAGCTGAGTGGAGCAATCTGTTTGCTCCACCAGGGTACACGTGGTTGTGTTGGGGTAGCTGAGTGGAGCAGTCCGCTTGCTCCACCAGGGTACACGTGGTTGTGTTGGGGTAGCTGAGTGGAGCAGTCCGCTTGCTCCACCAGAGTACACGTGGTTGTGTTGGGGTAGCTGAGTGGAGCAATCTGTTTGCTCCACCAGAGTACACGTGGTTGTGTTGGGGTAGCTGAGTGGAGCAGTCCGCTTGCTCCACCAGGGTACACGTGGTTGTGTTGGGGTAGCTGAGTGGAGCAATCTGTTTGCTCCACCAGGGTACACGTGGTTGTGTTGGGGTAGCTGAGTGGAGCAGTCCGCTTGCTCCACCAGGGTACACGTGGTTGTGTTGGGGTAGCTGAGTGGAGCAATCTGTTTGCTCCACCAGGGTACACGTGGTTGTGTTGGGGTAGCTGAGTGGAGCAATCTGTTTGCTCCACCAGAGTACACGTGGTTGTGTTGGGGTAGCTGAGTGGAGCAGTCCGCTTGCTCCACCAGAGTACACGTGGTTGTGTTGGGGTAGCTGAGTGGAGAAGTCCGCTTGCTCCACCAGAGTACACGTGGTTGTGTTGGGGTAGCTGAGTGGAGCAGCCCGCTTGTTCCACCAGAGTGCACGTGGTTGTGTTGGGGTAGCTGAGTGGAGCAGTCTGCTTGCTTCACCAGAGTGCACGTGGTTGTATTGGGGTAGCTGAGTGGAGCAGCCCGCTTGCTCCACCAGAGTGCACGTGGTTGTGTTGGGGTAGCTGAGTGGAGCAGTCCGCTTGCTCCACCAGAGGGCACGTGGTTGTGTTGGGGTAGCTGAGTGGAGCAGCCCGCTTGCTCCACCAGAGTGCACGTGGTTGTGTTGGGGTAGCTGAGTGGAGCAGCCCGCTTGCTCCACCAGAGTGCACGTGGTTGAATTGGGGTAGCTGAGTGGAGCAGTCCGCTTGCTCCACCAGAGCGCACGTGGTTGTGTTGGGGTAGCTGAGTGGAGCAGTCTGCTTGCTCCACCAGAGTGCACGTGGTTGTGTTGGGGTAGCTGAGTGGAGCAGTCCGCTTGCTCCACCAGAGTGCACGTGGTTGTATTGGGGTAGCTGAGTGGAGCAGCCCGCTTGCTCCACCAGAGTGCACGTGGTTGTGTTGGGGTAGCTGAGTGGAGCAGCCCGCTTGCTCCACCAGAGTGCACGTGGTTGTGTTGGGGTAGCTGAGTGGAGCAGTCCGCTTGCTCCACCAGGGTACACGTGGTTGTATTGTGTTAGCTGAGTGGAGCAGTCCGCTTGCTCCACCAGGGTACACGTGGTTGTGTTGGGGTAGCTGAGTGGAGCAGTCCGCTTGCTCCACCAGGGTACGCGTGGTTGTATTGGGGTAGCTGAGTGGAGCAGTCCGCTTGCTCCACCAGAGTACACGTGGTTGTGTTGGGGTAGCTGAGTGGAGCAGTCCGCTTGCTCCACCACAGTACGCGTGGTTGTATTGGAGCAGTCATCGATGATTTCGCGCCTGATGGTCCGTACCGCAATCGCAGGTTGCGTGGAGTCCCCGATCGTTCCATTCCCTGCATGCGGTGGTGGCGGCGGTGCTGCTGCTGGTGGTGGTGGTTGTTGTTGTTGTTGTTGGGACGCGGCTGTTGAGAGCGGTTCCCACAGTCGTCAGGGCAGCAGAGAGGAGCCGGTGCTGCGAATGCGTGGGGGGTAGTCGGTCGCAGCCGGCGGTTTTGGGTGTCCCGCCGCAGCCGGTTCCACGCTTTTATCGCAGCCACCGTCAAGGAATTCTTTTTTTTTTGGGGTAAATTTCATGTTTTTCACCAATCGTTCGGTTCGCGAACTTCAATTCCTTCCATTGGTCACGCGTGGCCAAACTTGCGCCAAACGCGCGCGTCACCTCTCGCGACGGCGCTCGCAACAAAACTGCCCTCGGCCGCCTCCACCGCACGCACCGCCGAATCTCGAGCGAGTTGTTTGATCCACGGATCGCGTGGGGGAGGAGGGGGCGGGGTGGTGGGGGTCGCGACCACGTGCGCGGCGCCATTCCTTTGTAGGGTCGCGGTCCGCTTCGAACGCCTCCCCGACCCCTACCCAAGTGCCCCGTTTGACCTGGAGCGGGCGCATCGAGACTGGGACTTCTACCAACGCCGTTGGAACACAGTTCGCTCATGAGCACAGGCCCGAGGGCGACCAGCAACACACGGCACCACGTGCACGGCACCGTGGAAGGAGAGAGAGAGAGAGACGCGACTGGCGATGCTGGATTTTTTTTTTGGTCTGGACAATTATTTTTGGGCTGTTGGGGGACTCTTCTAACCATCTGTCCTTCATTGATATCTTCTGGCAGTGGTCTCCGTCCGTCCGCTGCGTCGTCGTCATCTCGCCGCGGTGGCTATGATATGTTAACTCGGTGCCGGGTATACAGGAGGTCGTGGGTTTCATCCCAACCCTGTCTCCTGCTGTATATTTGGAGTTTGCGTGTCTCTCTCCCCGCAGGCCGCTTAGATTTTTCTCCGGGTCATACATTCAGAATCAACGTGCCTTTAGGATATTTGGCTTGCTGGCAATGTTCGACGTGGTGATAAGCCACGTGGTTGAGCTGTCATCTGTGATGGCCAGGTCGCTTCTGGGAAAGTAGGCCTCATTGCCGGGTAAAATAAATAGAAAATAGTTGGAATCGTTAGTAGTAATTCATAGAAAGAGGCAGCCTCCATCTCGTCCACTCACATGCTGGTCGTCGTCATCCCCTGCAGCGGCGGGGTTCCCCTCCATCAACCGCCCCCCGTCGGCCTGTCCGAAATTTTGTGATTAAATAAATGAGAATATAATCGACACATTCCGTCAATTCCACATTCCTGTGGCGGGGGGGGGGGGGAGTTCATCCACAGGGCAACGCCTGACGACTTAAAAGGAAAACATCTTATAAGAGGTGACGTGTCGGGTAATGGGTCTTCTTCATGGCACACGAAATTAAACATTGCACTTTCCCGCACTTAACATTAGTCCGAAGAATGTCAAAGTGATTTCCTGCTCAAATGAGCATCGACGCATTGATGCGTTGGTGTTCATCTCCCGTGTAGAGTCCGATGGAGCCAGTGGTGGAGATTCCACATGTGACAGGGAGCTTCAAAAAATTGTTGACACTTCCGAAAATTTGCAACAACACCACAGGAAATGTGCCTCCGGGCACTGGAGACCACCTGGAGAAGATTCCAGGCACCCGTTGACAACGATGGCGAACAATTTGGAGACTCTTTGACTTTTTGAAGCTATTCACGTTACATTTGTCATCATTTTACAGTATATCATCCGTTATTTTGTCCATTAATAACGATAGTCCCATATAAGTGTTAAACATTTTTCTTGAAGCACCCTGTAGTATAGCGTGGGCGAATCTCACCATCGGAAAAAATCCATTGTCAACTTCCCCCCACAAAGTGCGAGACCTATTTTAATCGACCTCGGAGTGACGGACGATGGCCTCGATTTGTTCTTCGTGTCGTTTTCGTCCAGGACCTCTCTTGCCCATTTGTCTACCCCTTTTTGCCGGAGATGGTAAATCATTCTCCAGAAGGCTTCCGCATCGGTTCGTGGTGGCTTTTTTGTTTAGTTTTCTCGACCTGCAGCTGACTGATGGGCTAATTGCCTGACGCTTGCTATATATTTGGAGTTTGCGTCTCTCTCTCTCTCTCTCCCCTCGTGGTCGCATGGATTTTTCTCCTGGTCCTCAGGTTTTTTTCTCCCTCCACGTTTCGAATCAACATCGCGCGAGTGTTTGGCTACTGCTATACATTTCCACGTGATGATGATGATGATAATGATACGCCAACTTCGTTGAGCTATCATTTGTGATGTCCAGGATCGCTGCTGAAAAAGAGCTACAGTGTTCAGTGGGGCCTTATCCGATAAAATTAAATATAATTTACAGAAGCCGTGATCATTCCACTGCTGGATGAAGACACCCCCATCACCCTTGTACCCCCTCCCACCCACGCTATAAATATATATTTATTTTAACAGGCAATGCACACTGAGTTCGAAAGCGACCTGACCACAAATGAAATCTCGACGAAGTGGCTTGTCGGGTAGAAATGTATCGCAGCCAAATAATCTAAACGCACGTTGATTCTAAATGTGGAGGAAAAACCCGGAGGACCTGGAGAAAAATCTATTGCAACCAAGGGGAGAGAGACACGCAAACTCCAAATATACAGAAGGCGTCAGAGTCGGGATCAAACCCACGACCTCCTGCATACGTCGCGGTGCCGGAATTGCGTCGAAGTAGTCACCAAATCGGCACGTGTTGAGTTACGTGGCGAACCTCACTCATTGCCTGCGTCGGTGGTGGTGGGGTCAACGACACATTTATATTAAACGCCATCTAACCATCCCCCGCCCCCCGCCCCCCTCCAACAATGTTTTGTAAACTGCACGGCGTTCCCCATGTGTGGTTGCTGGGTGGACGCGGACGGGAGATTGAACCGAGCTGAAGCGGCCACCTCTAAGATTGCAAGCTCGGTGTGCTGACCGATGGCACCGCGGCAGAGTCCGTTTCAACGCGAGCCCCCCCCCCCCCCCCCCCGGGGAATATTATTGTCCCATCCACGCTGCCTTTCAAGCCCGTCCGACTCTTCGCCGGACTGAATGCGCGCCTTAGAATGCATGTATTCATAAACGAACGCCCACACACAGGCGCGCATGAATATATGCAATGCATTAAGGAGTTTAGGGTGCATTGCCAAGGGATAATATTCCTGCGCCGGGGTAGCGCGCGCGATATTGAGTCGGGCTGGAGGTCGGCCCGGGTGGGTTCAGAGGTTCAAGACTTGAGTCGGCATCGCTAAGATGTCTGGGATTGAGTCCAGGTTTTAGCCCCTGTCCGTGATTTCAACTCGGTTATTCAGTCAAAGCGATTTCCTGCTGCTCACATTGAGAATGCAGAGGTGCTCATCTCCAGTTTTACAGCCCTGCAGAGCCGTTGGTGGGAATTCCACATTCCTATGGCAGGGGGGCTGGCGGTTATCTTCATAGCACACACAGCTATTCTTCACAAGGTGGTGTTAATTGTATCGATCCCGGAAAGATGATGTGGGAGGAGTCAGCCTCCCCCCTATCCGACGAGAGTTGGAACTCACAACCTTCTGAATGTGACCAGATGGCACCACCGCTGAGACGTCATCTCACTCGCCTTGTCAAGAGGATGTCGTGGGTTCGATCCCGACACTGACGCGTGCTGTATGTCTGTAGTTTTCGTGTCATCTCTCTCTTTTTTTTCTTCTTCTTTTTTACGATCAGAAGAAACAAGAAATGCTCGGTGTAGTCGGCACTTTGCTTCGTTCATTATTTCGGTTTTTTTTCAATGCTTTGCTTTATGTGCCCCCCCCCCCCTTTTAAAAACGAAAGATTTCACAAAAGATGTAACGCTCTGCTCTCCTCCTTCTTACCCCTTCCCTCTCTCTCTCTACCCCCTCTCTCTACCCCCCCTCTCTCTCTACCCCCTCTCTCTACCCCCTCTCTCTACCCCACCCTCTCTCTCTACCCTCTCTCTACCCCCCCCCACCCTCTCTATCTATCCCCTCTCTCTACCCCCCCCCCCCCCCCCACTCTCTCTCTATCCCCTCTCTCCCTAATCTCTCTCTCCCCCGTGATCGCGTGGAGTTCTCCCTCCGAGCGAGCGACCGATTTCACGGCAGGGCAGCTCGGCTATGTTAGACGCCCATCTCCGACACCTTGAAAACTCGGGACGTCCACTGGTACAATCGTGGAGTGGCTCTTCACTCGGGGAGCAGGGACGCCAACCGATGAGGGCACCGTTGTACACTTACCATCAACAACAACAACAATCGTTCGATAATTGTTTTCTTACCCTTTTATCTGGCTAAAAAAACTGACACCTTTTTTTTACAAGGAGTCATGTTTGCATTGACCGCAATACCTGCGGTCGGAATGCAAACAAAAAACACAACTCTGATAATGTATGCACTGTCCTTGAAATTGATTGGTCCACACCCGAGACACCTTTCCTTAGAGTCGAGTCTCACATGGTGTTGGACCAGATGACGCCAAAAGTCGCACTTTTTTTGCTACTGCCAAATGAGGTTCCAATGCTGAACAATCGTTCGCCTAACCGTTCGTGATGAACGAGAGACACCTTCGTTACAATTGTGTCTTTGTTGCTACGGTGGCCTCGGACTACGTGGTCGTTTGTGTGTGGGGGGGGGGGGGCTGTTGGGAGAAGGGGTGTGGGCGGGAGGGGTGTTGGTGGTGGGGGGGTTATAGGGTCGTTACTGTGGGTGGCTCAGAAATGAAAGGGGGTGGTGATTGTGGGGGGGGGGGGGGGGGTGAGGTTGTGATCCCAACGTTTCATGAACACTGAAACCCACAGCTTTGCGCACTCATATCCCGGTGTAGCCGCATTAGCAAGGGCACCTCGGTCACCCAGCGTGGCGCAGTGACCTCGGGTGACCCCCCTCTCCGCAGGGACGCATTTGTGCTCGTGTGGCTGGTTGTTGTTGTCGTTGTTGTTGTTGTTGTCGCGTGTAATTACCGCGCTGAGTTGTAACGCGTGTGCGCGTGCGTGTCGTCTTGCTCTGTGAGCGTCTGTGCGTCTGTGTGTCTGTGTGTGAGTGTGTTCTGGGGAGCGGTGGCGCAGTGGTTAGCGCGCTGCGCTATGAACCTGGCGACCCGGGTTCGATTCCCGCTCACGGCCAACACCAGTGACGATTATCTGAACCGGTCCTGGGCCTCCCCTAGGTTGACTCAGCCTGAAATGAGTACCTGGTGCGGTGTGTAAACATCGCCACTGGGGAGACAAAGGCGGTCGGGCGTGGTGCTGTGCCGCCCTTCAGAAGTGCTCGCAAACAGCCCTTGCCCCAACAGTCCATTGAGGCTATGTGGGGGATCTTTGTCTTTGTTGCGTGCGTGTTGTGGTGAGCGGTGGCGTAGCGGTTAGCACGCTACGAGCCCGACCCACCCGAGTTGGGTTCCTGCTCTCGGCCAACACCAGTGACTGTTATCTGAACCGGTTCTCGGGCCTCCCCTAGGTTGACTCAGCTTCAACTTATTATCTGCTGTGGTGTGTAAACATCGCCACTCGGGGTGGCAAAAACGTGAGGGCGTGGTGCTGGTCAACCATCCCTTCTGTGTACACTGCTGGCCTTTATAGGTGCTACTCGCTAGCAGCACTTGCCCCGACAGTCCGTTAAGGCTACACGGGGAGAGCTTTGTCTTTGTTCTGTGAACAAGCACGGAGGGCAGATGAGCGACGCTCACAACAACGTGCGGAGCGCCGGGCGGATAAAACGCAACGATTTTGACAATCGACCCCTTGCCTTCCTGCCAGTGAATCTTTGGACACTTCACGTGGCCTCAAGGTGCGCACCTAGCCTGGCACAGGCGCCGTGGGGACGTCAACGCTACGTTCGTGGCGAACGGCTGTTGTTGTTGTCCTGTTGTTGCTATTGTGCTGCTATTGTAGTTGTGGTGTTGTTGTTGTTGCTGTTGTTGTTGTTGTTGCTGTTGTGCTGCTATTGTAGTTGTGGTGTTGTTGTTGTTGTTGCTGTTGTGCTGCTATTGTAGTTGTGGTGTTGTTGTTGTTGCTGTTGTTGTTGTTGTGCTGCTATTGTAGTTGTGGTGTTGTTGTTGTTGTTGCTGTTCTTGCTGTTGTTGTTGTTGTTGTGCTGCTATTGTAGTTGTGGTGTTGTTGTTGTTGTTGTGTAACCTTCGCGAGCCCGCGTGTAATTGCGCGTGACACCGAGGCACACGGGAGCACGTCTTGTGGATGAAACCCCGGCAAATGGGGCTCGAGCCGAAGTGAACCGGGGGAGGTGGGGGCACGGTGTCATGGGGGGGAGGGGGGCACGGTATAATGGGGGGCACGGTATAATGAGGGGGGGGGGGCACGGCAGGGCGGGGTCAAGCAGCCACCCACATCTGACGCGCGTCACCACGCAAACTCAGCCCATCATCATCATCTCTTCGTGCGTCGATAACAACAACAACAACAACGAAAGTGCCACTCCTTCTATGCCTGCGGCTAAATGTCAATGTCAAGCACCGCTGGTCACGGCGAGGCAGACTTTGTGTAGTTTTGATGTCCCTCCTCATCCTTTGTCGGGGAGCAGCCCAGAGTGGGTTGACGATAAAGTGCACGTGGCCACAATCGCCATCGACTCCGACTTGTCTTTAATGTATCTCTGTGGGTCTCGACGTATATATTTGAGTGTCTATGGCTTTGCTATATAGAGTTGTCGGTCCGCAGTTTGGGTTGAATGGCCACATTCACTCTACTCTGGCTTGTCTTGAACGTATCTCTATGGGTCTCTGTGAGTCGTTATGGGTTCACTATAGGGTCCATAGTGTGGGTTGCGTGGTGTACAATCGCTCCTAATGTGACTTGTCTTTAATGCATCTCTGTGGGTCTCTATGAGTCGTTATGGGTTAACTATAGGGTCCATAGTGTGGGTTGAATGGCCACATTCACTCGACTCTGGCTTGTCTTTAACGTATCTCTATGGGACTCTGTGAGTCTTCATGGTTTCACTATATGGTGCATAGTGGGTTGCCTGGCCACAATCGCTCCTAATGTGACTTGTCTTTAATGCGTCTTTGTGGGTCTCTACGTGTCTGTATGCGTCTCTATGGCTTTACTTAACACTCCACGGTTCACAGTTCGGGTTGCGTGGCCACAGTCAAGTTCAAGTTCATGTATTAGGTATAGCCCTGTGAGCCATTCGGCTCTTGAATCGGGTGCAACCGCAACAAACAAAAAACATGAACAAGAAAACATCTTAAAGTGACAATGTGACTAAGTGCAAACAGAAAATCCAAGAAAAGACAGCAAAATATTGCAGAAAAAGCACCGTACACCAACGCTGTGTGCAAAAATCCCAGTGGGATGCAAGTTAAACAACAACAACAACAACCACAAGACAACTTAGATTAAGGCCATCAGTCTAACTCCGTACTCCAACAAACAAACATGGCCAAACAAAAAAACTTTTCGAAAATCACCAAAATAAAGCCATAAACCCAATGAAACCGTGATCGTATGAACTATGACCGAATTTTCACAACAATGTCTTTAATGTATCGCACCACTGTGGCGGTGTCCGTGCCGCGTGCCGGTGTTCTGATGATGAGGTTGATGGTTCCACCACGAATCTCGTCTCGTCGAGGGTGAGAAGGATGATGAGGAGGAGGAGAAAGTTCAGAGCCAGGAGGTGCGCGATGATGTCTGGGTCTCGAATCGGGTGGAGAGGGAGACGGTTGCAGAGTTCTATCGTCGTCACAGCAAACACAAAGATCCCCCGTATAGCCTTACCAGACTGTTGGGGCAAGTGCTGTGAGTGAGTGAGTAGCACCTATGAAGGCCGGAACAGGCACACGAGGGGGTGGGGTGGCCGACACCACGCCCGGTCGCCTTTCTCTCCCCAGTGGCGATGTTTACACATCGCACCAGGTTACTCGTTTGAGGCTGAGTCGACCTAGGGGAGGCCCAAGATCGGTTCAGATAATCGCCACCGGTGTTGGTCGTGAGCGGGAGTCAAACTCGGGTCGCCGGGTTCATAGCGCATCGCGCTAACTGCTACACTACCACAAAGACAAAGATCCCCCGTATAGCCTTAACAGACTGTAGGGGCAAGTGCTGTTAGCGAGCACCTATGAAGGCCGGCACGGCACACGAGGGGGTCGGTGGCCAACACCACGCCCGGCCGCCTTTGTCTCCGTAGCGGCGATGTTTACACATCACACCAGGTACTAATTTGAGGCTGAGTCGACCTAGGGGAGGCCCAAGACCGGTTCACACACACACAGACACACACACGGACACACATCCGGGTGTGGTCGATGCTGGATCACTCACGTGCGATGGAGATGGGGGGGGGGAGAGAAGCGCCAATCAAACTCCATCAGCAAAAACAAAGTCAATTAGCAGCGTTAATGCCCGGGTCTTAGCGCGCACATCACGTGTGGGAGACAAGGCGATCTGTGACCGAGGGATCAGTCGACCCGTGGTAGGCAGAGGGCACCTGAGGTCAACGTGAAGACTGAGCCATCATCTATCCACCGCTGGATTAAAGCGCCCCCCTCAAACCGCCGCAACCTCTCACGATCCTGCGCTCATCACAACAATAAGAATTCCGCAACGCAATGACCAGCGCGGTGAAGTGTGTTCGCATAACCTCCCTCCCCCCCTTCTCCCAACGTGACCGACGTATGTAAATTATTCATCATCATCATCACCATCATCGTCAATCCACTGCTGGACGGAGACCTCCCCAACAAGCTGGTGTCAGCTTGCCAGGACAGCTGAGTTGGTGACCCATCAACGTCGCTCGCCGCGGACTTCCGTTCCCGTCTCTCCTCCTTGGGCCTCCACTCGCTCCGGCCTCAAAAGCCTCCTCGGCCACGTGGCCATCGTTGTGCCGTCGTCTCGCCCGGGGCACGCTGCGCCCAACGCCACTCGCGACATCGCGCCGCTTAAGGGGCCGTCCATAAATGACGTCACGCGATTTTGGACGATTTTTTATCACCCCCCCCCCACCACCTTCGTCACACGACGTCACAAAAAGTCAGACCCCCCCCCCCTCAAATATGACGTCACAAAGCTCTGCCCCCCTTATTGTAGTGCGTATTTAATGTGGCGCTGCACTCTGATGTTGTAGGAGAAAACATTTATTAAAACGTCTATTTAATTAAGTAGAACGTGTTGTCTATATTTATCTAAAGTTTCGCATTTTTACGTGACGTCACATTTCTCAACCCCCCCCTCCTCATCGTCACACATCGTCACAAAGGTCTGACCCACCCCCCTAGGTGCGTGACGTCATTTATGAACAGCCCCATAGGGTACAAGAACTGCCCCATTGACCTCGGCTGGACACATCATCATGTCCAGCCGAGACTTATTCACAACCCTATGTTAATCCACTGCTGGATGACAGCATTGCTCCTGCCATTGACGGACGTGACGGGGTTCTTTGGCCATACTTCACCACGCCGGTCGTTGTGAAGTTGTTTGACCGGGTTGGCACTGGACCGCTTCGTATCTCCCCGAGTACGCACTGTGTCCAAAGTGTTCACCAGATCAATTCAGGGCCCACATCTCTGTTAGTGATGCACACGCAGTCGTGGGAAATTCTACATTCCAGTTTGTTCATAGAAAACCACTATTGACTATTCACGTGGTGATGTTCATCTTAGCGACCGCACCACGAACCCGGCCACCTGAGTTCGATTCCCGCTCACGGACAACATCAGTAGCACATATCTGAGCCAGTCCTGGGCCTCCCCAAGGTGGACTCAGCCTTAAATGAGGACCTGGTTCGAGTATGTGTATAAAACATCAGCACTGGGAGACACAGGCGACAGGGCGTGGTTTTGGACACTCAGCCTCGCGTGCCGTGTCGGCCTTCATTCGGTGCGCGCTAACAGCACTTTCCCCAACAATCTGTTCAAGGCTATACGGGCGATCGTCATCTTTGCTCATCGTAGACTCATCCCGCGCGTGCAAATTCAGGTGGGATTGTAAAATATTCAGTCTACTCTAAACCCTTCATGCTTTCTTTCATGAATAGCTGAGATGTAATCAATATCTGGTAAGTGTGCATGCCAGTAAAGTGTCTTCCTTTCTGGAAATTAATTAGCACAATTCAATAGCCTCCCAGAACCATTCTGCCGTGGTTAATTTTTAAGTAATCCGAGGTTAATTTTTAATTAATATGTAGTTAATCATTTAGTTTCTCTTAAAACTAAGAGAAGGGAAAAAAAGTCCCCCCAGAATCTTTCCCATGTGTTTTCGGTTCGTGCCACTATGTGTTGTGTTCGACACAATGTCCGACGTTTTGCACCCACGGACTTATTTGAGAACTTGCGCTAAGGCGCTGGGAGTGGAATGAGCTGCGCATGGCATGAAACGTTGACACGGTGCAGAACAACATTGAGAGAAGAACTCGGACATGGTGCGGAACCACATTGAGAATAGAACTCGGACATGGATGAGAACAACACTGAGAGTAGAACTCGGACATGGTGCGGAACCACATTGAGAATAGAACTCGGACATGGATGAGAACAACACTGAGAGTAGAACTCGGACATGGTGGAGATCAACATTGAGAGTAGAACTCGGACATGGTGGAGAACAACATTGAGAATTGAACTCGACATGGTGGTGAGCAACATTTAGAGTAGAACTCGACATGGTGTGGAACAACACTGAGAGTAGAACTCGGACATAGTGGAGATCAACACTGAGAGTAGAACTCGGACATGGATGAGAACAACACTGAGAGTAGAACTCGGACATGGTGGAGAACAACATTGAGAGTAGAACTCGGACCACGCATCGGGGACAGAAGCTACGCAGCAGTAGCGACAGCAGAAGCACCGCTGCAAACAAAACCTACACGGGAGTTTTACAAAAGCCGGTCGTTGCGTTGGCGAGATATTTACTACCTCGCCGGGTATGCAGGAGGTTGTGGGTTTCATCACGACCCTCACGACTGCTGTTCATCTTCTTGGTTCTTTCGGTAAAGTCACGTAGAAGGGAAATAATAAAATAATAAAAATAAAACGTAATAAAATACAATTCTCACGACGTTTCGGCCACAACGCAAGCAGCCGTTCTCTGCTGTACATTTGAAGTTAGCGGCGTCTTTCTCCCCGTGGTCACGTGGCTTTGACTCCTGTTCCTCCGCTTATTCCCCTCCACATTTAGAATCAACATCACCGCGCGTTCAGCGCATTTGGCTGCTGTCATACATTTCCACACGATGATAAGCCACGTCGTTGAGCTATCGTTCGTGATAGCAACACAGCTCAATGCGCCTTAGCTCGTGACATAAAATCAGTTCAGTTTTAGTTTTCTATTTTCATCACGGACGATGCTCAGATTGAGATTTCTTTTTTAATACTGGAGGAATCCGATGAGCTCTGAAGCTCTTATCTCACACGTGTCCAGACGGTGCTCACGAGTCTCAAGAATTGCTCGTTCGGGAGGCTCCTGGTCCCTCGGATGCGAGTCGTGGAACGGAATCTCTCAGATCGATTTCTCGCGACGCAGGCAAACGCGTCTCGCGCGTGAAGAGGAGAATTCTTTTTCAAAATTCAACGCGGCAGCGATGAATAATAATGATCATCATCATCATCACAACATCCCTCTCTCGCTCGCAGCCAGCGTCAATATTTGATTAGTGAGTCCCGGCGCAGAACATTCTGCAGCTGTGAGCGAGAAATCCTCTGCAAAGTCGTGTTCATAATAATGACGAATTCAACTTGTAACGCGTAGGCAAACGCACGGGAGTTCGCTCCTCGCTCTCGTAGAGAGAGAGAGAGGGAGACGACTCAGAGAGAGAGGGCGACTCACAGAGAGAGAGAGGACGACTCACAGAGGAAGAGGACGACTCAGAGAGAGAGAGAGAGACAGAGAGAGAGAGAGCACGACTCAGAGAAAGAGGGCGACTCACAGAGAGAGAGAGAGCACGACTCAGAGAAAGAGGACGACTCACAGAGAGAGGACGACTCAAAAAGAGAGACACAGAGAGAGAGGACGACTCAGAGAGAGAAAGAGGACGACTCACAGAGAGAGAGAGGGCGACTCAGAGAGAGAGAGGATGATTCAGAGACAGAGGGGATGACTCAGAGAAAGAGAACGACTCAGCAGCAGCCGGCAGCAGCAGCAGCCGGCAGCAGCAGCAGCCGGCAGCAGCAGCAGCCGGCAGCAGCAGCAGCCGGCAGCCAGCAGCAGCAGCAGCCGGCAGCCAGCAGCCGGCAGCAGCCGGCAGCAGCAGCAGCAGGCAGCAGCAGCAGCCGGCAGCCAGCAGCAGCAGCAGGCAGCAGCAGCAGCCGGCAGCAGCAGCAGCAGCAGGCGGCCGGCAGCAGCCGGCGGCGGCAGCAGCCGGCGGCGGCAGCAGCCGGCGGCGGCAGCAGCCATGCGGGGAGTGGGGGGGGGGCAAAGCTCTATCCTCCCATACAGACGCGACTGATGGGGTCGAGTCGGAGTTTATTTTGTTTTTTGCTCACAGGCGTAGGAGCATTTCTGGCTCACATCTGCCCCAACTCGGACGCGCCATCACCGCATGAATCTCCTGGTTTGTGTCTGTTGCCGTACCGCTTTCTCCTCTGGAAAGCCACGGCGAAATGAGGCGCCTCCTCCGTATCCAACACCACAGGAAGGGGAGTTTCTCGCCAATCCGTGCGTGATCCATCAACTCTCGCTGCCGCCACTAAACGGATTGTCCACAGGTTGGCAGCGTAGCTTGCTGCATAGCCGGGTCGTGGACTTGCCCAGCGTCCATTCCAATTTTTAAAGAGAGCGTCGGTCGAGGTACTTGTAAGAACTAACCACGAGGATTATCCAAATATTTGGCGAAATAAAATGTAATATACGCATGAAATCACATTTTGTACAATCGCATTATTGTCCGAGCCGGACTTATCCCGGAGCCAATTGCCGCGTGCGAGATGAATCTTCGGAGTTCATTATTAGAATCATTATTATACGATCGTTGCAAAGTGCCGTGGGGTGTTTTGGGTGGCACGGGATCTAAAAAAGAAAAAATAATAGAAAATATAGCACGCTTGCAACTCATCGGTAGACGTCGTGGAAGTTAGTGTGCCACACAGTGTGTGGACGAAATATTGCGACCCGCGGTTCATTTATCATATTTTGCTTTCTCGGTGAAATCCATTTTTTTCCCACTCAGATTGAATAACCGATTGTGGAGGATGTGCAATTTGACTGCTTTGTCACCTGACGATGGAGACGCGCAAACAGACGCACGCACACAAAGACAAATATCCCCCGTATAGCCTTAACAGACTGTTGGGGCAAGTTCTGTTAGCGAGCACCTATGAAGGCCGGCACTGCACGCGAGGGGGTGGGTAGCCAACAGCACGCTCGGCCGCCTTTGTCTCCCCAGTGGCGATGTTTACACACTGCACCAGATACTCATTTGAGGCTGAGTCGACCTAGGGGAGGCCCAGGACCGGTTCAGATAATCGTCACTGGTGTTGGCCGTGAGCGGGAATCGAACTCGGGTCGCCGGGTTCGTATCGTAGTGCACTAGCCATTACGCTACCGCTCCCCAACACCCTGACACACAGACACACACATACACTGACACACAAAGACACACACAGACATACTAGACGCAGACACGCACACGTGCACAAGACAAAGACACAAACACGTACCCTGACACACAAACACACAGACACAGGCGCACAGACATACAAACGCACGCAGACTCACAGTAACACACAGACCATACACGCAAAAACACGTAGGTACAGACAGACATACGCACGCAGACACACTGTGACACACAGACACACACACACAGACACGTGGGTACAGACAGACATACGCACGCAGACACACAGTGACACACACACGCGCGCGTGACGCGGTTTGAGCTATATTTAATTATTACGTAAACTCGAGCACCTTGCTTGAATCATACACGCTTTGAAATTATTACACTTTTTTTTTCACGAAAGTTACGTATTCTCCGGATTACACTGTGTAACATTTTTTTTTCCTGGGTAGTAAGTGTTATTTCCTAATTGCTTATGCCTCATAAGTACAGAAAATGGCTATTATTTCCCCACAAACTTTGCTTTTGTGACCAGGACAGTGATATTTAGAAATGTACCTATTTTCCAGAAGATTCCAGAGAGTTTCAGCGCTGAGTAAACTTGGAGTAACTTCTCGAACATTCTAGAACTCTCCAGTAATATAAATAGTAGTATAAATACGGGAGCCTTAAGCCCACCAGTTCAGTTTAGTTCCAGCTACCGCATTTTTCTGAGATGGTATCAAGAGGCTGCAAGCATCCGACAGACGCATTTTGCTATGTCTGCGGCCAATTTATAAAGACAAGAGCGAAAAAGTACACTGTGGAAGCATCTGCTAAGATGTGTGAGGCCTACGATGCATATTTCGGCAAGCCTGTCGGGGATCAAGACAAACCCTGGGCACGTCATTTCACCTGCGAGCACTGCAATACAACTCTGGAAGGTAAGATGGACAATTGTTGCTCGGAATTTTATGATATAAAATGTGTAAAAAAATTTAAGATTGTTATAGTTTTAAATGTTTTAATGTTTTACAATTTTAAATGTTATTGAAAAAAATATATCATACATGAAAAATGTCGCGAGAATCTCTTACACATTAGTCATGGGTGAAATAAATATATTTTTGTAGGATGGTACAGAGGGGAAAAGAGTGCCATGAAGTTCACTATCCCAAGAATTTGGCGGGAACCCACTGACCACTCAAGCAACTGCTACTTCTGCATGGTGGACCCTTCCAAACGTCGGACTGGCAAAAATGCACCTGCTATCACGCATGCGGACGTTCCTTCATCCATCGCCCCGGTGCCACACTGCCATGAGCTTCCCGTACCCACTCCTCCGGAGAGAGAGCAGCAAGTCAGAGAGCGAGGAAGACGTTGTAGATCCAGATGACAATTTCAGAGGTGGAGCTGAGGAGAGAAACCCATATTACCCCAACCAAAAATACATCAACGACTTGATCAGAGATCTTGGTCTCACCAAGTCCAATGTCGAGCTTTTGACGTCAAGGCTCAAGCAGTAGAACTTGTTGGATAAAAGTGTGCAAGTCGCAGATCAGAGGAAGTGTCACCAACCTTTTTGCAGTTTCTTCACCTGTCAAGATGGGCTCTGCTTCTGCCAGAATGTCACCAGTCTGTTCGAGGCGATCGGAAACGCCTGTAACCAGAATGAGTGGCGCCTCTTCATTGACAGCTCATCCAGGAGCCTCAAAGCCGTGCTGCTCCATAATAGTAACAAGAACTCGTCTCTTCCCCTGGCTCACTCGGTCCTCCTCAAAGAGGATTACAACAGCATCAAGACCTTGCTGAAGTATGATGAGTATGGCTGGGAGGTCATCGGAGACTCCAAAATGGTGGTATTCCTGATGGGTCTCCAAGGCGGTTTTACCAAGTTTCCCTGCTATCTTTGCCTTTGGGACAGCAGGGACACCAAGATGCACTACCACAGGCGGGACTGGCCACAGCGGACCAAGTTCTCTGTGGGGAGGAACAACGTCAAGTGGGAGTCACTGGTGGACCCCTGGAAGGTGCTGATGCCACCACTGCACGTGAAATTGGGCCTTATGAAACAATTTGTCAGAGCTGTAGATAAGGAGTCGGCAGCCTTCAAGTACCTTCAAGACTTCTTCCCTAAGCTGTCTGAGGCAAAGGTCAAAGCCGGTGTCTTCGTCGGACCACAGAGAAAGAAGATCCTGGAGTGCAATGAATTCCCCAAGAAGCTCACTAGTAAGGAGAAAGTGGCTTGGAACAGATTTTGTAGCAGTGGTTCATGGCTTCCTGGGCAATCACAAGGTCGAAAACTATGTGGAGCTGGTTGAAACTCTGGTGAAGAACTACGGCACAATGTGATGTATGATGTCCCTCAAAGTCCATATCCTTGATGCTCATCTTGATAAATTCAAGGAGAACATGGGAGCGTACTCGGAGGAGCAAGGCGAGCGCTTCCACCAGGATATACTGGACTTTGAACGCCGCTACCAAGGACAGGATAACGAGAACATGATGGGGGCTGATTCGTGAAAGTGAGTTACAGTATAATCGTAAATCTCGAAAAACTACTCATTTCCAAATCTTTTGTAGTAATTTTAGTTTTACTTTAGTATAAATACACGTACATTTTGATTCATGTTTTTTTCTGACTTTATGTGAACGAAAATACTTAAATTCGCCCGTTTTCTCAATGGAAATAGGTACATTTCTAAATTTCACTGTCCTGATCACAAAAGCAAAGTTTGTGGGGAATAATAGCCATTTTCTATACTTTTTAGGCATATGCAATTACGAAATAACACTTCCTAGCCTGGAACAAAAAATGTGTTACACAGTGTTATAAGGGGCACTTTTTCCATACCCCCTGCATTGTGAACGCGGGTCTTGAGATCCCGGAAGCTGTGTATGTGTTCGTCCTGGGACTCCCCTACGTCGACTCAGCCTCAAATGAGTAACCGGTGCTGTGTGTAAAAATCACCACTAGGTAGACAAAGGCGACCGGGCCGTGGTGTTGGCCACCCACCCCCTCGTGTGCCGTGCCGGCCTTCATAGGTGCCCGCTAACAGCACTTGCCCCAACGGTCTGGTCAGGCTATACGGGGGATCTTTGTCTTCATAATTTTGTAATTGTTGGCACAGTAGGGGGCACGGGCGTGTATCGGCCAGTCATCTCGGTCATTCGACTCATGGCACCTGCTGGGTCTGTCCCGTGACCTCCTGCCAGCAGGCGTTAGACACTTCACGTAGCCTTGAAGTGCACTTTGCCTGGCACGAGCGCCGTGGTGATGTCGCCACCACCTAGTGGCGGTTGTTGTTGTGGAACGATTTGATGTTATCTGCCGGCCGAATCAGCCTTGGAAAATAACTTATTAATTCCGTTTTAACCAGGGCAGCCAGCCCTGGAGGGGTTGAACTGCGAACCCGGGTCCTCCAGTTTTTAGAAAGATCCATTGATATTTTTTTGATTATTTAGCTGCTTCAAATGTTCAAATGATATGACACTTTGTTAAGCCGTCGTTTGTAGCCGGGTCGCTTCTGAAAAATAAGTGAATGCCTCAGTGGGCTTTGCCTGGTATGATCGGGATGGTTTAGTGTCGTATTTGCGCGTGTTTGGGTGATTTTTTTACCTTTCTTGGACTTTGCTTTACTAGCTTGTTTTTGTATTTACGTCATTAGACCTCCTTTGCTAGTACCAAAATATAATAAAAGGGGTTTTCCCATTTTGTATGGCAACAAAACTGAAACTGTCTTACAAGGAATCATGTGTGCATTAACCACAATACTTGTGGTCAAAATTCAAACAAAAAACACACTCTGATAGTATATGCATTGTCCTTCAAACGGATTGGTTCACACCAGAGACAGCTTTCTTTTGAGCCTCGTCTCAATTGGTGCTCGACCAGAGGACACCAAAAGGCATACAGCTCAAAGACAAGTGGAGTTATTCATGCAGCCAGCTATGGCTACAGGGTTTGGTGGTACATGTTGTTTATGTCGTTTATTGTGAAATTTCGGTCACAGTTCCTATGATCACTGTTACATTGCTTATGGCTTTATTTTGGTGATTTCGAAAAGTTTTTGGTTTGGCCATGTTTGTTTGTAGTAGTACGGAGTTAGAATGATGGCTTTAATATAAGTTGTCTTGTGGTTGTTGTTGTTGTTTGACTTGCATCCCACTGGGATTTTTGCACACAGCGTTGGTGTACAGTGCTTTTTTTCTGGAAGACTTTGTAGTTTTTTCCTGGATTTTTCTGTTTGCACATAGTCACTTTAAGATGTTTTCTTGATCATGTTTTTGTTTTTTGTTTGTTGTGGTTGCACCCGATTCAAGAGCGGAATGGCTTACAGGGCTATAACAAATAAATGAAACTGAAACAATGCACTATCAAAGTGATGAGGGCTCGGGGTAAGCATCTACATTATACCTCATTTTTTGTTGCCAGAAAAAAGGGAAAAACCCTATCATTATATTTTTGTACTGGCAAAGGAGGTCTAATGATGTAGATGCTTACCCCGAACTCGCATTACTTTGATAGTGCATTGTCTTTGAGCTGTATGCCTTTTGGCGTCCTCTGGTCTAGCATCAATTGAGACGAGGCTCAAAAGAAAGCTGTCTCTGGTGTGAACCAATCAGTTTCAAGGACAATGCATATATTATCAGAGTGTGTGTTTTTTGTTTGCATTTTGACCACAAGTATTGTGGTTAATGCACACATGATTCTTCGTAATAAAAGTTTAAGTTTTGGTGCCAGAAAAAAGGAAAAAACCCCTATTATTATGTTTTTGTATTATTTGTTGATGTCACGTTCTTACACCGTGCCCCTAAACTGGACGTCTGTGAAAAAAAAAGTGTAATCGCAGATTCCTCCTGAGTAGAAATAAATATTCTGATTCTGATAACCGCTAAGCCGTGGCACCACAAGGCTGCCGCGTGAAAACGTTACGTACATTTTGTTAGGGTGTTATAACATCTAAAAATGACGATGATTTACCGTGACTTCCCCTGCAAAAATTCTGCGCGCTTTGCAGTTTCGTCTTCGCGCTTTGATATTTTCGCTGGCGGTGGAGTTCCCCAAAACACCCCCCACCCCAATCCCCACTTCCCCCACCACTCCCACCCCACCATAAAAGACGGAATTCCCAGCCAGGGAACACCTCTGTATTGGAGAGTAAATCCACAGCATTCTTAGGAACTGAAGTGGCAACTAATTGCAACGTTCTTTTGTCAAGGCGCTCTTCCCCCTCCAACCCAGCTTAAATATACTCTCCAAGCCTGGGGTGTTTCATTCAGACGCTGTCTTCCCGGCAGACCTGTTCTTCACCTGAGAACGGCTGCTTGCGTTGTGGCCGAAACGTCGTAAGAAGATGAATCCCTGCAGTCACGAAAGCTTTAAATCGAAATTTAATTGCCACGTTGTGTTTACGTGACAAAATAATTCTAATTAGCTGTACCGGGTGGTGGTGTGTTAACAACACATTCATATTTACTCGATCTAACCACCCTCCCCACCCCCTCCCAAAGAAAAAAAAAACATTTATTATGAATAATATTGGTTGTGAAAGCCTACGTGTTAAATTGATCTCCGCAGATTGTCCCATTGCAAGACTATGAATAGACGGCGATGGCTTGTGGAACCCTTCATCTAGCAGTGGATAGAGCACAGCTGCTGCTGATGATTATGATGATGATGATGAATGACTTTCGTTAGGTTATTTTAGATTACACTGTCGACCAAACCACAGCGCGCTCCTTCAGATTTTGAGCGATGTCTTTAAAAAACCCAAAAACCTTCCTGCGATTCAGGTTTTGTGTTCAAATGAGCCGGAGGTGAAACGTGGAAATTCCACGCTCCTATGGCAGGCGGGACAAAGTAGTTATCATGTTCATTGTATTGGTCACTTGTTTATTTGTTGCCTGACCGTGGGAAACCTGGTGGACAACTCTGGGAAAATGTGCAGCCCTGAAGATAAACGGCCCATTGCCACGGAGTCAAGTGCCCGATCTCACCCATTCTGGATTCGGCGCTCTCACCATCCTAGAGTCTAACCCACATCTGTAATAGCGTTGTTTGGTGCCAGCAGAGTGGAACAACACGCACTTCCAGAATGGACACCTCACCAGAGATGCAAACCTCCTGGCTTTGACATTCCCCCTCCTCCCTGCCCGTCAATCGCACCAGAGCATCAACACCAGGCCGAGGCGCACATCTCCTTCACGAATGGACATTTAAAGACACAGGTCACAGTAGTGCGATGGTGGCCGTGCAACGAAAAACTATGGGCCATATAGTAAACCCACAGAGATACACGGAGATAAGTAGAAACCCATAGGGATGCACATTGACAGCTAGAGACACGTATAAATATATAAAGACTCATAGATATGCAGTATATATGAACAAAAAACCACAGCGGTGTGATTATGGCCGTGTAACATACACTATTAACCACACAGTAAACCCATAGAGATATAAAGAGACAGATAGTGACAGAGAGAGATACCTAGAGACACGTAGATATATATAGACTCATATATATACCAACAACAAGCCACATAAATGCGATTGTTGGCATGTAAACAAAACTATGGACCATATAGTAAACCTATAGAGATACACAGATATACCTAGAGACCCATAGAGATACACAGAGACACACAGATACACACATAGATGTATTTAAAGACTCATGGAGATACAGATGTATTAACAACGACAAGCCACAGTAGTGCGATTGTGGCCATGCAATCCACAATTCATATTCTTTGGGTCTTTCGGTAAAGTTACGTAGATAGGTGCAAAGAAAATAACAAAAAATAACAAAAAAACTACGATGTTTCGATCGCAACGCAAGCGGTCGTCATCAGGAGGAAAAAAAGAGAGAAAAGCTGCTGAGGCAGGCTGTTTTAAAGGTTTTAAATGGGTGTAGCCCAAGGGTCATAAACGAAGTGGGTGGGGCAATCGATGTTAACGTGAGAAATTAGCATGTTAATGTAAGATCGCAGAGCCACACGAGGTGGCTGAGAAATTGAATCTGTTCATGTAACATCAGAGAGCCGCAAATAACAACTAACATCGCAAGGTAGGATGAAAACATCGCAAGCCAGTTATGACTTGAACTGGTTAATAACGTCCTTCCAATGATCGCTCAGTTTGTTCCCATCTTATTAAGCCACCTCTGCGTGCTCGTCGTGTAGGTCGTTCTCTGATCTGCCATTAACTAATTTCTCACATTAACATAAATTGCCCCGCCCACTTAGTTTATGACCCTTGGGCTACACCGATTTCAAAACCTTAAGACAGTCTGCCTCAGCAGCTTCCCTCTCTTTTTATCCTCCTGATGACGACCGTTTGAGTTGCGATCAAAACGTCGTAGTTTTTTTTGTGTTATTTCTGGTTATTTTCTTTGAACCTATCTACGTGATTTTACCGAAAGACACATAACAGGTCCCTGCGGGGTGGGCTGATAGGAACGAACAAATGAATGGCTATAATAAAATGAAATGGCGGGGGTACGATACGAAGGGAGAGTTTGAGGCCTAGTTCTAGGCTTTAGGCCTAGCTGTAGGCTTTAGGCCGCTGTGAGTAAATTTTGTATTTAAATGTTTTAATTAAAAACTATCTCAGGGAATTATAAGGGAATGTTACACTTGTTTAGCCAGGAAAG
>NC_136326.1:6780941-6979749 GCF_964198595.1 Lampetra fluviatilis | reverse complement strand
AAGTAGAGGCAGTATGGTTGCTTTTATCAATTCCAAACGGAACACAGGGGGGAAGCAGTGCATGTGTCGATACAGAAAACCAATTTTTATTTTTGTCTTTTTACCAATATAATCAATGTGATCTTCAAATTTCAGTTTTGAATCCAGGATGACCCCAATATAATTATTTAAGGAATGTAATGGGGGAAAAATAACTCCCTGCTTTAGTCCTGGTGAGAAGCATAGCACCTTGGTTTTGGAGGTATTCAGGACTAGTTTAAGAGCAACTAGCTGATGTTGTAGTTTGTTGAAATCACCCTGGAGCTTAGCAATCACGTCATCCGTAGAGCGGCCAGCTGTAATCAGTATTGTGTCATCTGCAAAACGATTTACCCTGGAATGATCCAGGTCAGTCTCTCTCTCTCTGCCACTGCTGAAGCCCTCTCGTCTCGACCAGCATCAGCAGAGCCCCGGCATTGACATCAAGCTCGTGAACGACATCACTGCCGCCTCTGCCGCTGCTGCTGCTGCGTGCACAGTGCGCTGGAACAGATATCAAATCGAGGGCGCTAAGATAGGGGCGGCTTCCTTGATGAGCTCACCTTCGGTTGAGAGACAGGCATGGCGTGTAATCTCAGACCGCGCCCGTGCGGTGTGACATTTCAGCCAGTGATGCGTCAAGCAATGCGTCTTGTATAGCATCCAGAACAAAGGATTTAAATACAGAAAAAAATAACGCACGTATCTTCAAATGACATCGTCTGAACTGATTTTAATTGACCGAAGCAGCAGCAGCAGCAACAAAAGAAAACGACATTATTCAAATCTGAATAAAAAATAAATAAACACGTGGCACCGTGAAGATTAGGCCTCAGTTATTCGCGAGCTAGCACTGAACATTGTGCGATCGTTCACGCTGCCTTTTGCCCCTGCTTATGTCCCGATAAAGTTGAACTTGATACATTTTTATGTATACAGGGTGCTTAAAAAGAATGTGAACACTTCTGAGAAAATTGCAACAGCACCACGAGAAATTCGCCTCCGGGCTCTGGAGACCACGAGTTGACAACGACGGCGAACAAGTGGGAGACTCTTTGACTTGTTGAAGCTGTTAACATTACACTTGTTATCACGTTACAATGTAGTATCCGTTCTTAAATCCTTTATATTACGTTCGCTTGCTTGCTTGCTTGCGTGCTTGCGTGCTTGCTTGCTTGCTTACGACCGTGCAAATCATTCGGTCGTTTTTTAACCCACTTCCCGTGATCCAATCGAGCTGACATTTTCCACACAGACTCGTTGTGCGTGACAATTAATTTTCGTGAAATTTTTGTTTCCAAAATTTTACACTGTTTAGGGAATTTTTTAAATAATATTTAATTACCAATTGCTTAATGCTGGCAGGTGGACATGTTGGTGTCGTCGTTTTAAAAAAGAATCGTAACCCTCCACCACCCGACAGAGCAAATCAAATCAAGTTGTCACGTCATGGGCAAATGTACGAGACTGATTTGGTTCATCAGCTCAACTAAAAACTAAACCAAACCATGTTTTATTTGACCAGGTAAGGCCCCACTGAGCAACGTACTGTAGCACTTTTTTACAGAAGCGACCCTGGCCAGCACAAGTGATAGCTCAATGTAGTGGCTCATCATCATCATCATCGTGTGGAAATGTACGGAAGCTTCTAAACACGCGAGATGTTGATTCGAAACGTGGAAAGAAAATCGGGAGGACCCTAAGAAGAATCCACGGGGAGAGAAAACACACAAACTCCAAAAAATACCACAGGCGTCAGGGTCGAGTTCGAATCCACGACCTCCTGTAGACCAGGCGAGGTAGTTAACATCTCCTAGCCACCGCGGCGCGCAAACGCGGGACGATGGCGGATGTAAGGAGGTGTTGGAAGCACGCTCCCCCAACACTGCAGGAATGGGCCGATAAATTGTATAAAGAATTTCCGCTCTGGAGCATCTAAATGCAAAACTACGGGGCAGGGAGGAGGAAGCTTTCGGTAAAGTCACGTAGGTAAAACAATAAAAATAAATTAAATCACGACGTTTCGGACGCAACACAAGCGTCCGAAGCGTCGTGATTGGCTGTGGATGTCCCGCCTGATGGCGGAGGCTTGCGTTGCGTCCGAAACGTCGTGATTAATTTATTTTTATTGTTTCACCCACGTGACTTTACCGAAAGAACCAAAGAGTATGGGTCATTGCAGTCACGATAACTTCAGATGGAACTCGTTCACGACCTCTCCTTCACCGGGCATTGATTCTGCAGAGCATTCATTTGGGCATTTACCACCACCCCCTCTTTCTTCTTCACCTACACCAAGGGGGTGTGTAGGGTTTATTGAAATAGTTTTTTTGAAACACGAGGTTTCTAAACAGGTTTCCATTGCGCTGCAATCTCGTAACGTGTGTTGTGCTGCTGTAAACCCCCCTTTTCGTGTCGTCTGCGTCGTTGTGTACCTGAATCGTCTTGCTAATGAACGAAGATACTTTTCGGGGAAACAAAAAAAAGGAGGTGGTGGAATTAGGAGGTGGGCCGAGTGTGCGTATGTTGAATGAACGTTCGCACCGCACTTAGCCAATCAATGGAGAGAGGCTCATGTGGGAGGGGGGGGGTGCTCGTAAGGAGCGAAGAGGTAGCCTGTCTTTGGGGGTAAAAAATGAGAATAAAAATTAATAATAATAAAAATAGAAATAATCAAATTAAATTGATTTTTTTTATAAATAAACTAAAAATAAAAAAATTGAAATTATATAATTAAATTTGATCATTTCTATTTTTTTTTAAAACAAATAAAAATAAAAAAGTAGAAATGATCAAATTTAATTTAGAAATAATAAAATGTAATACCTATTAATCAAATTTAATTTCATTATTATGTATTTTTATTTTTCTTCACCTACGTGACTTTACCGAAAGAACCAAATAGTATGGATCCTTGCAGTCACGAAAACTTCAAATCTAGAATGTCTTTGGGGGGGTGGGGTTTCACTTCGTTTTGGGGCGAACCAGCAACAACGAGTCAATGGATCTGAGATAGAAAAACCCAAAAAACCCGATTTGAGGCAAAGCCAAATGGAGACACACTCAAAGAAACGGACGCGAAGGAGAGAAGTCGCATGTTGTCAAGCCGTTTTTGGGGGATTTTGGAGCCCAAAAAAACCCAAACCTCTTTGGCGCTCCCCTCGAAAGCTCGGCAGCTCGACAAGTGAAACGCAAAGCGGCGGGCCGCTGCCGCCCCGCGTGTGTGTGTGTGTGCGTAATGCATTATTTACCACGAATTTAGAGGCGTAAAATGTAAACTATGCCACCCGCGCCCGCCCGCTGAATTATTAACGCGTGCGACGGTTTTTTTTGGGGTATTTTTAGGGTCCGAATACGAAATTTTTATTTTTACGTGAAGGATTTTAATGATTGGAGCATCTTCCTTTGCTCAAAACTGATCGTAAAGCAATGGTCAGGCAGCCCTGAGTCACCTGTGGAAATTCCACATTCCTCTGGAATTGGGTTGGGGAGCGATCAGACCATGTTGAAAACAACCCTCATTCACCCCATGATGTAAGAATCATCTAAGGTGACTTCGTGGTCATGATGGTGACGTAATCTCGATCCCACGTGACACCACGTGACACAACACATTAAAAATTTCGTATTTAGGCCCAAATTTATTCAGGTTTTTTGTGGGGGAATAACTCAGCAATAAAAATGGGAACACATCCCTTGTACGGTTGACTTTCCACAAACGTGGTACTCGACTTTTTTTTTTTAACCCGCAGAGAGCATGATGGGCTGAGCTTGCACCGTGAACAGGTTCGCGTCAGAGCGCGTTGCTCTAGAGCACGACTTTCAGAAGGCCCACGCTTCTTTAAAAAAAAAATAACTGAAAGTGAAACAAACTAGATGCGCGGAGACGATGCGTGTATCCGTCATAACAAAACGCACGTTTTTTTTAAAATGTCGATGTCTCAAAGGTCAACTGAAGTGCTGCCCGGTGTCTGAAACCAGTCGTCGCCCCCCCTCACCACCCGCACCCACCGCGCGCCCTCCCTGCCACCGTAAGTGGCACCGATTGTCACCAAACCGCATTGACCAGCGCGGTGAAGTATGGTGAAACGAACAATAAAAAAAAACACCCCACGACCCACACGGCCTGCGGAGGAGGGCCTCCTTCCAGCAGTGGATTGACAAAGCGCAAGTACGTCATCATTGCGAATACAATTATTTAGATCTGCTAAGATGTGTCGAATTAATAATGCTCTTGCTAGTGTGCACTAGAAGCAACAACCTCATTAGGTTAGAGGCCGATGAACAAACACACGACTGCTTGGATACATACAAGATGATGAATTCCTGTTAAATAATTCATTCCTTAAACGTCACACCAATTTGGAAAGTTGTTATTATTCTTTAAAAAGAACACCTCTTTTGCAATCCAACAAACAAGCGCGCAAAACGTGATTTTGCTTACACAAGCCAAACACAGACCCTGAAACCCATTAAATTTGAAATTCTGGCTCTAATCCTCTGCAATTAATTTCCATTTGCCCACTCTCTCTCTCTCTCTCGGTCTCATTTATTTTCCTTTGTTTGTTTTCTGTACGTCGCTGATTGGAATGGCGCTAAGAGGAATAGACTCAGGGGGGGAGGAGGAAGGGGCGGAGATTCCACAGCAGAAACACGAGGAGCTGCTGCAGCAACGGTGGCTTTGCAATCACTGAAGGCACCGGTTCTATTTAAGCTCCGGGCAGTTTCTGAAACTAACTATAATCTAAACTATACATATATATATCATTATACCAGGTAAGGCCCTACTGAGCTACATACAGCATCTCTCTTTTGAAGAAGCGACCTGGCGATCTCAAAAGATTGCTCAAAGAAAGTGGTTCATCGTCGTCGTGTGGAAATGTAAAGCAGCAGAATTATATAAATAATAAAATACATTTAATTATTTTCTTTGATTTCTATTATGTTTTCATTTTTTACCTACGTGACTTTACCGACAAAACCTAAGAGTATGAATCCTTGCAGTCACGAAAGCTTCACATCTAGAATCAGCAGAATGATCTCAACGCGTGATGTTGATTTTAAATGTGGAAGGAAAATCTCCGGAGGAGCACGCGACCACGGGTCGAGATGACACTCCAAATATACAGCAGCAGGCGTCAGGGTCGGGGTCGAACCTACGACCTCCTGTATACCGGGCGAGGGAGTTAACAGCTCGCTACCGAAATACACCCACCCCCCACTCTCCACCGCTCCCCACAAAGTCCCTGTCTGCCCACGCCGTTCAGTAACACAGTCGTGACCGAGACATCGCGCAGGGCTGCACCTTCAGCTGTCCCACCTCCAGGCGCGAGAGTTGGCTACGTACGGTGGGAACAAAGTTCTACATACATGCATAGACTCACACAGAGACCCATAGACTCACACAGAGACCCATAGACTCACGCAGAGACCCATAGACTCACGCAGAGACCCATAGACTCACACAGAGACCCACAGACTCACACAGAGACCATATACTCACACAGAGACCCATAGACTCACACAGAGACCCATAGACTCACGCAGAGACCCATAGACTCACACAGAGACCCATAGACTCACACAGAGACCCACAGACTCACACAGAGACCCATAGACTCACACAGAGACCATAGACTCACACAGAGACACATAGACTCACACAGAGACCCATAGACTCACACAGAGACCCACAGATTCACACAGAGACCCATCGACTCACACAGAGACCATATACTCGCACAGAGACCCATAGACTCACACAGAGACCCATAGACTCACGCAGAGACCCATAGACTCACACAGAGACCCATAGACTCACACAGAGACCCATAGACTCACACAGAGACCCATAGACTCACGCAGAGACCCATAGACTCACACAGAGACCCATAGACTCACACAGAGACCCACAGACTCACACAGAGACCCACAGACTCACAGAGAGACCCACAGACTCACACAGAGACCCATAGACTCACACAGAGACCCATAGACTCACACAGAGACCCATAGACTCACACAGAGACCCATAGATTCACACAGAGACCCATCGACTCACACAGAGACCATATACTCACACAGAGACCCATAGACTCACACAGAGACCCATAGACTCATGCAGAGACCCATAGACTCACACAGAGACCCATCGACTCACACAGAGACCCACAGACTCACACAGAGACCCATAGACTCACACAGAGACCCACAGACTCACACAGAGACCCATAGACTCACACAGAGACCCATAGACTCACACAGAGACCCATAGACTCACACAGAGACCCATAGACTCACACAGAGACCCATAGATTCACACAGAGACCCACAGACTCACACAGAGACCCATCGACTCACACAGAGACCATAGACTCACACAGAGACCCATAGACTCACACGAGAGACCCATAGACTCACGCAGAGACCCATAGACTCACACAGAGACCCATAGACTCACACAGAGACCCATAGACTCACACAGAGACCCATAGACTCACACAGAGACCCATAGACTCACACAGAGACCCATAGACTCACACAGAGACCCATAGACTCACACAGAGACCCATCGACTCACACAGAGACCGATAGACTCACATAGAGACCCATAGACTCACGCAGAGACCCATAGACTCACACAGAGACCCATAGACTCACACAGAGACCCATAGACTCACACAGAGACCCATCGACTCACGCAGAGAACCATAGACTCACACAGAGACCCATAGACTCACACAGATACCCATAGACTCATCACACAGAGATCCACAGACTCACACAGAGACCCATAGACTCACACAGAGACCCATAGACTCACGCAGAGACCCATAGACTCATACAGAGACCCATAGACTCACGCAAAGACCCATAGACTCACATAGAGACCTATAGACTCACACAGAGAACCATAGACTCACCCGAGACCCAAAGACTCACACAGAGACCTATAGACTCACAGAGAAACCCATAAACTCATACAGAGACCCATAAACTCACACAGAGACCCATAGACTCACACAGAGACCCATAGACTCACACAGAGACCCATAGACTCACACAGAGACCCATAGACTCACACAGAGACCCATAGACTCACACAAAGACCCATAGACTCACACAGAGACCCATAGACTCACACAGAGACCCATAGACTCACACAGAGACCCATAGACTCACACAGAGACCCATAGACTCACACAGAGACCCATCGACTCACACAGAGACCCATCGACTCACACAGAGCCCCATAGACTCACATAGAGACCCATAGACTCACGCAGAGACCCATAGACTCACACAGAGACCCATCGACTCACACAGAGACCCATAGACTCACACAGAGACCCATAGACTCACACAGAGACCCATCGACTCACACAGAGACCCATAGACTCACATAGAGACCCATAGACTCACGCAGAGACCCATAGACTAACACAGAGACCCATCGACTCACACAGAGACCCATAGACTCACACAGAGACCCATAGACTCACACAGAGACCCATCGACTCACACAGAGACCCATAGACTCACACAGAGACCCATCGACTCACACAGAGACCCATAGACTCACACAGAGACCCATAGACTCACACAGAGACCCATAGACTCATACATAGACCCATAGACTCACGCAAAGACCCATTGACTCACATAGAGACCCATAGACTCACACAGTGAACCATAGACTCACACAGAGACCCATAGACTCACACAGAGACCCATAGACTCATCACACAGAGATCCACAGACTCACACAGAGACCCATAGACTCACGCAAAGACCCATAGTCTCACATAGAGACCCATAGACTCACACAGAGAACCATAGACTCACACAGAGACCCATAGACTCACACAGAGACCCATAGACTCACACAAAGACCCATAGACTCACATAGAGACCCATAGACTCACGCAGAGACCCATCGACTCACACAGAGACTCATAAACTCACACAGAGACCCATAGACTCACGCAGAGACCCATAGACTCTCCCGAGACCCAACGACTCACACAGAGACCCATAGACTCACAGAGAAACCCATAGACTCACACAGAGACCCATAGTCACACAGAGGCCCAAATACTCAAGCAGAGACCCATCGACTCACACAGAGACCCATAGACTCACACAGAGACCCATAGACTCACAGAGAAACCCATAGACTCACACAGAGACCCATCGACTCACACAGAGACCAATAGACTCACACAGAGACCCATCGACTCAAACATAGACCCATAGACTCACGCAAAGACCCATAGACTCACATAGAGACCCATAGACTCACACAGTGAACCATAGACTCACACAGAGACCCATAGACTCACACAGAGACCCATAGACTCATCACACAGAGATCCACAGACTCACAAAGAGACCCATAGACTCACACAGAGACCCATAGACTCACACAGAGACCCATAGACTCATACAGAGACCCATAGACTCACGCAAAGACCCATAGACTCACATAGAAACCCATAGACTCACACAGAGAACCATAGACTCACACAGAGACCCATAGACTCACACAGAGACCCATAGACTCACACAAAGACCCATAGACTCACATAGAGACCCATAGACTCACGCAGAGACCCATGGACTCACACAGAGACTCATAAACTCACACAGAGACCAATAGACTCACGCAGAGACCCATAGACTCACCCGAGACCCAAAGACTCACACAGAGACCCATAGACTCACAGAGAAGCCCATAGACTCACACAGAGACCCATAGTCACACAGAGGCCCAAATACTCACGCAGAGACCCATAGACTCACACAGAGACTCATAAACTCACACAGAGACCCATAGACTCACACAGAGACCCATAGACTCACGCAGAGACTCACAATTGTGTTGCCCTTCCCCCGCACCTCCAAATCGTTCACGGTGGACACAACGCCGTTTAGACAGCGACCGACGTTCAGACCCAAGAGCAGATGGCGAGAGAGAGCCACAGGGCGCAGAACGCGTCGGGGCGGTGATGGCGGTGGCGATGGTGGGCAGCGGTGGTGTAGCGGTCAGCGCGTTGCGCTACGAACCCGGCCACCCGAGTTCGATTCCCGCTGACGGCCAAAACCAGTGGCCGGTATTTGAACCGGTGCTGGGCCTCCCCTAGGTCGACTCAGCCTCAAACGAATACTCCGTGCGGTGCGTAAACATCGCCACTGGGGAGACATAGGTCGGGCAACCCACAATCTCGTGTACCGTTTCGGCCTTCATAGGTGCTCGCTAACAACACTTGCCCCTACAGTCTGGCAAGGCTATACGGGGCATCTTTGTCTTCGTCTTTGATGGTGCTGGCAACGTTGGCTTAGACAACGATGTCGTCTCGATCGCGCAGGTCACGTGCGGTGGGATAGAGCGCGGGTCATCGCACCCCTCACAAGGCGTACAGGCCAGCGCGGAAGAGTAGGCCAAAAACATCCCCGCCCCTCTCTCTCTCTCCTTCTCGCTTTCTCTCTGGAGCTCCTCCAGGTAGCGGAGGCCTTTTCCCTCCAGCCGTGGGACAAGGGCAGGAGATTGCAGGGCTGCGCCTTTGACCGGTTTCCCTTCTGCGGATTTTTGCCGTGCAGAGGATAACCGGCGGGGCCCCCCCGGGACGCCCCCCCCCCCTAACCCCCTCCCCCCGCCTAATCCGATACTAGCCCCCCCCCATCCTCCTCCTGCTCCTCCCCCGTGCGGTCCGCGCGTAATTTATCTGCACCATTACCCCGCAGCTTACTATCCCCCTGATAACCGCGCGCGCATATTTACTGCCGACCCTCCTCCTAATTTGGAAGGGGGGTGCACCACCACCCCCCGTGCCCCCCCCCCCTCAATCCCACCGTTCACCCCCCCCCCCCAACACCACTACTGCCTCCATAGCCCCCTTCCACCACCCTCACCACACCCCCCCCCCCACGTGCCCTCCCCCCATTCCTCCGTGCCCCGCCCCCGCCACCCCCACCTCCTTACCCCCCTTATACCACCACACACCCCACCACCACCACAACCACCACCACCACAACCACCACCACCACAACCACACCCACCAACCTTGGCGTCTGTGCGTTTATGACATTTAACCTCCCCCCCCCCCGTGTGTTTCGTTTATTTTCCATTGCGACTCAACGCGCGCGGCCCTGTTCACAAACCTCGACCGCACAGGGCGGAGGGCGCAAGCGTGGGGAGGGGCGGGCAGCAGAAACTTCGCGAACAGCAAAGCGATTTGGGGGGGGGTGGGTGGGCAAATGGGCTCACCGCATCCACCACCACCCTCGCAGCACTAATCCAGCGCGCACGATTTAAAGGGTCGCTGTGTTATGTCTGAGCGGAGAATGCAAAGGAGTTCACGACGACGATCACAGTAGCAGGAGTATTGATGGGTGGGGTTCTCTGAATACGCAAATGAGTATTGGCTGAGAAGGTTTTTTTCTTCTTGATCTTGATGGAGGAGGCTCTGGTGACCGAGAGGGGCTTAGTTGCCCTCCCTGAGCCGGTAACCGCCCAGACCGTGGGTGTGAACCCAGGTAAAATTCCATCAACTAAACCTTCATATGCTTGGCTCTTTCGGTAAAGTCACGTAGAAGGGAAACAATAAAATAATAAAAATATAAAACGTGACTTTACCGAAAGAACCAAGAATATGAATCCTTGCAGTCACGAAAGCTTTAAATAAAACTAAACGAAACCTTTTATTTTCATTTCACCAGGTAAGGCCCCTCTGAGCTGTGTGGCTCTTTTTCAAAGCGAGCCAGGCTATCACAAATGATTGTACAAACGACGCGGCTTCATGATCGTGTGGGAGTTTAAAGCAGGCCAAAATACTACAAACTCCTGATGTCGATTCTAAATGTGGAGTTCCCCGTCGGGTCCCCACCACTCCCGAAGAAAATCAACGCCACCACGGGGAGAGAGACACGCAAACTCCAAATATATAGCAGGCGTCAGATTCGGGATGGAACCCACGACCTCCTGTATACCAGGCGAGGTAGTTAACATCTCACCACCACGCAAACTCCAAATATACAGCAGGCGTCAGGTTCGGGATGGAACCCACGACCTCCTGTATACCAGGCGAGGTAGTTAACATCTCACCACCACGCAAACTCAAAACATACAGCAGGCGTCAGGTTCGGGATGGAACCCACGACCTCCTGTAGACCAGGCGAGGTAGTTAACATCTCAACACCATGCAAACTCTAAAAATACAGCAGGCGTCAGATTCGGGATGGAACCCACGACCTCCTGCATACCAGGCGAGGTAGTTAACATCTCACGACCACGCACACTCCAGATATACAGCAGGCGTCACATTCGGGATGGAACCCACGACGTCCTGCATACCAGGTGAGGTAGTTAACATCTCACCACCATGCAAACTCCAAATATACAGCAGGCGTCAGGTTGGGGATAGAACCGACGACCTCCTGCATACCAGGCGAGGTAGTCAACATCTCTTTGCCCCAACAATCTGTAACAGGCTGAGTGGGAAATCTTTGCTTTATTTTATTCCCCCTGGATCCAGTGTCCCCCTCCCGTCTCATGGGCAATGCTGGCCGCAATAGACACTCGCTAGCAAGCGCTGGGCTTGTTACTTTGATACCGGCAAATAGCTTAAAGACCATGATTATTTTTCATACTTTTGTAGAATACGGTAATATGGGGTAGTGACGTCATGCGCGCTGTCCCGTGACGTCATCGCACTGGACAGCGCGCATGACGTCACGTCCTCATATTACTCCTCGACACTTTGACAGTGGCGAAAAGGCAATCCCCCATTATACAGCCGCTCACCCTGAGCTATGAATGCTCCGAATGCGTGCATTGTCTTTGTGCTGTTCGCCTTTCGGCGTTCCCTGATCTGACACTGGCGGTGAGGACGAGGCCATGAAGAAGGCCGTCTCTCTCTGGTGGAGGCCAATCAGTTTCAAAGGGCAATGCCATATCTTCATTCATTACCATGCTCACCAGAGGTCGCAAACGGGTTTTGATTCCTTACCCGTACCCGGCCGCACCAGGGTCGCAAATGGGTACCCGTTCCCTACCCGTACCCTACCTGAAATGAGTGACAAACGGTTACTCACCAGTGACTCACGGCCTACCCGAACCCGTACCCGGCCGCCCCAGGGTCGCAAACGGGTAGCCGGGATATCGGGTAGGGTACGGGTATCGGGTACCCGGTTGCGACCTCTGATGCTCACCCCAAGTACTGTGCGTGGTCAATGCAGTCTTGATGATGCCTTGCAAAATGTTTTATCCATTTGGTGTTTGAACATCTGAACACCAGAAAAGGGGGTAAATCATATCCATACGTACAACGTCCACACAACTCTTCTTGGTTCTTTCGGTAAAGTCACGTAGAATGGAAATAATGAAATAATAAAAATAAAACAAAATAAAATAATTCTCACGACGTTTCGGCCACAACGCAAGCAGCCGTCCTCAGGTGAAGCACAGGTCTGTCGAGAAGACAGCGTCTGAATTTCACACTCCAGACTCTGTCTTTTCGACAGACCTGTTCTTCACCTGATGACGGCTGCTTGCGTTGTGGCCGAAACGTCGTGAAAATTATTTTATTATGTTTTATTTTTATCATTTTATTATTTCCATTCTACGTGACTTTACCGAAAGAACCAAGAAGATGAATCCCTGCAGTCACGAAAGCTTTAAATCGAAATGTACCCACAACTTCCATACAACGTACAAGAAGTGTCGGGTGGACACGCTCGCACTTGCGGGGGCATCACGCGCTCGGGCTCACGACGCGAGGCGTGAACTTGCGTGCGAGGGGGATGCTCTGGTGCTTCACCTTCATTATTTCACGCCTGCTGACAAAAGTGTCCAAAGCTTGCAGCTCCACTCGAATGGAATCAATGGAATTCTCGCTTCCTCACCAGGGAGGTCAGCGGCGAGGGATGGAGAGAGAGAGAGACAGAGAGACAGAGAGATCGAGAGAGAGAAAGGGGAGTGAGTGCAGCAATGGCATGGGGATGCATTTGGACGCGGAGAAAAAAATCTGAAGATGGATTTACGCAAAGGAAGTTGGCCTTGCGAGGCAGTTGCCATCACGCCCGTCTGAAAGGGTTTTAGCAGCTAGCAGCAGCAGCAACTAGCAGCAACAGCTAGCAGCAGCAGCTGGCAGCAGCAGCAGCAGCTAGCAGCAGCAGCAGCAGCTAGCAGCAGCAGCTAGCAGCAGCAGCTGGCAGCAGCAGCAGCAGCTAGCAGCAGCAGCTAGCAGCAGCAGCTAGCAGCAGCAGCTGGCAGCAGCAGCTAGCAGCAGCAGCAGCAGCTAGCAGCAACAGCTAGCAGCAGCAGCTGGCAGCAGCAGCAGCTAGCAGCAGCAGCAGCTAGCAGCAGCAGCTAGCAGCAGCAGCTGGCAGCAGCAGCAGCTAGCAGCAGCAGCTAGCAGCAGCAGCAGCTAGCAGCAGCAGCACACTGAGCCCGCGACCAAGTCCAACACCGGTTCGATTCCGTCTATCTGCGCGGAAGGTTGAAACAATGGTGGGTGATTCTGAAATCTCCCTTGCGGCTCTTTCGCTTCCCCCCTCCTCCAATCGCTGCTTCTGTCCACCCAGTGGAATAGCAGCTCAGACTCAGACTAACACATTGTCCTGCGGAGGGAGCTGGTAGGAACGTCGGGTTGCTCGGTCAATGGCCAGGGTCAACGGCGGCGTGGTATATTCCGCAAATATGGCCGACTGTGAGGGCGGGCACAAGCCGGCGTGAGTAGGTTAAACGTTGAGTTTTATCAGGGCACCACGGGGTGACCAGCCCCTCCCCACCCAGCCCCACCCCTCCCACTCCCCACCCAGCCCCTCCCCACCCTCCCCTCCCCTCCCCCCAGCCCCTCCCCACCCTCTCCACCCAGCCCCTCCTCACCGTCCCCTCCCCACCCAGCCCCACCCCTCCCACTCCCCACCCAGCCCCTCCCCACCCTCCCCTCCCCTCCCCCCAGCCCCTCCCCACCCTCTCCACCCAGCCCCTCCTCACCGTCCCCTCCCCACCCAGCCCCACCCCTCCCACCCCCCATCCAGCCCCACCCTCCCCACCCTCCCCTCCCCACCCTCCCCTCCCCACCCAGCCCCATCCCACCCTCCCCTCTCTACCCAGCCCCCACCCTTCCCATTTTTGGATGCAGGACGGACGGACTGACACAATAATCCCCTGTGGGCTGGAGTAACCAGGAGGTTCCTACCAGTATCACATTGATGCTGGGGGGAATACGATGATCTATAAGGATCTTTGTCACAGATGTCCAGACGTAGTTGGGCCCCTAGCCAACCACAGGTAGCCGGTGATCATCTTCTTGGTTCTTTCGGTAAAGTCACGTAGAAGGGAAGTAATAAAATAATAAAAATAAAACACAATAAAATAATTCTCACGACGTTTCGGCTACAACGCAAGCAGCCGTCTTCAGGTGAAGAATGAGACACTGCCAGGCTAGGAGCTTATATATAAGCTGAGTTGGAGGTGGAAGAAGAAGAGAGCCTTAACAAAAGAATGTGCATATCAAGAGGAATTTAGCATATTCATGGGAAATGCGTAGGAGGTGGGCGGGGGGGGGTAGCCGAAACGTCGTGAGAATTATTTTATTGTGTTTTATTTTTATTATTTTATTACTTCCCTTCTACGTGACTTTACCGAAAGAACCAAGAAGATGAATCCCTGCAGTCACGAAAGCTTTAAATCGAAATTAAATCGAAATTTAGCCGGCGATCGTTCAGCTCGTGTGCTGTGGGGGTGTGGGCACTTCCTCCTCTTCCAAGGTGTCTGGCCGGCGTGGAAGAGTAGGCCAAAAGCCGTGGGGAAACCTCAGGCGAGAGAGGAACGCAGCCGGAACCGACGCCAACAATTGCCCAAGTTCTGGAGACCTATATTGGTGTTTGTGCACGTGGGAGACCTCTCCATCAGTGGTGGCGTGAGCACGTGTTGGCTGGGCTGTTTACCCTTCGGAATGCAATCTCTGTCCTACATGTTTAATGTCCATGTCTACCTCGCCCGGTATGCAGGAGGTCGAGGGTTCGAGCCCGATACTGACGCCTGCTGCTGTATATTTGGAGTTTGCGTCTCTCTCTCTCCTTGGCCGCGTGCAATTTTCTCCGGGGTCCTCCGGTATTTCCCTCCGCATTTAAAATCCACCGTGAGTTTCGATCATTCATTATTTGGCCACAATATTTTTCCACATGCGTCGATCGCGAACACCAACAACAACCCATCTTCTTGGTTCTTTCGGTAAAGTCACGTAGAATTGAAATAATAAAATAATAAAAATAAAACATAATAAAATAATTCTCACGACGTTTCGGCCACAACGCGGTTCTGTCTGACTCTGTCTCCTCGACAGACCTGTTCTCCACCTTGATGACGGCTACTTGCGTTGTGGTCCCTGCAGTCACGAAAGCTTTAAATCGAAATAAAACCAACAACAACACCAACAACAACAGCTGCAACAACAACAACAACAAACGTTCGCGACACCGCTGCCCCAGAGAGAGAGTGAGAGAGAGAGAGCGAAGGGGAATGTGGGTTGGGACTTCGAGACATCGACGCACAGGGGCCGAGGTTCTTGAGAATCAGCAACTCACTTGGAGCCCGCGTTGGTCGGGGGTTCGCAACACATCAATGAGGCTGCCCCCCCCCCCCCCCTGGGTCAATCGGCGACGTCGATTGATTTTGTGCCCCTCCAGGGGGGAGGAGGAGGGGGGGCAGGGCGAGCCCCGGGGCAGCTCGCCATGAATTAGAGATCACAAGGACGGCGCCGCTCGCCAGCCGCTACTGCAAAAGTTGATGCTTCTCGTCATCTTCTACACGTGGGTGGGGGGGGGGTTGCAGTTTCCCGACCCGAACCACGGTGGTCACCCGGGGTGGAACTAGTCCGGAACCAGTAGGGAATCAGTGCAGAATCAGTGTGGAACCAGTGTGGAATCAGTGTGGATCCGATGGGAACCGGTGTGGAACCGGTGTGGAACCAGTGTGGAACCAGTGTGGAACTAGCGGGGAACCAGTGGGGAACGAGTGTGGAATCAGTGTGGAACCAGTGTGGAACTAGCGGGGAACCAGTGGGGAACGAGTGTGGAATCAGTGTGGAACCAGTGTGGAACTAGCGGGGAACCAGTGGGGAACGAGTGTGGAGTCAATGTGGAACCGGTGTGGAGCCGGTGACGCACAGCTGGCGCCGATCCCCTGTGGCGATGTTTCCGCTGCTGCCTCGCAAGCTGCGGCAGGGGGTCTGCGCCATAGAGGAGGGAGCACACTTTGATGGTGATGTTGAAAACAACGACGACAACAGCAGCAACAGCAAGAATACCAAAATAATTTCCTTCATTTCTGGGTTCGTTGCCAGACGAAGCTCGCAGCCGGTTGGAGCTGACACTTTGCCGTGCGCTCGGTGTTGAACTCAGCCGTGAGGAGTCGCGAGACAGCGGCGAGGAGGGGCTGGCGTTGGAGGGTTCACGACGATGACAATGAGATGGCGAGGTCACGTGGTCATAGAACGAACACGTGGCCTTGCCCCCCCCCCCCCGTGATAAGCAAACCGATACGAACTTTTTTTTAATTTATTTTCGCGTAGTTTCAATTCCTCTTCGTCGTTCCACACGCCCACGGAAAAGTTAAAAGCGCAATAAAGCGGCAATACATTACATTTAATCAAACGAGCGGGATAATTGTGGGTGATTAGTAAACGCTCGCAGACCACAAAAATCCCCCGTTATAGCCTCAACAAGCTGTTTGGGAAAGTGTCGTTAGCCAGCTACTATGAAGGTTTCTCGTGCTTTGCAAAGGGGGTGGTTTGCCAGCACCACGCCCGACCGCCTTTATCTCCCTAGTGGCGATGTTTACACATCGCAACGGGTACTTATTTGAGGCTGAGTCGACCTAGGGGGAGGCCCAGGACCGGTTTCAGATAATCGTCACTGGTGTTGGCCGTGAGCGGGAATCGAACCCGGGTTGCCAGGTTCATAGCGCAGCGCGCTAACCACACACACCCACACACACCCACACACACTTACACACACCCACACACACTTACACACACCCACACACACTCACACACACCCACACACACTTACACAGACACACACACACTTACACACACCCACACACACACTCACACACACTTACATACACCCACACACACCCACACACACTTACACACACTTACACACACCCACAACAACAACAACAACAACCGCCATTCGCCACTAAGTGGCGGTGACGTCACCACGACGCTTGTGCCAGGCCATGTGCACCTTGAGGCCACGTGAAGTGTCGAACGCCCGCTGGCAGGAGGTCACGGGGCAGACCCAGGTGCCACGGGTCGACTGACCGAGATGACCGAGATGACTGGCTGATGCACCACCTGTGCCCCCTACTGTGCCAACTTGCTGTGCTTTAGCCACCCGGCGCTCCGCTCGTTGTTGTGAGCGTCGCTCCTCCGCCCTCCGTTGTTGTTGGAGGGCGACTGCCTCCAACTGCCCAGTAGCGTCCTTCACGAGCCTCCTCCACTGAGGCCGATCTTGACACCGCTGGTACCAGTCATCGGCAAGTCCACTCAGCTCCACGTCCTCCTGTACCACATCACTCCATCTCTTCTCTAGCCCGTGCCGCGCCCGTTTAGCCCCCTCGATCCGGCCGAACAAAAGCTGTTTAGGCATGCGGTGGCTGGGCATGCGGGCTACATGACCCAGCCAACGCAGCCTTGCCTGCCGGAGGAGCTCACTGATGGGACTTTGCCCAGATCTTTCAAGGACTTGTGAGCTCCTCACACAATCCAGCCTGGTCAAACCCAGGATGGATCGTAGGCAGGCCAGCCTAAATGTTTCCAACCGGCGAAGATGCTCCACTAGGGGGGTCCACGTTTCGCAAGCGTAGAGAAGGGAGGGAATGACCCACACACACTTACGCACACTCACACACATCCACACACACCCACACACACCCACACACACATACACACACTTACACACACCCACACACACTTACACACACACACACCCACACACACCCACACACACCCACACACACTTACACACACCCACAAACACTCACACACACCCACACACACACACCCACACACACTCACACACACTCACACACACTTACACCCACACACACCCACACACACTTACACACACCCACACACACATTTACACACACCCACACACACTCACACACCCACACACACCCACACACACTTACGCACACGCGCAAACCCACGCGTCCGCTCTTGCCGCACCTTTATCCGTCACCTAATCTGGAGGCTCCAGGAGTAATCAGCTGATGCGGGCGCTGGCAATCGTCGCCGTGCCCCCCCACCCCCCACGTCGTCGCTTGCCTAGCGGATGAGCGTCACCAGCTGCGTCACGACCACCTGCACGAGGTGGTGACTTCAAATCCTGGGCCAATGGGGTCTTTTCAGGCAGAGCGTTTATCTGATAATAGGTTTTTTCCCCGTTTTTTTCAGGACGCCAAAAGGCGTCCTCTGGTCTGACGCCGTTTTGAGACGAGGCTCAAAAGAAAGCTGTCTCTGGTGTGGACCAATCAGTTCCAAGGACAATGCATATATTATCAGAGTATGTTGATTTGAAGCTTTCGTGGCTGCAGGAATCCATACTGCTGAGCAGCAGTTCAACTGCCGGATTATTTTTTCCGCCTGAGGACGACTGCTTGTGATGCGATCGAAACGTCGTGATACATTATTATTTTTTTCATTTTTCTACCTACGTGACTTTTACCGAAAGCACCAAAGCGTATTATCAGAGTATAGTATTTTGTTTGCATTCTGACCCACAAGCATTGTGGTTAATGCAGACGTGATTCCTTGTAAAACGTTTCAGTTTGGTGTTTGAACATCTTAACAACTGTTTTGTTGCCAAAAAAAAGGGGAAAACCCTATTAGCATATTTTGGTACTGGCAAAGGAGGTCCCATGATGTAGATCGTGTATCTCCTGCTTCACCGTGCCTCTCCGCGTCTCCCCGCGTTCTCGCGGCGTCTCTCAGTGTCTCTCTGGACATGTGTGTGTGCGTCTGCTTGTGTCGCCCAGGCCATTATGCATCCGTGTCTCTCCGTGTCTCGCAATGCCAATCTTTGTCTCGCCCCGTGTCTCACCGTGCCTCCGTGTGTCTCTGATTCCAGCACAGCATCCGTCTCTTTCTCTCTCATCTGCGTCCACATCTGTATTTCACCGCGTCTCCCCATGTATCCTGTGTCTATCCATGTACCCCTGCGTCTCTCCGCGTCTCGACATATGCACACGCGTGCCCGTGTCTCCACGCCTCCCTGCGTTTCATCTGCAATCTCTCTGTCTCTCCCGACTTCCACCTGGGAGTCAGCAACACCGAGTCCCGCTCCCCGCGATGCGAACGACGCCAGGCGGTCACCCTGTGGGCGCACCGCCTGTGGTCACCGCCGCGGGAACGTGGAATTTCCAGCGCTCGCTTCAGATCCGCGACCTGAGACGATCGCCGATGTTGTTGGTCACGTTTACCTCCGACGATATTCAGACGAGGCGGGGAGGGGGGGTGCACATAGCCACATTTGACCCCTTGCCGATGATGACGCGCCTCGCCCTTCCATTCAGAATTCATGAAGGCGAGCCTCCTTCTGATCTCGCAGCTTATTACCCGTCCGTCTCTCGGCGCCACCCCCCACCCCCCTCACCCCCCCCTCACCCCACGGGGAATGCAAAGTGCGCGGACTAGAGAGAGCATGCGCGCGGGGATCTAATTCAAATTGTATCTGATTCCTTCCGTAAGAGCCAGGTATTATGACTCGGATAATCCATCACGCGCGCACGGGCACGCGCCGCGCGATAAAACCAGCGGCGTCTGCGTGTGCGCGCGGTGCGGGTACACACGCGGTCAGCGCTGCGTGTGCGCTACGAACCCGGCGACCCGAGTTCCATTCGCCCGCTCACGGCCCAATACCGGTGACGATTACACTGGTCAACACACTTTTTTCTGGCATAAGGTATTCCAACGGTTTTAAGGTAATTTTGGGGTGCTGATTCCAAATCTGGCATTATCTATCACATTAGGTTTTTGAGATATTAAATATTGCATTTTCAATAAAAGCTGCAGAAGAAAAATATTAAATAAATGTGGATATCTACATTAAATTATATTATAAACACACTATCCTAAAAATACAGCACCATATTTTAACACGAAAGCAGTCACTGTCTCGCAACAACTTGCAATCATAAGTGACAGAGTTAATTTCGGGTAAAATCAATGAAAATGGGGTATGCCGATAGCATAAAATGAGATGTGATAGAGCAAATCTGAGATCAGATTTTGAATCAGCACCCTGAAATTAGTCTAAAACAGCTGCAAAAGTCCAGGCCAGAAAAAAATGTATTTTTGTTGTTGACCAGTGTTATCTGGAACGGTCCTGGGCGTCTTCTCCTAGGTCGGCTCAGCCTCAAATGAGTAGCTGGTGCGGTGCGTAAACATCGCCACTGGGGAGACAAAGGCGGTCGGGCGTGGTGCTGGTCACACGCCCCCTCGTGTGGCGTGCTGGCCTTCGTAGGTGCTCGCTAACAGCACTTGCCCCTACAGTCTGTTACAGGCTACACGGGAGGCTTCGTTGTGTATAGGTGGACGGTGCTCAAAGCCGTGACCTTCTCACCACCACCACCATCACCGCACCACCACCACCACCACCATCACCGCACCACCACCACCGCACCACCACCGCCTCCACCAACCCCCCCCCCCCACTACCACCACCATCGCCACCACCACACCACCACAACCAACGCACCACCACCACCAACCACCACCACCGCCACCACCAACAACAATAACAACAGACGCCGTTCGCCACTTAAGCGGCGGTGATATCCCCACGGAACTCGTGCCAGGCTATGTGCACCTTGAGGCTACGTGAAGTGTTGAAGGCTCATTGGCAGTAGGTCACGGGAGCCAGGATGTCGACTGAGATGACTGGCTCCTCGTCGTGCCAACTCGATGGGTTTTATTTATCCGCCCGGCGCTCCGCTCGTTGTTGTGAGCGTCGCTCCAACCGCCCTCCGCCGTTGTTGGATGGCGACTGCCTCCAACCGCCCAGTATCGATGCACCCCTGTCCGGAATGTGAGTTGCAGCGCTGCGTCTACATCAGATTAGCACAGTTGGCTACGCACGGTGCAAAAGAATGTTCACCATACGCATAGGCAGTCATCGACTGGCGAACAACTTTACTTACGTTCGTATCCAGCGGCGGCCCTGGTTAATACTGCGGTATCAACCACGTCAACCGGCGCCGTTGGCTACGAACGGTGCGAAAAAAGTTCAAAGTTCGTACATTCGCATGCACGCGCTCACTCCAGAGGTTCACCGGTTCGATTCCATCTCCCCCCGGCACGACAGTCGAAACAATTGCGCGAATTTTTTTTAATTTTAATTATAGACTCCCCCACCTCCTCTGTCCACTTGTCAGTATATTTGGCCACTCGCGCACAGCCAGTCGATCGATCGGAAGGTCCGTGCATGGTGGGGAAAAGTGTGGGTACTGGCACCTCTTCAAAGATGTCGAAGCCAAGTTGTGCGCGGTTCGAATCCAGCGGTGGCCCTGGTTAATGCTGCGCAATTCCAGGCGTCGAATTCCTTTCTGGCGACGTGGGTGAGCGCGCATTCACGAATTGCAGAGGCCTGCGGTCGTGATCATTACCCCCCGCGAAGGCTGTGGCGACGTCACATGCGTCTCGTGAGATGCGAATCGGTGTTGAGCCACACGCCGTTATGGGGAAAAAAACAAACATCCTTTCGAGGTGCGTGCGTAAAACATGAAGAAAAAAAATACACGCGCTCGCGACGCAGGGCATAACACACGTCTCGGACAAGGCGATGCATTACCTCGAGAGGGTGCATTGCAAATCACTGCGCTCTGCTGTATGACTACACAAACAAGACAATGATGAAGATACCACCACCTCGTGTGTAGCCTTCAAAAGGGTGGTGGTTGGAATAAGTGCTGTTATCGGGTATCTATGAAGGCCGGCAACGATGCATGGAGGGGTTGAAAGAACAATGCTACGCCCGGCCGCCTTTGTCTCCCCACGTGCCGATGTTTTTTTTTATATGTACACCGCACCAGATGCTCATGACAAAAATGTGTAAGGCTGAGTCTACCTAGAGGAGGCGCAGGACCTTTAAAAAAATACTCTAATTGCACGTGAGCTGGAATTAGCATCGCAAACCGATTCTGCGCTTATGGCGTTCTCAAGTGACGAATATATATGAAGTATTGGAAAATGACGGCAGGAAACTCCTTGACGGGAACACACTTCTTTTATTAAATCTTGACTTGTAACAATACAACGCGTGGCCTCTCTTCTTCACAATGCGCTTCTCTTGACTCTGGATTCTGTGCTGCTGGCTCTCTGTGCCTCGTGTAGACTCCGCGCCTCGGCTACACTCCTCTCTCGCCTCGTGTAGACTCTGCGCCTCTGCTACACTCTCCACTCGCCTCGTGTAGACTTTGCATCTCTCTCTCTGGCTACACCGTATGCATACTCGGCTCGTGTAGACCTTCCTCTCTCTCTGGCTACACCGTATGCATACTCGGCTCGTGTAGACCGTTCTCTCTCGCTGGCTACACACTATACATTACTCAGCTCGTGTAGACCGTTCTCTCTCGCTGGCTACACCGTATGCATACTCGGCTCGTGTAGACCGTTCTCTCTCGCTGGCTACACACTATACATTACTCTGCTCGTGTAGACCGTTCTCTCTCGCTGGCTACACACTATACATTACTCAGCTCGTGTAGACCGTTCTCTCTCGCTGGCTACACACTATACATTACTCAGCTCGTGTAGACCGTTCTCTCTCGCTGGCTACACACTTATACCTTACTCTCCTCTACTCTCCATTACTCTCCATTACTCTCCATTACTCTCCATTACTCTCCTCTCCGGGCTCTATCTCTGCACCTTCGTCTTCATTCTTAGATGGTTCCACTTCTGCCCCTGCTCCTCTGTGCATCACCTTATATACCCCTTCTTCCCGGGAGACGGAGCGGATGCGGACCTCAACGTCGGCACCGCTCCTCAGTTACCCAATCCCCACGCGCTATCCCTACGATCCGGTTCCGCTCAGCGCGTGTTTCCACTCCCCGACCAATCACACCGCGCTGCTACCCGATCACTCCCTCTGGGCGCGTCACCGGCACACAGCCAATCAGCAGCACTACCCCCACCCGCGCACTGACGCCTGCTCCTCCCCGTCAGCGCGCGTCACCACACACACACCCGTACATACGCGCTGGCACACGACATATACACCCAGCGCGTATCACCACTACATCACCCCCTCCCACATAGCTCGCAGCCGGCCCGGCTGCTAACAACAACCAACCGCGACGTTAAAACGACAACCAACAAAAAAAACCCCGTAACCCCCCGAGTGTGCCCCGTAACATAACACAACAACAACAACAAGAAGAATAACTATGTACAGATTGACAATGAACCCGAAAAGTCAACAATAACACGATACGAGCAAATTCGAAACGAACGCGCCCCACGTCCCTGCGACTACACGCAGTGACGAGGCGCTCCAACTGCCCCGACTCCTCACGAGGCAGGTCATGCAAAGTAGCACTACCTGGCGCGAGTCCGTCTGGCTGGTCCATCGTATGGGGCGGGACACTGACGACCGTCCGGCGGTTCCGGCTGCTCCAGACGGCGCGGAACGGGCCTGAAAGGGCCGGCCCCGCCGCGGAGATCCGGCCGCCGGTGATCGGCAGCTGTCAGTTCCGAGACACCTGGGAGCAGATCAGGCGAAAATACGTGTGGATCAGGCAGAGACATTTCCCCCTCTGGGTCGCCGGTCACGTCACACGCCCGGCCATCACGACACAAGGGGAGGCCATATGGAGGCGAGAACGGTTTCAGTCGGGAGGGGTGAACGTACCAACGGCGCTTTCCCCACTTTATCTGAACGCACTGGGGCCGTGCAACGCGCACGACCTCCACGGGTCCCCTCCACGGTCTCAACAATGTAGGCGACGTAGCCAAGGGTGCCTGAGGGCAATGCAGCCAGGCCCTGTCACCTGGTTTCCATTCGTGCATGGACACCTTCCGTGCCCGCAACCGTTCATTAGCAATTTGGCGAGCCCGCGAATTAAGCCGCGCGGCCTCCCTCGCCTCTGTCAGCTTGTGAATATTAAACTTAATATGTTCTGCCAAATTAGAATTAGTTCGTGGAGCGGACAGGCCAAGTTGCGTTTCTATTGGCGGGTCAGCTTCCCGACCGTACATCAAATAGAATGGGGAAAACCCCGTAGCTGCATGGGGGGCCATTCTATACGCGGCAAGGACTCCCGGGACCTGCAGGTCCCAATCTACATGTGCCTCGCACACCTGCTGGCACAGCATGGAAGTCAAGGTTTTGTGGAGTCTCTCCACCATCCCGTCAGTCTGCGGGTGGTACGGGGAGGTACGCACCTTCTTGGTACCCAACAGATCGCACACCTCTTGCAACAATTTACTCGAAAAATTTTTACCTTGGTCGGTCAGCAGGCGTTCGGGAGCCCCCTTGTCCAGGACATAGCCCTGGACGAAGGCATCCGTCACAGCCGCTGCCGACTGGTTAGCGAGAGGCCACGCCATAGGCCATCGGGTAAAGTATTCGACCCCCACTAACAAATATTTATTCCCTCTCGGCGTGACTGGGAAGGGCCCCAAAATATCGAGTGCAACGAGCTCGTTGGTACGCGAGACCTGAATAGATTGCAGCGGTGGATTAGCTGCCACGGCCGGTGGTTTACGCCTGGCGCACTCAACGCACCCCTTCAGAATATGCACCACATCACTTCCCATTCCCGGCCAGTAATAGTCACGCTGAAGCAGGGCAAGCGTCTTGTTAACTCCCAAGTGCAAGAGGCGTTCGTGTGCCGCCAAGACAACCCTCCCCCTCACAGCGGAAGGCACCACGAGTGCGTTCCGCCGGGACAAACTGTCCCATTTCAATAACACGCCCCGCTCAAGTACATAGGAGCCGGTACGCTCCTGGTCCCCCTCGGGACCCCCAACCTTGCGGCGCAATGCTAGCAGCGAGCTGTCCGCCATCTGGAGGCGGCCCCATTCGCTGAGCGACAGCGAGAGCAGCGAGTCCCGACCCTGAGAGGCAGTGGAATCATCCCCGATCGGTGCGCCCGCTGTCGCAGCCAGTGCCCCCATCTCCCCCGCAAGCGTCGGTTTACAGCGCGCCGATCCCGACAAACACGCGCATTCATCACAAGGCAACAACCGCGACAAGCAATCGGCATTCGTGTGTCGCAACCCCTTACGGTACGTAGTCGTAAACTGATAGTCCTGGAGGACTTCCAACCAACGCGACAACTGGCCCGAGGGCTGGGCGACCCTCAATGAATACTGTAGCGCCGCGTGGTCCGTTCGGACTGTAAAGTGACGACCATAAAGATATGGCCTAAACTGCTGCACAAAAAAAACAATGGCAAGCAGCTCGCGACGGGTGACACAGTAGCGCTGCTCCGCCGGAGACAACACCCTACTACCGTAGGCGACAACTCTTTCGACACCCCCAACGACTTGGGATAGCACCCCCCCAATGCCCGTGTTGCTAGCATCCGTGTCCAGCAAAAAGGGACTGGCAAAATCGGGATAACACAAGGGTGGGGCACCCACCAAGGCGTCCCGGAGGGAGCGAAACGCGGCTTCCTCCTCCGGTCCCCATTTGAACTTCACTCCCTTCGCCGTTAGAGCGTGCAAGGGTTTTGCAATAGTGGCGAAGTGCTCAACGAACCGCCGATAATAAGAAGCAAACCCGATGAAACTACGCACGTCGGAAACGGACGTAGGTGTCGGCCACGAACCGACACAATCCGTCTTCGCGGGATCGGTGGAGATCCCCGAAGAATCGACAATGTGACCCAAGTATCTAACGGACCTACGAAGGAGGTGACATTTGGCCGGTTTAAATTTCAACTTAGCCGATCGCATTCGCAAGAACACCCCTCTCAATCGCCGGAGGTGTTCCTCAAACGTTTTACTGAAAACAATGACATCGTCCATATAAATCAAGCATGTATCCCACTGCAAGCCCGACAAAACCAGCTCCATAAGTCGCTGAAACGTCGCTGGAGAGGAGTGAAGTCCCATGGGTAACCGGTTAAACTGGAACAGCCCCCCTGGAGTCCGAAATGCTGTCTTAGGTTTCGACTCTTCGTCGAGCGGCAACTGCCAAAACCCCGATAACAAATCAAGAGTCGAAAAATATCGCGCACCAGACAATGCATCGAGGGACTCATCCATCCTGGGGAGCGGATACGCGTCAGCCACAGAGATCTTATTCAGGCGACGGAAATCAACGCAGAATCGCAGGGACCCGTCCTGCTTCTTAACCAGCACAATAGGCGCCCCCCACGGGCTAGAGGAGGGCGAAATAATATCGGCTTCTAGCATATCGTTAACAGCCGACTGAACATGTTCCTTCTCCACGGGACTCAGTCGGAAGGGATTTAGCCTGACCGGCGCCGCATCGCCCGTTTCAATGTGATGGTGCAACAAATCCGTGCACCCAATGTCATACTTATGTTTACTGAATACATCAGAGAATTCAATGAGCAACTCGCGCAGCGCACCCAACTGCGCCGCCGACAAATCGTCCGAGGCGGCACATAACGAATGGACCCACTCAAGGTCTTCCCTTGGCTCAACGTTCCGCGCGGGGCTCGAGCCCACCTGCGCAACCAACCCATCATCCCCAGGGACCTGCGCCGCGTGAGCCAGCACGGTGCCCTGCGGAATGACAGCTGGTCGCGACCCCGCGTTCAAAACCATCACAAACGGATCCCTGTCAGCCCGCACCAAAGTGTGAGCCACCGATAAATCAAGACCCCCGACAGCCTTGTTAGAAGGACCCAAAAGCATACTCTGTCCCGAAGCCTCCCTCACCCATGGTTTCCGCAACCGGAGGGGAATCAACATCTGTGAACCCGGGGGCACTTGCACTGTCTGCGTCGCCACCGCTTGTATCGTAGCGCACGCCGTCCGAATGTCAGTAGGGCCCGTCAAAAATGAAATCCGGCGACCCGATGGCAGTTCAATGCATCGTTGATCGATAAGAATTTTAATGGGCATTTTAGCCAAAAAGTCAATGCCCAAAAGACACGGAACTGCCAAAGAAGACGAAACGAAAACGGGTCCCGACAATTTGATATCTCCAATGCAAATGGACGCCCTAACCTGACCGATAATGCCCAACAATCCCCCATTAGCGGCGTAAAATGGCACATCCACTGGAAGCAGCGGACGACATTGGACCGGAAGAATATTATAAATGAGGTCCGATATAATAGTTGCCGATGCCCCCGTGTCCACTAACACCCTAATCTCAACCCCATCAATAGATCCCGTAACAACGGACGAACCCGCCGAAGCAGCCACAATTCTATGCCCCAATTCCGCCCATTCAATGTCTCCCTGGTCCCGGCCGAACCCCCCTCGCCGAACCGAATCCCCGAACCTTAACCGGCCCTCCTCCGCCGCAACGCGGCGTCCCATGTGTGCCGAATAAACAGGCCGAGCGTGTGAGGTGCCGCGACTTGCCGGGGATTGTAGAGATGACTTGGGCTCTCGGTCGTCGTCCAGCCGAGCTCCCATGGCGCGCTGCCGCGGAGCGCGGCACCCGGACGCCACGTGGCCCCGGAGGCCGCAGTTATAGCACGTGACGAGGGTCGGAGTAGATCTTGGTTGCTCCGACTTTCGGCCCGATCGCAGAGGCGACCGGGCCCCCGGCCTCCAGTCCCCTGGTCGTCCCGTGGCGAACGCCTCCTCTCGTGGGCTGACGACTTGGGGTTCGGCGACCACCAAACCCGGGGCTGCGACGACAGCAGCGTTGCAACCAACGCCTTGCTTCCGTTGTAGGGCCTCGTGCGCTTGAATACTCGTGGCGACTCTCAAAGAAGAAATATCAATCTCGTCAGCTGTGTTGATAGGGACCCCCAGGTCCTGCGCCAACTTGAGCAGCTGCTCCAAAACCATCGCGTCTTGGCCCTCCTCGTCCATCCGAGGGAACGCAGCATCAGCAAGAGCCAGCAACGCCGTGCGATAGGCCAGCGCGGTCTCCGTGGCCGCTTTCCGTCTTGCGTAGAACTGATGGCGGCACGTAGAGGGAGGCCCGTAGACCCTGGCCAACAAACCCAGCGCATCCTTCAGCGTGGAGCGGTCCGACTTCCGTGCAGCCCTGAAGGCCGCGAGCGCATCGTCGTCCAGCATGGCGGGCAATGCCCGCAGCGCCGTAGCATCGGACCACGCTGACATCTCTTGATGCGCCAAAAACCTTCGCTGAAATTGGCCCCAGTCTCCGCCTTCCGCCTTGAAGGCTGACAACGTGGGCAGGCGCTGCTGAAAAATGAAGTCATCCGCCTCGTGGTTCCTCTCCGCCTGTCCGTCGGTGTCTAAGATGGCGGCTCCAGCAGCAGACGTAAGATGGCGGACCCCCTCGCGCGCTGATGACGTCGATGCGCGCGCTTGGGAACCCACCACCACGTGGCGCTCGCCGTTCCCGCCAAAAGTAGGCCCAGGCGCAATGGCGGGAATCCCCCATTCGTTTTGGCGGGAATCTGCGGAGCGACCTTGTAAAATGTCCCCCACCGTCCCCGCTCCTCCCGACGAGCTGATCTCTGCCAAGATGGACGCGGCGGCGAGCAGCAGCTCCGCCAGTCGGGAGTGCGCCTCACGAAGCCCGGCGTCTGTCCCCGGTCGCTCGGCCGGCGCCGTCGACGGACCCTGCAGCGTGGGCAAGTCCTCTTCCTCACCCTCCGCCACCAGCGGCCCCGAGTCGTCCAGGTCTTCCTCGCGGTCAATCCCGTGGGTCCTACGGGTCTTCCTCGTCTCCATACTTGGAAGCCCGTTTCACTTCTGACGCCAGATGAAGTATTGGAAAATGACGGCAGGAAACTCCTTGACGGGAACACACTTCTTTTATTAAATCTTGACTTGTAACAATACAACGCGTGGCCTCTCTTCTTCACAATGCGCTTCTCTTGACTCTGGATTCTGTGCTGCTGGCTCTCTGTGCCTCGTGTAGACTCCGCGCCTCGGCTACACTCCTCTCTCGCCTCGTGTAGACTCTGCGCCTCTGCTACACTCTCCACTCGCCTCGTGTAGACTTTGCATCTCTCTCTCTGGCTACACCGTATGCATACTCGGCTCGTGTAGACCTTCCTCTCTCTCTGGCTACACCGTATGCATACTCGGCTCGTGTAGACCGTTCTCTCTCGCTGGCTACACACTATACATTACTCAGCTCGTGTAGACCGTTCTCTCTCGCTGGCTACACCGTATGCATACTCGGCTCGTGTAGACCGTTCTCTCTCGCTGGCTACACACTATACATTACTCAGCTCGTGTAGACCGTTCTCTCTCGCTGGCTACACACTATACATTACTCAGCTCGTGTAGACCGTTCTCTCTCGCTGGCTACACACTATACATTACTCAGCTCGTGTAGACCGTTCTCTCTCGCTGGCTACACACTTATACCTTACTCTCCTCTACTCTCCATTACTCTCCATTACTCTCCATTACTCTCCATTACTCTCCTCTCCGGGCTCTATCTCTGCACCTTCGTCTTCATTCTTAGATGGTTCCACTTCTGCCCCTGCTCCTCTGTGCATCACCTTATATACCCCTTCTTCCCGGGAGACGGAGCGGATGCGGACCTCAACGTCGGCACCGCTCCTCAGTTACCCAATCCCCACGCGCTATCCCTACGATCCGGTTCCGCTCAGCGCGTGTTTCCACTCCCCGACCAATCACACCGCGCTGCTACCCGATCACTCCCTCTGGGCGCGTCACCGGCACACAGCCAATCAGCAGCACTACCCCCACCCGCGCACTGACGCCTGCTCCTCCCCGTCAGCGCGCGTCATCACACACACACCCGTACATACGCGCTGGCACACGACATATACACCCAGCGCGTATCACCACTACATATATAAATGATAAATAATACAAATGTAGAAATAAAATCAGAGTGAGTTCCCACTCAGCCGAGCCACGTTGAGGCATTGATGCTCATCTCCCGTTCACAGCCCTTCAGAGCCAGCGGTGGAAATTCCACGTTGCCGTGGCGAGGGCGAGCGGTGGAAATTTCCACTGTTGCCTTCTAAAGTGGTAGTAATTTTAGCCACCCCGGAGGGATGATGGGTTGAGTGGCTATATATTTACATCTTGATTTGAAGCTTTCGTGACTGCAGGAATCCATACTCTTTGGTTCTTTCGGTAAAGTCACGTGGGTATGAAAATAAAATAAATCACTACACAAGCGTCCGTCATCGGGTGGGAACGCATGGCCTGCTGCTGATGCAGACTGTTTTTAACATCATGCTAATCTCTCACATTATCATAGCCACTTCCGTGCTAATTTCTCACTTTAACATAATGCTAATCTCTCACATTATCATAGCCACTTCCGTGCCCAGTTACATGCTAATTTCTCACTTTAACATCATGCTAATCTCTCACATTAACATAGCCACTTCCGTGCCCAGTTACATGCTAATTTCTCACTTTAACATCATGCTAATCTCTCACATTAACATAGCCACTTCCGTACGCAGTTACATGCTAATGTCTCACATTAACATCACTAGACCCAGCCACTCCTTTATAACCTTTGGGCTACAACCATTTCAACCCTTTTAAAACAGTCTGCATCAGCAGCAGACCATGCTTTCCCACCTGATGACGGACGCTTGTGTTGCGCCCGAAACGTCGTAAATTATTTGTTTTATTTGTATACCTTCGTGACTTTACCGAAAGAACCAAAGAGTATATATTCATGTATTAATTTTTATATTTTTACCAGGTAAGGCCCACTAAGCTATATCGCTCTTTTTCTGAAGAGACCTGCCCACACATGATAGCTCAACGAAGTGGCTTATCTCGTGGTAATGTAAGGCAGCCGCTCGCTTCCCACCGCTGAGCGACGTGACCGGATTGAGACTAATAAACGCTGCCTTAGACCGAGAGCCATACTGATCACACGCGCACGTGTTAAGCGAACTCATAATTCTCGAGGCGAAAAGGTCGCAGTGCTTTGCCAATCAGCACGCAGTCCCATGATTAACGCTGCACACACACAAACACACGTGTGTGGGCCTTAAACGGTAAAAAACATTATATAGGCGACGTTTCGGGCAACAGCCCTCCTTCACAGCACGTAAATGAGCAACAGACATTGCCCGAATTGTCGTTCAAATAAACGATTAAGGCGCTATGAAGAAGAACCGATTGCAAATTGTCAGAAATGTCGCTCCAATATATGTATACACTATCTTCTTGGTTCTTTCGGTAAAGTCACGTAGAAGGGAAATAATAATACATCATTCAGACGCTGTCTTTCCGACAGACCTGTTCTTCACCTGAGAACGGCTGCTTGCGTTGTGGCCGAAACGTCGTGAGAATTATTTTATTATGTTTCATTTTTATTGTTTTATTATTTCCCTTCTACGTGACTTTACCGAAAGAACCAATAAGATGAATCCCTGCAGTCACGAAAGCTTTAAATCGAAATGTATACACTAGCTTTACTAACCGGCTTCGCCCGGGACTTGGATTCACCACGACCGGCCGCCTTTGTCTCCCCAGTGGCGATGTTCACACACCACACAAGTTACTCGTTTGAGGCTGAGTCGACCTAGGGGAGGCCCAGGACCGGTTGAAATAATCGTCACCGGTGGTGGCCGTGAGCGGGAATCGAACTCGGGTCGCCGGGTTCGTAGCGCAGCGCGCTAACCACTACACTACAATGCGTTACGCTTGCACATGCGCGGGTCACGTGACAGATTTGACGTCACAGCTCATTTGCCCCCCGCCCCAAAAAAAAATACGTGTATTTTTTATAATTGTTGCATGGTGTACAGTCTGGAAAGTATCCATATGGTAAATTTCAAGTTTGTTGCATGTCGGGAAGTACGCTACACATTTTTTTATATATGGAGATATATTTTTTCGTATTTTTTCGTAACCTACGAAAAAATATACGTGCCGCTAGTCGACGAACGTGTTGTCATTTTGTCCGCCACTGCCGACGCATCGACGGCTTCGTCCGCGTGCGAAGCAAAGTTACGAAAATGAGCGGGTCGCACTCCATTCACGTTTACTCGTCTCCGGGGAGGAGGAAGAAGCAGAAAGAAAAAAATCCTCACCATCCGAAAACTTACATAACCGCTGTTTCACGAGAGTACATGTGTAATGATTTATTTTACACGCAATAATAAGAAATAACAACACTTACAAAGCAGCTTCAACTCCGCTCTCTAAACACAACGCAAACGATTTAAAGCTTTTGTGACTGCAGGGATTCATCTTCTAGGTTCTTTCGGTAAAGTCACGTAGAAGGGAAATAATAAAATAATAAAAATAAAACATCATGAAATACACCTGAGGATGGCTGCTTGCGTTGTGGCCGACACGTCGTGAGAATTGTATTTTATTATGTTTTATTTTAATTTTATTATTTCCCTTCTACGTGACTTTAGCGAAAGAACCAAGACGACGACGCAAACGGTTGTCATTGTCCCGTCCCTTTGCTGTGGCGCGGTTTCACATTGTTACGCTCAAACTTCTCCACAGTTCAGCACCGCGACTCGAGGCGAATGTCTCAACTCACAAAGCACGTGGGTGGGTGGGTGGGGGGTAGAGTGCTCGCACTCACGAAATGCCTCGCTCCCGTGGACGCACGGCGACACGTTATGGAGATGCGAGTTCTGGGCTAAATTAGATTTTCGTCTCGGTTTTGTCTAAATTAAGGCCACTGGGAGGTGGGGGGGGTGGGTGGGGGGTACGACCGCTGATGGAGAACGTCGCTTCAGCCGGGCCAACTGGACCAGCGTTGAAACAAAAAATGCCGTTGCAGCTTTTTCGATTTTAATTGGAAGTCCCGTGGCGGCCGTTTTGCGAAAGGCGACAAAACTTATTTTATCGTTTGTTGTCGTTGTCGTTGTTGACGATCGCTTCGGCGGAGACTCCGTGGGGGGCGTGGGGGGGGGAGGCGTGCGAATAAGAAGATGCCACGTGCGGCAAAGCAGTGGGGCTACCGCTGGGCTAAGGATGAGGAGGCCACGTCACCTTTAAGCAGATCGAGAGCTGCTTGGACTGCTTTGCGAAATTTCTACGTGAAAAAAGTTCAACGTACATGACTACACACGGGGGGCAGTGGAGGAGGCATGCAAACTAAAAATGATCATTGGGGAGGGGGGCGAGGATTCAATTCGAACGCTGCGAGGGGCTACCTTGGGGCAGGGATTATGAGTGGAAGGCACTTCCACTCCTGGGCATCTGTGACACAGAGAGAATTACAGCTCATCGGATTCCGCCACTGCACATACGGATTCTGATGCCCAAATCCGTAGTGATCTATTGTTCTTCTTGGTTCTTTCGGTAAAGTCACGTAGAAGGGAAATAATAGAATAATAAAAATAAAACATAATGAAATAATTATCACGACGTTTCGGCCATTAATCCCTGCAGTCACGAAAGCTTTAAATCGAAATATGATCCATTGTTATTGTACCCTGTATTCCACTCGTCCGATGGACAATTGTGCCGATATAATCCTCGGAGCAGCGTTTCCGGACCATTACGGCTGAAATCAAATCCCTGGGTTGTCCATCGAACGTGAGCTCGAATTCAAATCCAGATTAAAAATGAAAATAGCAAACCAATGAACATTACAATAAAAATTAATCTCCATCTCGTCTGCATCTCTCAGCATGTCTCCCTACGCCTCTGTCGCTTGTCTGAAGATTATTTCTGCTATCATATCACTAAGATAAAAAAAAAACCTCATATTTATTAAACAAAACTACCATTTTTATTTTACGAGGTAAGACCCACTGAGCTATAATGCTCTTTTGTCAGAAACGACCTGGCTATCACAAATGACAGCTCAACGAAGTGGCTTATCACGTAGAAATGTATTGCAGCCAAATACTCTGAACGCATGATTCTGAATGTATAGGGAAATCCGGAGGACCCGGAGAAAAATCCACGCAACCACGGGGAGTGAGAATATGCAAACTCCAAATATACAGCATGCGTCAGGGTCGGGATCGAACCCACGACCTCCTGCATACCAAGCGAGGTAGTTAACATCTCCTCACCATGCAAACTCCAAATATACAGCAGGCGTCAGGGTCGGGATCGAACCCACGACCTCCTGTATATCAGGCGAGGTAGTTAACATCTCCGCACCATGCAAACTCCAAATATACAGCAGGCGTCAGGGTCGGGATCGAACCCACGACCTCCTGTATACCAGGCGAGGTAGTTAACATCTCCTAGCCGCCGTGGCACAAAGTGCACCAGACTTTACCACTGGCTGAATGAACCACGTGGTTAGCACACGGTACCGATAGTGCTAATAAATCAATTTGCTTTCCCAGATTTTACTTCCGTTATTTATTTGGGCCTGCTTTGAAATGGAGCGTGCGCCCGATCGTACTATCGACGTCGCGCCGTAAGATTGGAGGGGAGAGATGTTCAAGCGAACCGATGACCATCCAAGTCATGGGGTCGTTGTTGGGCAGGGGCAGCGTTGGCAGGGAGACACGGGGAGAGACGCAGCTCAAAGACTGCCGGCCGGGGCCTGGGAGTCAAGACAGAGGGACACACTTGGAAGGAAGCCGTGAGTCAGCGAAGCAACACGAGAAGAAATTTGCTCTGAGACAGACGGCAGTGGCACGAACGTTAGAAAAACAAATCAAGCGATTTCCAACCTCGAGTGAACCACATTAAGGCACCGGTGTTCATCTCCTGGTTGTAACCCTGAGCCAATTGGTGGTAATTCCACATTCTTATGGCAGAGTCCCACTATAGGACAACCACTGTTGATTTCTTCAAGAATTTGTGCGAAACGTATCGACCCCGGAGGGATGATAGGTTGATTCAAGCCCCCACCAAATCAGGATTTGAACTCGTGACCTTTCCGATTGCAAACCGCTCGCTCCACCGCTGAGCTGGATTGAGAGTGATAATGCTGTCAGCGCAGAAAGCCATACTGATCAAACTTGTGTTTATTATGGTCATTCATAAGTCAAAGGTCAAAAGGTCACAGTGCCTTGCGAATCAAACGAGCATGGGGCAATACATCCCCTGGCAGTCCTTAGCAAGTGGTGGAAATTTCCAAACGACAACCACTGATGACTTTCACACAAAGTGCTAGTTATTTTATCATCCCCAGAGGGATGATGGGTTGAGTCAACTCCCCCACTCGCCTCACCCCCCTCCCCCCAGATATTGTGGCACGAATCTAAAGGCAATAAAACTATTTTAAGGTAAGGCCCACTAAGCTCTATAGCTCTTATTTTTAAGCGACCTGGCCACACATGATAGCACGACGAAATGGCTTATCTTGTGTAAATGTAAAGCGGTCAAATAATCTCAATTCGCGATGTTGATTTTAAATGTGGAACGAAATACCGGAGGACCCGGAGAAAAATCTACGCGACCACGGGGAGAGAGAGACACGTAAACTACAAATATACAGCAGCAGGCATCACAATCGACATCAAAACCTACGACCACCTGTATACCAGGCGAGGGAGTTAACATCTCCTAGCCGCCGTGGCCACCGCGGATGTGGCCGGGGTTTATGGGTAATGCGTCCATCCGGTGCTGGGGGTCGGGTGTTGGTCACCTGGCGGGCAGTGGAAAACCCCACGGTACTCAAAAACGACAACGAAAACAACAACAACAACAACAACAATTCCTCGCGTCATCGTAGTCCAATGCAAAAACGTACGGCCCGATATAAAAATCGCGGAGATGCCGGCACAGAGAAAACAACAACAACAGCGACGACGACAACAACAACAATAACAACCAAAACGCGATCTTGTAAACAAAAAAAACCCGGCAGAGCAAACGCGCACGCTACGCCAAAAATACGAGGTTTGGCGACAAATCGCCACGCGCTATTAACAATAAAAATAGTAAAATAATGATTATTTCGTAGTGGTGGTGGTGGTGGTGGGATCTGTAGACGCCTCGCCCATTTGTAACGAGTGCTGCCGAGATCCGTGGGACAGCGCGTAGACGCCTCCAAGATCAAAAGCGATATTCTCTGCGGTTTCTCCGATCTTGCTGCTTGCATTTTTATTTAAAATTTACTTTACCGGGGGAAGCCGTAGACACGAATCACCGTGTACTGTAAGCGTTGTCATTTTGTCATAGGCACGCGCAGATAGCACGGTGAAAATTGGACTCTTTGTTTGAATGAATGTCTTCGTGTCGGGCTGAGTGGAGTGGTGGCGCTGTGGTTGGCGCACTGGCCGATGAACCCAGGGCCACGTGAGCGTCGGCTGCGAGTGATACCCGACCTGGCGCTACTACCCTTCCACCCGCTTCGACCGAACAGCCCCAACCACCCCCCGCAGTGACCGGTTTGGTGAAGTATGGCCAAACTTCGATTTAAAGCTTTCGTGACTGCAGGGATTCATCTTCTTGGTTCTTTCGGTAAAGTCACGTAGAAGGGAAATGATAAAATAATAAAAATAAAACATTAAAATAAAATAATATAATGAAATAATATTAAAAAAATATTTTATAATGTTAAATTTGTATTATTCTGCGTGACTTTACCGAAAGAACCAAGAAGATATGGCCAAACTGCCGGAGCGACTGAGGCAGCGTTCGGGAGGCTGATACGTTAATTCTGTGTGAACCGCGGCTGGGAACTCGAGGGAGCAGAATGCGAACTCAAATTTTCAAGAGTGGGCTGGCTCACCAAAAATGACAAAATCCAATAAAAAATAAGAATAATTACATATCATACGGCAACGAAACGAATATAAATAAGAGCGAAAAACAACCCAATTAGAAGAAAAAAAAAACCAGACACCAATCGATTCAGCAGTCGGCTGACAAAGAATTGTAAACTAATATTTGTACTCTAAGTACAATTGTTAAACTATATGGAGCTTCGAGCGATGGTGTGGAAATGGCTGACACATTGTCCCACCCTCCCTCTCTCTTTGGGGATATATCTTTCAGAATATAACGGTGGGTGTTGCTCAAACACAGTGAGATTATTACACACATTTCTAAATTAACCACCTCTTAAACAGTCTAAATCCTGCACAATTTAAAACATAAATCGTTGAATGTTATTTCTTTCATATCACCCCACCTCCCCCTGCTCCTCCTCCCTCCCACCCCCACCTAACTCTAAACCACAGCGGCACTCTAAGTGCTCACTTCCCTGTTAACCGTCTCGCGATTGCATTTTGAACAAGTAAAATGCAGCAACAGCAACACCAAACTCTAAATTTTTGGGCTGTATGACCCCAGGATTTAGATACAATCACGACTTTGATGCCTGCTGTGTATATTTGCAGTTTGCATCTCTCTCTCTCTCGCCGTGGCCGCGTGAAATTTTTATCCGGGTCCTTCGGGTTTTTTGTTTGTTGCTGATCTACATTAGCACGTGATGATGATAAGCCACTTCATTGAGCTATCAGTTGTGGCCGAGCCGCTTCTGAAAAATAAGTTGATACCACCGGTGAGCTCTACCTGGTAAAATACAAAAAAAAATTGTCGAGGAAATTTCGTTTTAAAGCTTTCGTGACTGCAGGGATTCATCTTCTTGGTTCTTTCGGTAAAGTCACGTAGAAGGGAAATAATAAAATAATAAAAAAGCAAACATAATAAAATACAATTCTCACGACGTTTCGATTGCAACACAAGCAATCATCATCAGGTGTGAAAACTACAGCAAGAAATGTTTTGAAAATAAATGTTTTTTTTATTGCTGTAGTGAAAACTACAGCAAGAAATGTTTTGAAAATAAATGTTTTTTTTATTGCTGTAGTGAAAACTACAGCAAGAAATGTTTTGAAAATAAATGTTTTTTTATTGCTGTACTTTTCACACCTGATGATGCCCATGCTTAATTTGTGATTCCATGATTTACCTTCCAAAAAAAAACTAATTCTGTGCCACGTCTCGCACCCCCAGAGAAAGGGGCATCTCACGCCCCCAGTGGGTACATGCACCACCGGTTAAGAAGAAAAAGAACCACTGCACCAGAGGAAGCTCCAGATGGCTATCTTGGTCTACTCTTCCATACCGGCCTCGACATCTTTGAAGAGTCATCTTCTTGGTTCTTTCGGTAAAGTCACGTAGAATGGAAATAATAAAATAATAAAAATAAAACATAACAAAATAATTCTCACGACGTTTCGGCCACAACGCAAGCAGCCGTCTTCAGGTGTAGAGCAGGTCTGTCGAGTAGAGTCTGAATGATACACTCCAGGCTTGGAGCGACTATTTAAGCTGGGATGGAGGGGGGAAAGGCGCCTTGACAAAATAATTTGCATATCAAGAGGAATTTAGCATATTTATTATATTATATTATTTTTTTATTATGTTTTATTTTTATTATTTTATTATTTGCATTCTACGTGACTTTACCGAAAGAACCAAGAAGATGAATCCCTGCAGTCACGAAAGCTTTAAATAGAAATTTAAATCGAAATCTTTGAAGAGGTGCGAATACCCACACTTTGCCCCCACCACGCACGGACCTTTCTGATCGATCAACTGGCTGTGCGCGAGTGGCCAAATATACTGACAGGTGGACAGAAGAGGCGGGGAAGACTAGATAATAAAACATAAAACTTTGTTCAATTGTTTTGATCGCGGTGCCGGGGAGATGGAATCGAACCGGCGAACCTCTGGAGTCCGGCGCGTGCATGCCTGTGTACGAACGTTGAACTTCTTTCGCACCGTACGTAGCCAACGGCGCCAGTTGACGTGGTTGATGCACACCGCAGTATTAACCAGGACCACCGCTGGATACGAACCGCGAACAACTTCTTATTTTCCTCCTCCACCTTCCTCTCGTTCCCCCGTACGGCTGATGTCAAGTCGACGTCAAAATGTTTGTACATTTCATGGAACCTCGTTCGTAAGTGAGGGTGTTCGCAAGTCTATGACTGCCTATACACGTATGCTGAACATTCTTTCGCACCGTACGTAGTCAACTGCGCTCCTCGAAGGCGAATGCTGTGCGGAGCAAACCATCGCGCATCACCGATTCTTCTTCCGCACGGCTGCCGATGTAGACGCAGGGACAACGACTGCAATTCCCCGATCAGGGTTGAGGTGGAAGCCCAGCAGATGAACGCGTCAGCCGGAGCAAGCGGAGTTAGTCGTATCGCCGCTGTGATGTCTCCTTGTTCGTGTTTGTGGATCGGGGAATTTGCGTCGGTGCACCGTTGTTTGCCCGTCTCTGTTCTGGATGACCCACAGTCGCACGCTACTACTGGAGAGTTTTTTTTCGTACTTAAATTTGTGTACTTTAATTTGTGTACTTTCATTTGTGTACATTTATTTTTGTACTTTTATTTTCGTACTTTTATTTTGTACTTTTATTTTTGTACTTTTATTTTTGTACTTTTATTTTTGTACTTTTATTTTTGTACTTTCATTTGTGTACTTTTATTTTTGTACTTTTATTTTTGTACTTTTATTTTTGTACTTTTATTTTTGTACTTTTATTTTTGTACTTTTATATTTGTACTTTTATTTTTGTTCTTTTATTTTTGTACTTTTATTTTTGTACTTTAATTTTTGTACTTTTATTTTTGTACTTTTATTTTTGTACTTTAATTTTTGTACTTTTATTTTTGTACTTTTATTTTCGTACTTTTATTTTCGTACTTTTATTTTTGTACTTTTATTTTCGTACTTTTATTTTTGTACTTTTATTTTTGTACTTTAATTTTTGTACTTTTATTTTTGTACTTTTATTTTGTACTTTTATTTTTGTACTTTTATTTTCGTACTTTTATTTTTGTACTTTTATTTTCGTACTTAAATTTTTGTACTTTTATTTTTGTACTTTTATTTTCGTACTTTTATTTTCGTACTTTTATTTTTGTACTTTTATTTTCGTACTTTTATTTTTGTACTTAAATTTTTGTACTTTAATTTTTGTACTTTTATTTTTGTACTTTCATTTGTGTACTTTTATTTTTGTACTTTTATTTTTGTACTTTTATTTTTGTACTTTTATTTTTGTACTTTTATTTTTGTACTTTTATATTTGTACTTTTATTTTTGTTCTTTTATTTTTGTACTTTTATTTTTGTACTTTAATTTTTGTACTTTTATTTTTGTACTTTTATTTTTGTACTTTAATTTTTGTACTTTTATTTTTGTACTTTTATTTTCGTACTTTTATTTTCGTACTTTTATTTTTGTACTTTTATTTTCGTACTTTTATTTTTGTACTTTTATTTTTGTACTTTAATTTTTGTACTTTTATTTTCGTACTTTTATTTTTGTACTTTTATTTTCGTACTTAAATTTTTGTACTTTTATTTTTGTACTTTTATTTTCGTACTTTTATTTTCGTACTTTTATTTTTGTACTTTTATTTTCGTACTTTTATTTTTGTACTTAAATTTTTGTACTTTAATTTTTGTACTTTTATTTTTGTACTTTAATTTTTGTACTTTTATTTTTGTACTTTAATTTTTGTACTTTTATTTTTGTACTTTAATTTTTGTACTTTTATTTTTGTACGTTTATTCTCGTACTTTTATTTTTGTACTTTTATTTTTGTACTTTTATTTTTGTACTTTTTTTTGTACTTTTATTTTTGTACTTTAATTTTTGTACTTTTATTTTTGTACGTTTATTCTCGTACTTTTATTTTTGTACTTTTATTTTTGTACTTTTATTTTTGTACTTTTTTTTTGTACTTTTATTTTTGTACGTTTATTCTTGTACTTTTATTTTTGTACCATTTGTGCATCAGACATCCGCATCTGTCGCCATGGTTTGTGCGGACGGCACGTCTGGGCGCGGGGTCTGTCCGCCGTTGGGCACTTCTCGAACTCCGGTCCGTGCGGCGCGAACCAGACCGTTCGTATATATATTTTTTACTTAACCAGTGACCCAAATGGAACCACGCACCGAAAAGGTAGGGTAATAATAATGCTCAGAGTAAACGTGTTTTACAATGTCTATAAATCTGTGGAATTGGATGAGGGAGGGGGGGTGTGAAGGAGGAGGAGGGGGTCGACAAAAGAGTTTTCCTCGTCTTGAAATAGGATTATCAATTCTAATCCGTATTTAATAGATTTCTCATCCTGTTTTTTATATATACACACGGTGAGACGGGCACGTCTTAAATTCCCATCTCTGTGCACGCTCGCCCTTGCACTGCTACACTGGGCCATTGCATTAATCATTGCAACGTGGTGCGTCCCCCGAAAGGGGATAAGCCGTCTGAGCATTTCACCTTTGAAGGTTCAATGAGCGGCGCTCTCACGACGGCCTTGGAGGGAAAGGTGGGAGAACGTTCGAGGTCTGTGTGTGTACGTGTGTCTGTGTGTGTACGTGTGTCTGTGTGTCTGTGTGTGTCTGTGTGTCTGTGTGTGTCTGTGTGTGTACGTGTGTCTGTGTGTGTGTCTGTGTGTGTAGTGGGGAGCGGTAGTGTAGCGGTTAGCGCACTGCGCTATGAACCTGGCGATCCGGGTTCGATTCCCGCTCACGGTTAACTCCAGTGACGATTATCTGAACCGGTCCTGGGCCTCCCCTAGGTCGACTCAGCCTTAAATGAGTGCCTGGGGCGGTGTGTAAAACATCGCCACTGGGTAGACAAAGGCGGTCGGGTGTGGTGCTGGCCACCCACCCCCTCGTGTACCGTTCCGGCCTTCATAGGTGCTCGCTAACAGCACTTGCCCCTACAGTCTGTTAAGGCTATACGGGGGATCTTTGTGTGTACGTGTCAGCGAGTGTTTGTGGGGAGCGGTGGTGCAGCAGTTTACGCGCTGCGCTATGAACCCGGCGACCTGAGTTCGATTCCCGCTCGCAGCCAACACCGGCGACGATTATTTTAATCCGTCCATGGCCTCCCCTAGGTCGACTCAGCCTCAAAAAAGTACCTGGTGTGGTGTGTAAACATCGCCACTAGGGACACAAAGGCGGTCGGGCGTGGTGCTGCCCATCCACCAACCTCGTGTTCCGATCTGGTATTCATAGGTGCTCGCTTAGAGCACTTGCCCCAACAGTGTGCTCAGGCTATATGGGCGATCTTTGTCTTTGTCTGTGTGCGCGCGTGGCGCAGCGGTTAGCGCGCCGCGCTACGAACCCAGCTACCCGAGTTCGATTCCCGCTCACGGTCAACATCGGCGACGATTATCTGAACCGGTCCTGGGCCGCCCGTCGGTCGACTCAGCCTCAAATGTGGACCTGGTGCGATGTGTAAAAAATAAAAAAACATCGCTACTGGGGAGACAAAGGTGGCCGGGCGTGGTACTAGCCACCCGCCCGCTCGTGTACCATGCCGAGCCTTCATAGGTGCTCGCTAACAGCACTTGCCCCAATAGTCTGGTGAAGCTATACGGGGAGTCTTTGTGTCTGCATGTTGTGGGGAGCGGTGGGTGCAGCGGTTAGCATGCCGTGCTACGAACCCGGCGAACCGAGTTCGATTCCCGCTCACGGCAAACACCAGCGAACGACTACTCGAAACGGTCCTGGGCCTCGCCTAGGTCGACTCAGCCTCAAATGAGTACCTGGTGCGAAGTGTAAAAAAAAAAATCAACATTGGTGAGATAAAGGTGGCCGGGCGTTGTGCTGCCCACCCACCCCCTCGTGTGCCATGCCCCGGCAGTCTTGTGAACGCTACACGGGGGATCTTCTTCGTCTTTGTTTGTTCCCACCTAAGGCGCGACTATCAAGCGCTTCTCCCGATGGCGGCAGACCGACCGCCCGCGTGCTCACAGCGTGGATGCGATTCCCATTTGCGCCAACGGAAATGGAACAATATTTAAAATGAACATTTCGTAAATTCACGCTTCTGGTTGGCAATGGGGTGGTGGGGGGGGGAAATTTCGCGAGTTCGCATCCCCCCGTTGGGAGGGGGAATCGACTCAGCCCATCATCTCTCCCTCCCTCGGGGGGTCGAAAAAGCGGGGGAATACTTTGTAAGGAAGTCAACAGTGGTTGACCTACCATGTGTGGCTAGAAAACACGACCCACCCCACCACCACCATAGGAATGTGGAATTTCCACCCCTGGCTATAAAGGGCTGTGGACTGGGAGATGAGCACCACTGCCGCGATGATCATCGTGAGCGGCAAATCATTTCGACACGTTACGAGCGCGCAAGTCGCCGTGTTTATTGCATTTTCCCCTCCCCACACCGAACGTGTGATGCTGGGGCGCTGCTGATAACGCAAATCCAACATTTGTGTTCACAGCGTGATCCACTTTCCATTTACCCACCCCCCCCTCCAAGATTACCTCCTTCTCCTGCTTAAAAAAAAAAAACATATTTTTATAACTTTACGAATTTTTGAAAGAAGATTACAAAAAAACTGACGCGTCAGGGGCAACCACATGAACCGTGGTGGTTGGGACTTTAAGCCGCTCCGGACCATACTTCACCAACACGCTGGGGCCAATCGCAGGCTTGGTGGGAGACGGGCGAGCAGTGGTGACGTCGCAGCGTCTTCGCGGACGCGTTTGTAAATTTGGAGAAAGAGAAAAAAAATTCACCGCGAGCGTACCATTTTAACAATCGACTTATTTATCCTGGAGAGACGCGCTGCTCGGGAGGGTCCTGCCGCCGCTACGTTGGCTTTGATGAGCGAGTTGTGTTTATTACACAGGCCGGGAGAAAAACCCGCGCGTTGCGCGAGGGAGCAACGCTCTATCCCCGTACGGACGGAAACTGATGGCAATCAGTCCACCTGCTGTGTCGCCTTCTCTTGGCGAACCCAGGGTACGGCACATTGTCGATGCCCACGGGAAGGGAGTTTCACAACCCATCTGTGCGGCGATCCACGAACCCCTGCCGCTGCTGCCTCCACAGCGCTGGATTACTGAGTGCCACGTGCATAGCCACCACCCTCTGTGGGTCTCTATGTAAGTCTATGGGTCTCTATGTAAGTCTATGGGTTTATATGCAAGTCTTTGATTATCTATGTAAGTCTATGGGTCTCAATGTAAGTCTTTGAGTCTCTATGTAAGTCTATGGGTCTTTATGTAAGTCTATAATTATCTATGTAAGTCTATGGGTTTCTATGTAAGTCTATGGGTCTCTTTGTAAGTCTATGGTCTCTATGTAAGTCTATGGGTCTCTATGTAAGTCTATGGGTCTCTATGTAAGTCTGAGTCTATATGCAACTCTATGGGTCTCTATGTAAGTCTATGGGCCTCTATATAAGTCTATGTATCTGTATGTAAGACTATGGGTCTCTATGTAAGTCTATGGGTCTCTATGTAACTCTATGGGTCTCGATATAAGTCTGTGGGTCTCTATGTAAGTCTATGGGTCTCTATGTAAGTCTATGGGTCTCTTTGTAAGTCTATGGTCTCTAAGTAAGTCTATGGGTATCTATTTAAGTCTATGGGTCTCTATGCAAGTCTATGGGTCTCTATGTAAGTCTGAGTCTATATGCAACTCTATGAGTCTATGTAAGTCTATGGGTCTCTATGTAAGTCTATGGGCCTCTATATAAGTCTATGTATCTGTATGTAAGACTATGGGTCTCTATGTAAGTCTATGGGTCTCTATGTAACTCTATGGGTCTCTATATAAGTCTGTGGGTCTCTATGTAAGTCTATGGGTCTCTATGTAAGTCTATGGGTCTCTATGTAAGTCTATGGTCTCTATGTAAGTCTATGGGTATCTATTTAAGTCTATGGGTCTCTATGTAAGTCTATGGGTCTCTATGTAAGTCTGAGTCTCTATGCAACTCTATGAGTCTCTATGTAACTCTATGAGTCTCTATGTAAGTCGATGGGCCTCTATATAAGTCTTTGTATCTGTATGTAAGACTATGTATATGTATGTAAGTCTATGGGTCTATATGTAACTCTATGGGTCTCTATATAAGTCTGTGGGTCTCTATGTAAGTCTATGAGTCTCTATGTAAGTCTATTATCTGGTGCGTGCCACGTGGAAGGTCCACCCGACTGGCGCAGTACTCTGTGCAGTACTTAGTGCAGTGCTAGTGCAGTGTTAGTGCAGTACTTAGTACAGTACTTAGTGCAGCACTTAGTGCAGTACTTAGTACAGTACTTAGTGCAGTGCTAGTGCAGTGTTAGTGCAGTACTTAGTACAGTACTTAGTGCAGCACTTAGTGCAGTACTCTGGGAGGGAACTGACGAAAGCTCCCCCGGCACGCCGCTCAACGCAAGGAAACAATTTGTGATCATTTAGTAATAATCTCCGTGTGTCTATGTTGTGTGTCTCTCTCTCGCTGTGTGTGTCTCTGTGTTGTCTCTCTCTCTGCTTGTGTGTCTCTCTGTCCGCGTGTACCTGATGACGGCTGCGTGTGTAATGGAAACGTCGAATTGTATTAATCAAGTTGTTTTCTTTCTGCGTGACTTTACAGAGAGTCATTCCCAAAGTCACGGAAGCTTCAAGTCAAGTTTGAATAATTTAGTAATTCGACAATTTGAATATTATAATGTAAGAATTCAATAACCGTTTGACGGTTTGATAATGAGCTACTAATTAATTGGGGAACAAATAAAAAACATATATATTAGATTTTTTTTAAACTTCTATATTTAATAATAAGAATAGGAATTTACCGCGGGACTAATTAGGCGGCGGCGGCGGCGTGGCTTTGCTGCTTCTCCTAAGTGCCTCTGAACATGTTGGGCTCGTGTTGGTGGGTGGCGGTTGTTGTTGTTGTTGGTTGGTTCGTTGTTGTTGATGTTGACCGGGTGAATTCTACAGTTTGGTGGAGGTGGGGGGGGGGTGTTGGGCAGGGTAGGGGTGCCTCTGTGCGCATGTGTTCGTCATGTGTTCGTCATGTGTTCGTCATGTGTTCGTCATGTGTTCGTCATGTGTTCGTCATGTGTTCGTCATGTGTTCGTCATGTGTTCGTCATGTGTTCGTCATGTGTTCGTCATGTGTTCGTCATGTGTTTGTTTGTCATCTGTTCGTCATGTGCTCGTCATGTGTTTGCTCGTCACGTGCTCGTCACGTGCTCGTCACGTGCTCGTCACGTGCTCGTCACGTGCTCGTCACGTGCTCGTCACGTGCTCGTCACGTGCTCGTCACGTGCTCGTCACGTGCTCGTCACGTGCTCGTCACGTGCTCGTCACGTGCTCGTCACGTGCTCGTCACGTGCTCGTCACGTGCTCGTCACGTGCTCGTCACGTGCTCGTCACGTGCTCGTCACGTGCTCGTCACGTGCTCGTCACGTGCTCGTCACGTGCTCGTCACGTGCTCGTCACGTGCTCGTCACGTGCTCGTCACGTGCTCGTCACGTGCTCGTCACGTGCTCGTCACGTGCTCGTCACGTGCTCGTCACGTGCTCGTCACGTGCTCGTCACGTGCTCGTCACGTGCTCGTCACGTGCTCGTCACGTGCTCGTCACGTGCTCGTCACGTGCTCGTCATGGCCAAACCATCATGTGAACTCCGGGTCCTCCGACTTCTCCCCTGCACATGGATATTTATTTATTTAGATTATTTTTCTGCCACTCTGTTGAGCTATCGTTCGGAGCCAGGTCGCTTCTGCAAAATAAGTTTATGGCTCGGTGGGCTTTATCGGGGAAGATAAAAAAAAAATGTGTTTAGTTTAATTCGTATATTTTGTCACGTGATTTGTTTACATTTTCCGATCGTGTTTGTGGACTATTGGTTGTTGTCGCGTTCTGACCCATCCCAACTGGACATCTGTGGACAAAAAAATATTTTAAGGCTCATCGGATTACCTCAGTATAAATAAATATTCTCATCCTCGCAGTAGATGTTGGCCAACCGTCGAACAAAGAAAATGGCCAACGCATCACGTGGCGCTTTCAGATGCGCATCTTCTGTGGCCGTCTGGAACGTTCTTCCCTCCGACATTAGGAAGCCACTGGAGCTTCGTACTTTAAGTAATAGAATTGAAAACTCATTTCTTGAGGACTGCTTTTTTGCGTGCAGTTTGTTGTCCTTCCCCCACAAACTCTGATTGTCACGGTTGGCGACGTACGGTGCGAAAGAAGTTCAACGTACAAACATGCAACATCAGTGGTGATTATGTGAACCGCTCTTCTCCTAGGACCTCTCCCCCACCTAGGTCGGCTCAGCTTTAATAATGAGTACTTAGTACTGGGCGTATACAATCTATTACATCAACATTTAGCTTCTCCAACAGCATTATCCGAATTGTGTTATCGGCGTCACAACAACGGGCGCTGTTGCAGGTTAACGTCTCGATGGAGAACCACGTTTTATGATTTTGGATTTATTTTTTTAATCTTCAGCGATTTTTGGTTGCATTTTCACCTTCTTGGGAGGGAACGAGAGAGGTGGGAATTTTAAAAACGCGAAGACATCGATTTTTTTCTAAACGCGATAACCGCCGCTTCAAAGACGCCCGCCGAATTCTTGATGTTTTTGGCTTTGTAGTTTCAAAGCCGACCGATAGTCTCAAAGGAGGGCCCCACCAAAAGAGGCACCTGTAATCTGCCTAATTGATGTTAAATAGCGATCGGGTCAGCCAGCGTGCCGCGTCTCTGCGTCCGTGTTGAAACGCCGCGCTCCCCCTCCACAAAACTGCACATGCATTGTCATGAAAAAAGCTACTTTTTTTTTTACGTGCCAAACGAACGCACGAGGCCGACTCATTACAACTCGCGAAGGATCGCTCCGCTGAACAAAATAGTTCGACGGTTCAATTCACAAAGTGCGAGTTCGCGTTTTAAGTCGATGTCAAAATTTGTATTGCGTTTCATGGACGCTGGTTCGTAAGTGCGGGTGTGCGTAAGTCGGGCGTTCCTAAGTGCGGGTGTTCACAAGTCGATGACTGTCCATATGTATATTTAACTTATTTCGCATCGTATGTAGCCAACCATGCTAATCGGAGGTAAATGCGTAGCGGAGTAAATCATCAGGTGTACATCACTGATGCTTATTCTTCTTCTTCTGGTCACACAGCTGATGTAGATGCAGAACAACAATTCTATTTTTCACATTCAGGCGGTCAAACAAGGCAACCTTAAATTTCGATTTAAAGCTTTCGTGACTGCAGGGATTCATCTTCTTGGTTCTTTCGGTAAAGTCACGTAGAAGGGAAGTAATAAAATAATAACAATAAAACATAATAACCTTGTCCCGGGGCCTACTGTAATTGGTGCATTGTTGTTTGGCCCTGAACAGAGCCGTTGGTGTGGCTTGTTGTTGTTGTTGTTGCTCTGGAGACACGCGGGATCGATGGTAGATGATCGGTCGCCGCGTTGATGGCATTCGTCGTAATTTCTAACTTAACAGAGTGGGGTCGCGTGAAGTATGCCAACACCCACAGATCACTGTCCCAATACAACCACTCATGCTCTGGTGGAGCAAGCTGACTGCTCCACTCAGATACCCCAACACAACCACGTGCATTCTGGTGGAGCAAGCAGACTGCTCAACTCAGCTACCCCAACACAACCACGTGTGCTCTGGTGGAGCAAGCGGACTGCTCCACTCAGCTACCCCAATACAACCACGTGTACTCTGGTGGAGCAAGGGGACTGCTCCACTCAGCTACCCCGGCATGGTTTAGAAAATCTAAAATACGATGGCAGCCCTGGTTTTTTAAACGCCATACGAGAGAAGCGGAATGCGACTGCTGCAGATTACTAAAACTAAAAACAACGGTAGTTTTTATTTTTATTTTACCAGGTAAGGCCTCACTGAGCTATAATACAGCATTTCTTCAGAAGCGACTTGGCCACAAATGATGGCTCGGCGAATTGGCTCATCACGTGAAAATGCACAGCAGCCAAATACTCTAAACGCGTGTTGATTGTAAATGTGGAGGGTTAAAAACCCGGAGGAACGTGAAAAAAAATCCACGCGACCACGGGGACAGAGAGAGGACACACATACACGCAAACTCCAAATCAAGAGCAGGCGTCAGGGTCTGGATCGAAACTCACGACCTCCTGCAGACCAGGCGAGGCAATGCCTATCTCCTGGTCACCGTGGCACCCGTGATGCACTGTATCCGTAAGTTCCCCCATCACACCGTGGGGCACCATTAGCACGGCCGTGAAACGACGAGCAGAGAAACCTAAAGTACTCATAATTGGGGAAGAAATGGAGATGAGTCTTCGCTATCCAGACTTTCCTCCCAACCACCAAACTGCTACGACGCATCTGAGTAGCGCAGTGGGGCGAGCACGAATTGCAACAGCAGCAGCAGTAGTATATACACATATATATACTACATATATATGTGTATATATGTTGGGTGAACTTCTGTCGAAGCGTACGTGGCCAACCGTGCTAATCGAAGGCGGGGGCGAGGAGGAGGAAGGAAAATAGGCACAAACACGAAAATTAGTTCCAAATAAAATATGGGTCGTGAAACTCCCTTTCCCGTGGGTGTCTACGTGACGGTGATGGTGGCGGTGGTGGTGGCGGTGGTGATGGTAGTGGCAATGGTGGTGGCGGTGGCAGTAGTGGTGGTAGTGGTGGTGATGATGGTGGTGGTGGTGGCGGCAGTGGTGGTGGCAGTGGTGGTGGCAGTAGTGGCGGTGGTGGCGGTGGTGATGGTAATGATGGTGGTGGTGGCGGCAGTGATGGTGGTAGTGGTGGCCGCAGTGGTGGCCGCAGTGGTGATGGTAGTGGCAGTGGTGGTGGCGGTGGTTACGCTGTTGCTGGAGAGGGCAGTGCAGCAAGTGGACTAATCGCCATCTGTTTCCACCTGTACGGGGATAGAGCGTTGCTCCCCGACGCGCAAGCCGCGGGTTTTCTACTCTCGCGCGTGAACGATGAACGCAATTCGCTCGTCATGAATTGGCCCTGCACATCTTACAAATGCAGATCCCAGTGTGGTAGCGGCAGGACCCTCCTGACAACGAGCCATACGACTCGGTGAGGCTCACTCAGATACGTAATTAAAGAATATACATTCGTTGCAATGATATTAGATCACTTTTTGATGCCTAAGGAGGTAAATCCACACGGGCATGCACCGATTTGGAAATGAAATAGAGCTACGCGTTTTACCTTTCTCTCGCGTCTCCACACCGCTGCATTGTTCCACCGCACAGCCGTTCCATCATCGCGATGCGTGTATACACGCACGGTGCCATAATTGTACATCCATACACATTTTAACCCCCCCCCCAAAAAAAAAAAAACCTAAACAATGATTCTGCGATGTTGCATTCCTTGCCAATGCCGTGGTTGGTCCACAGGGATTTTGCGTTTTGACCATACTTCACCACGCTGGGTCGTGCTGGGTTGGTGAAGGGTGTGGAACGGTTTCGGGGGTGGAAGGGAGGTCAAGGAGTGGGTTCACTTTTCACTCGTCGCTGATGTGGGCCATTGACAGGGGTCAAACTCAGGTCGCCTGGTTCACGGTGCGGTGAATTCATCACTGATATTGGCCATGGGCAGGAATCAAACTCAGGTGGTCAGGTTCACAGTGCGGTGTATTAATCGCTTATGTTGGCCATGGCCAGGAGTCAATCTCAGGTCGCCTGGTTCACGTGCACTCTGGTGGAACGAGTGAACTGCTCCACTCAGCTACCCCAACACAACCACGTGCACTCTGGTGGAGCAAGCGGACTGCTCCACTCAGCTACCCCAACACAACCACGTGCACTCTGGTGGAGCAAGCGGACTGCTCCACTCAGCTACCCCAACACAACCACGTGCACTCTGGTGGAACAAGCGGGCTGCTCCACTCAGCTACCACAACACAACCACGTGCACTCTGGTGGAGCAAGCGGACTGCTCCACTCAGCTACCCCAACACAACCACGTGCACTCTGGTGGAGCAAGTGGACTGCTCCACTCAGCTACCCCAATACAACCACGTGCACTCTGGTGGAGCAAGCGGACTGCTCCACTCAGCTACCCCAACACAACCACGTGCACTCTGGTGGAGCAAGCGGACTGCTCCACTCAGCTACCCCAACACAACCACGTGCACTCTGGTGGAGCAAGCGGACTGCTCCACTCAGCTACCCCAACACAACCACGTGCACTCTGGTGGAGCAAGCGGACTGCTCCACTCAGCTACCCCAACACAACCACGTGCACTCTGGTGGAGCAAGCGGACTTCTCCACTCAGCTACCCCAACACAACCACGTGCACTCTGGTGGAGCAAGCGGACTGCTCCACTCAGCTACCCCAACACAACCACGTGTACTCTGGTGGAGCAAGCGGACTGCTCCACTCAGCTACCCCAACACAACCTCGTGCACTCTGGTGGAGCAAGCGGACTGCTCCACTCAGCTACCCCAACACAACCACGTGTACTCTGGTGGAGCAAGCGGACTGCTCCACTCAGCTACCCCAACACAACCACGTGCACTCTGGTGGAGCAAGCGGACTGCTCCACTCAGCTAGCACGGCATGGTTTAGAACATCTAAAATACGATGGCAGCCCTGGTTTTTCAAACGCCATGCGAGAGAAGCGGAAGGCGACTGCAGCAGATTACTAAAACTAAAAACAATGGTAGTTTTTATATGTATTTTACCAGGTAAGGCCTCACTGAGCTATAATACAGCTCGTTTTTCATGGTGCGGTGAATTCATCGCTGCGCCAGCATCTACCCCGTATAAATGTACCCTGTAGCGCAACTAACTTGGTAATACTGTACTTGAGTTTGTCCAAATCACCAACGACGCATCCATGGTGATGCTTATGTTGCTGCTGCTGCTGATCATGCTTCTATTGCTGCTGCTGATGGTGATGCGTCTGTTGCTGCTGCTGATGACGATGATGCTTCTGTTGCTGCTGATGATGCTTCTATTGCTGCTGCTGATGACGATGATGCTTCTGTTGCTGCTGATGATGCTTCTATTGCTGCTGCTGATGACGATGATGCTTCTGTTGCTGCTGATGATGCTTCTATTGCTGCTGCTGATGGTGATGCGTCTGTTGCTGCTGCTGATGACGATGATGCTTCTATTGCTGCTGCTGATGGTGATGCGTCTGTTGCTGCTGCTGATGACGATGATGCTTCTATTGCTGCTGCTGATGGTGATGCGTCTGTTGCTGCTGCTGATGACGATGATGCTTCTGTGGCAGATGGCGATGCTACTGTTGTTGCTGCTGTTGCTGATGATGCTTCTGCTGCTGATGATGCTTCTGCTGCTGATGATGCTTCTGCTGCTGATGATGCTTCTGCTGCTGATGATGCTTCTGCTGCTGATGATGCTTCTGCTGCTGATGATGCTTCTGCTGCTGATGATGCTTCTGCTGCTGATGATGCTTCTGCTGCTGATGATGCTTCTGCTGCTGCACCTGTCCACCAAGCTCTGCCTGATGAGCCTGAACGAGCCACTCGCCTTCCAGAAAGATCTCCAATCAGTAACTCCTCGTTATCGTAATGAATGCACGGGGCACAGGGCATCAATGAGCCAATCAGTCATCTCGGTCTGCACCTGTGGACCCCGATCTCCGAACACGCGTTATTTGTAAAGTATTTGTCACGTGCTGTGATATGCACAATGTCACAAATTTGAATTAATTGCACATACTTTAGGGATATTTTTTCCCTTTCACTGTTTTTTTTTACGATTGATATTTAAGAAGACGTTAAAACTTTACGTCGTAAAAAAATATCAAAGATATATTTATATTTTTTAGTGACAAATTAAGCAGATGTCTCCCTAAGACATCTCTCTCTCTCTGCCGAAATAAATACGAGAGCATGTTTTTAATTCTTCTTACACAGCCCTTGACTTAAAGCTTTCGTGACTGCAGAAATTCATGTTCTTGGGTCTTTTGGTGAAGTCACGTGGATAGGTTCAAAGAAAATAACAAAAGTAACAATAGTAACAAACCATATACGTGGCTTTTACCGAAAGACCCAATTTATACTGGTAGGAAACTCCTGGTTACACCAGCCCACAGGGGATTATTGTGTCCGTCGTGCAGGGAGGGGCTGGGTGGGGAGGGAGGGGCTGGGTGGGGAGGGGAGGGTGGGGAGGGGCTGGGTGGAGAGGGTGGGGCTGGGTGGGGAGGGTGGGGAGGGTGGGGAGGGGCTGGGTGGGGAGGGGAGGGTGGGGAGGGGCTGGGTGGGGAAGGTGGGGAGGGGCTGTGTGGGGAGAGTGGGGCTGGGTGGGGGGTGGGAGGGGTGGGGCTGGGTGGGGAGGGGCTGGTCACCCCGTGGTGCCCTTATAAAACTCAACGTTTAACCTACTCACGCCGGCTTGTGCCCGCCCTCACAGTCGGCCGTATTTGCGGAATACACCACGCCGCAGTTGACCCTGCAGGCCATTGACAGAGCAACCCAACGTTCCTACCAGCTCCCTCCGCAAGACAATGTGCTATATTAACACAGCCCACCAAGCCAGCCGTCGTAGCCTTCCTTCAGAAGCATCGGTTCGAGACGAGCAATACTCTGAACCGGTTTCCACCTGCAGTGTCTCATCAGCGAGGGTAAGGCTCGCGGGAATCGTAGGTGGACATTGTGAAGATTACTTTGGAGCGTTCTTGCCACGTTCTTGCGGACTCGCATGCACATGCGTATACGATCACAACAACGGTGACAGCCCTTGATGAGTCCACTGTTCGACGAAGGCACCCCACGCCGTGCCAATCGTGAGGATTGATGAGACCCAAATGCTTCGTGACGCTGGGTGTTTGAGTCGTGCACATCGTGAGACACCACAGTCAACGGACGCGGAAGAGAACGCCATTGCGTAGAGGGGGGCAGATCAAAAGGAAGGCATCGATTTGGAGAGCATACTCTAACGAGTGAGTCAACCACGTTCCATTCAGCTTTCATTTCAGTTTCATTTATTTGGTATAGCCCTGTGAGCCATTCGGCACTTGAATCGGGTGCAACCGCAACAAACAAAACGCAAAGCCACGAACAAGAAAACATCTTAAAGTGACTATGCGCAAACAGAAAAAGCCAGGAAAAAACTGCAAAATCTTGTGACGAAAAGTCAGCCGGGGCGCTTGGGCGAGATGCGTCAACGGCTGGCAAGGTCGGGGCGAAATGACACGAGCGACAGCCATATGGATCGTGGAACGCGTCCGATAGGACGTCTACAGCGGAGACGGAGCGACAACATTGGGGCCCGTCTGACGCAGCAGCGTCAGAGGTAGCGGCCGTTGTTGTTAGCGCAGCTCTCCATCCAGCAGTGGATCGACCATGACTGCTGCTGCTGCTGCTGATGATGATGATCATCATCATTATTACGATAGCGAGGTGCACTATTAAAATATCCGTGGGAGATTGATCGACAATTCCATATCTCGCTGACCTATCCACCCGTCAACTCGTGGGGGTATCTCTGCGTGGCCCATCTACTCTGCCACACCTGTGGCCGGGTACGGGTAGGGTACGGGTATCGGGTACCTGATTGCGACCTCTGGGATGAAGCCACGTTGCAGGCGCGGGTGGGTTGATTCTAGGAACTTGAATTGTGAGAAGAGACAAGACGTTGGCAAATGAGTGACAAACGGTGACTCACCAGTGACTCACGGCCTACCCGGCTACCCGTACCCGGCCGGGTAAGGGTAGCCGGGTATCGGGTAGGGTACGGGTATCGGGAACCCGGTTGCGACCTCTGCCTGAGATCGAAGGCTTTTCGCTCTCCCATGTAACCTTTCCGCAAGAGACCACCGGGGCAAGTGCTGTTAGCGACGCACCTACCACGCACACACAACGACGCGGGCTTACGGCGCTTGTGCCAGGCTAGGTGCACTCTGAGGCATTCACGTGAAGCGTCGAAGGTTGGCTGACGAAGTCGACACAACATACGCGCACAAAGGCGCCCCGTATAATCTTCATATGACTGTTGGGGCAAGTGCTGTTCACGTACACGGGTCAGGCGATGGCACACGAGGTCGGAGTGGTTTGCACACTGCTGATATTGTATACAAACCAGCACGAGGTTCCCCCATTTAAGGCTGATTTGATATAGGGGGAGGCCCAGGACCGGTGCAGATATTAGCCTTCACCGATGCCGGCCGTGAGCGGGAATTGAACTCGGGTCTCCGGCTTCATAGCGCGTTCACCGCTGCGCCACCGCTCCCCACACACGCGTGCATGGTTAGCATATGCATACATATGCATACACATCCAACGATCAAGATCCCCCGGGTTCGCCTTGGCAGACGTTGTTGGGGCGAGCGCTGTTTGCGAGCGCCTATGGAGGCCGCGACGTGCATGCTAATTCATACTCAAGACGTGCTCAGCACGCTCGCATTTGTGTATGCGCAAGTAAAATATGAATATGCACGTGGACATTTCTGCATCTGTGCATGCGTGCATCCTGTAAGTGCGTGCATCGATGCGCGTACATGCGTGTACCTGTGTGTCGCCACTGGGGAGACAAAGGCGGTCGGGCGTGGTGTTGGCCACCCACCACCTCGTGCGCCGTGCCGGCTTTCATAGGTGCCCGCTAACAGCACTTGCCCCAACAGTCTGTTGAGGCTACACGGGGGGTCGTTGTCTTTTGTATTTGCACCAACGTGTGCGGGCGCGTGCATGCACCTGCGTGTGAGCGTGTGTATCAAGCATCTATGAAGGCAGTCAGGGCACGCAAGGAAGTGGTGTGGCCAGCACCACACCCGGCACATTTGAGCCTGAGCCAAAAGGAGACCCAGAACCGGCTTAACATATTCATCACTGATGTTGGCCGTGAGTGGAACTGGAAGTCGCCGAGTTCGTAGCACAGCGCGCTCAGCCACTGCGCCACTGCCTCACGTGGGCACGAAGACAAAGATCCCCCGTATAGCCTTCACAGACTGTTGGGGCAAGTGCAGATGGCGAGCACCTATGAAGGCCGGTAGGGGAACACGAGGAGGTTGGTGCCCAGCACCAACGCCCGGCCGCCTTTGTCTCCCCAGTGGCGATATTTACGCACCGCACCAGGTACTCGTTTGAGGCTGAGCCGACCTAGGCGAAGGCCCAGGACCGGTTCGTCTAATCGTCACTGGTGGGCAGCCGAGAGCGGGAATCGAACCCGTGTCGCCGGCTTCGTAGCGCAGCGCGCTAACTCACCGCTCCACCACCGCTCCCACAAACAAACCAACACACACACACACACACTTTACGTTCATAAATAAGTGATTAAAAACCGCATTCACACACACACACACACGCCTGCACGCGTCACACACGGCTCCTCATTACCAGCCGTTTCATCGCCGGCTGATGGAGGGAGCCGTGGCGCTGAGCATTATGGGCGTCGGTGCTGAACACTCCATTAATTATGGCCACGGGCTGCGATCGAGCGGAGTGAGACTGGGTGCCTCTCCCCCTCTCCCCCTCTCCCCCACGCACTCTCTCTGTCTCACGGAAAATAAAACACAATCTGGCCTGCAAAGGTAAATAAAGAAATAAAACCCCGACAACTTTGTCCAGAGCGGTGAAACTGGGTGAGATTCATACTCTGTAAAGTCACGTAGGTAAAAAATGAAATAAAAATTAATAAAAATAAAACAATAAAATCACGACGTTTCGGAGGCAACACAAGTCTCCGTCATCAGGTGGGACCGTCACAACCAACTGATGTCGGAGACTTGTGTTGCCTCCGAAACATAGTGATTTTATTGTTTTATTTTTTATTAATTTTAATTTCATTTTTTACCTACGTGACTTTACCGAAAGAACTAAGAGTATGAATCCTTGCAGTCACGAAAGCTTCAAATCTAGAACTGGGTGAGATTGTCGACGTTATGAAAAGGGCCCTGGCTTTGTGATGGCTTCTGAGCACCCGGCATCATCATTCGCGTCATAATCCTAGCGAATTCCTGACGAAGCTGGGTCGCAATCGCCAGCGAAACGTCGAGTTGTACGTGGCGTGGGTTGACTCTCCAACACACCGGGTGTGCTGAAGTAGTGATTTAATTGCTCGGCACGTTTTCTTTCCGTGAAAAAACCCTGAAATCTTGACTCAAAGCTTTCGTGACTGCAGGGATTCATATTCTTTGGGTCTTTCGGTAAAGTCACGTTGATAGGTTCAAAGAAAATAACAAAAAAGCTACGACGTTTCGATCGCATCAAACGACCGCTTGTGCTGTAGTTTTTTGTTATTGTCATTGAACCTATCTACGTGACTTTACCGAAAGACCCAAATAATGTGACACACCTTACCAATTGGCCGTGTCGGGTGGTGGTGGGTTTAACGACACATTTGTATTTAGGCGATCTAACCCAAGAACAACAAAAAGAAACTCCCTTCATCATGGAGAAGAATAATAATGTCTGGCAATGATCTAATCCCAATTTGTACGAGTGTGATAAACTAACGCTGCCGGTGAATGTGGTGCAGATGTAAACGTTTATTTTGTTTATAAGAAGTAAAGAGGCCAGGATGAGTCTCGCTCATTATCAAACCGTGACAACATCTTACAACACAAGGCGATGAATTGAACCCAGAAACATTCTCGCAGCGAGGTACAACGAGCTGCCACTGCATCGCCACCCTGCAGTCCTCTTTGCTCCTTTCATCATTTTCAGGTCTTGCGTTATTCTCGTTTGTTGTTGTTGTTGTTGCCGTGGCTAACACCATCACCGCCTCCACCACCACTACCACCACCACCGCGATCACAACCACCACCGCCTCCTCCACCACCACCGCCTCCTCCTCCACCACTACCATCACCGACTCCACCACCACCACCACCATCGCCTCCTCCACCACCACCGCCTCCTCCACCACCACCACTACCATCAACGCCTCCACCACCACCACCACCACCGCCACCTCTACAACCGCCACCTCTACCACCACCGCCACCGCCTCCTCCACCACCACCACCGCCTCCTCCACCACCACCACCACCACCACCGCCTCCACCACCACCACCACCGCGACCACAACCACCACCGCCTCCTCCACCACCACCGCCTCCTCCTCCACCACCACCACTACCATCACCGCCTCCTCCACCACCACCGCCTCCTCCACCACCACTACCACCACCGCCTCCACCACCACCGCCTCCACCACCACCACCGCCTCCTCCACCACCACTACCACCACCACCGCCTCCAACCTTCATCAGGGCCACCGCCGTATTTCTTCACCCTGAGCTGCGTGGAACAAAAGCCGTGGGTATCGACAGCCCCGTAAACGTGACTTGGCCCTGAGGAAATGCGCACGGCCCTGAAGGAGGTTGGAGATTAGGGCCGGCGCCGTGAGTGTGCGGCTCCCCGGTTCAATGGCCCTGCTCGTAACACTCCGCGTGGCTGTAAATGCTGAGCCTGGGAGATGCCTCCTCTCCCCCTGCCCCCACTTGCCCCCCCCCCACCCACCTCTTCGCCCCCAGGCCACTGGCAGCCTCTGGTGGCCTTTAACCCCCCCCACAACGCCCCCTACAATACACAAATGGTGAAAACACCAACCCATCATCATAATCATTGTGCTGCTGTCAAACCCCCCCACCCAATGGTTTCGAACGTGGCATGGCCCTGGCGCTGATGATGTCTTATCGGTGAAAGTGCATACCCCCCCCCCCCGCCGCCCCCCACCCTCTGAAAATTCGTGACGAACGCGAGCTTGGAGCGTTTGCTCCATCGCACACGTGGCGTTTTTTGTTTGTTTTTCCCGGGTGCTCCAGTATCCTCCAACATGTGATTAACATTCACGAATTGGCCGATTAAATATTCTTACACATATATAGAGGACTGCAGAGCTTGGGCAAACCTGTTTGCGTCTTATATATAATGCTGGCTCGCCGCCTGGTAACTAACTACCTTCCAGCTAAGCTGCAATTCTTTAGCGAATGTGAGATGCAATTTTGTTGCGTAAACGATGACCGCTACATGAAGCTAAGCATCAGTATTGCTTCGACAACGTATTGCTGGTGAGAGCTGAGATTTCCCACGTTGCAATGGGGCTGCTACCTTCAGGCTTGTTTTGACTGCCCCCCCCTCCCCCCCTGCAAGGTGACACCCCAGGAATGAATCAACACCGCAGTAACAGATGCTGAGAGTGAAGCCGACGCAGTTCCCGCACTGAGCTTGCCATCACATGGAAGCGAACACGTGGCCGCGTGCCCGGCTGGCATCAACGAAACGAGATGTGGCACAAATATTGACTCAACTTTCTCACCCTGGCCACACACTAAAACTTTGAAAAGCAAATTTAAACCACGTAAGGTCCGACTCAGCTATGTATAACTCTTTTTAAATCCTTTATATTAAGTTCGCTTGCTTGCGTGCTTGCGTGCTTGCTTGCACGCTTACGACCGTGCAAATCTTTCGGTCGTTTTTTAACCCACTTCCCGTGATCCAATCGAGCTGACATTTTGCACACAGACTCGTTGTGCGTGACAATTTATTTTCGTGAAAATGTTTTTCCAAAATTTTACATTTTTAGGAAAAACAAATTATATGTAATTACCAATTGCTTAATGGTGGCAGGCAATCATCTGACCCATAGGTGGCAGCCATCTCAAGCCAAAGGACGAAAGGACTCTAGCCGCCACGCATATAAAGAATTTATAGTGAAAAACTTTGTTTTTACGGGTTAATTTTTTCATCAGCGACCTGGCTATCACAAATCATAGCTCAACGCAGTGGCGTGTCGCCGTGTCGAAATTTATAGCAGCCACAGATTCTCAAACGCACGATGCTGCTTCTAAATGCGGAGAAAAATCCACGCGACCACTGGGACAGAGAGAGAGAGAGAGACTCGCAAACTCCCAATATACAACAGGCGTCAGGGTCGGGACCGATCCCACGACCTCCTGTATCCCAGGCGAAGTAGTTAAAAATCTCCTAGTCACCGCAGCGCCACATTCTCAAATAAGCTCACACGCATAGTGATGTGGTCCTCTGTTGGTCTGCCACAGGCAAAGATATGGCAACAATAATTATATAATCAGCCGGATCCGGCTGAAAATTGTCAAAGCGATAGGGCAGAGAAAATCTGGAATGGTGCCTGGTGCAGATGGCATCTCACCAGAAATATTCAACGATGCAGAATCCATCCCGGTAGACAGATTCCGATTGCTCTTCGAGCGCATCTGGGATGTTGAAACACAGCCCCGGGACATCAAGGACTCTCAGATCATCTCCAGAGAAGAAGGGGGCGGGAGGGGGGGTGTCCGTCTGACAGTAACAACTAGCGCGGCATCTTTTGTTGTTTTTGTTGTTATAATAATAGGGTTTTTTCCGCTTTTTTCTGGCAACAAAATTGAAACTTTTTTACAAGGATCCATGTCTGCATTAACCACAATACTTGCAGTCAAAATGCAAACACAAAACACACTATGATGATACTGTATATGCATTGTCCTTGAAACGGATTGGTCCAATCAATAATGCAGACATGAATCCTCGTAAAAGGTTTCAGTTTTGTTGCCAGAAAAAAGGGGAAATAACCTTATTATTATATTTTGGTACTGGCAAAGAAGGTGTAATGATGTTTTTGTTGTTGCTGTTGATTTCCATAGCCGGGAATGTATCGACAAATAATAATCCCGAACAGACCCGACGAATTAGAGCGCTGACCCCACAACCTGTCATTTCCAGACAGGTGTTGCGAGCAAGGCACCGACCGCGTTTTTTTTATTGTTTATATTAAGTTCACTTGCTTGCTTGCTTGCGCGCTTACGACCGTGCAAATCTTTCGGTCGTTTTTTAACCCACTTCCCGTGATCCAATCGAGCTGACATTTTTCACACAGACTCGTTGTGCGTGACAATTTATTTTCGTAAATTTTTTTTCTCCAAAATTTTACACTTTTTAGGAAAAAATAAATTATATTTAATTACCAATTGCTTAATGGTGGAAGGCAATCATCTGACCTATAGGTGGCAGCCATCTCAAGCCAGAGGACGAGAGGACTCTAGCCGCCACGCATATAAAGGATTTATAGTAAAACACTTTGTTTTTACGGGTTAATTTTTTTCACGGCAATTTCCGTTTCGAGAGAAGCGCTTTTTTCCCGTCGATCTCACGAAAGCTTTTGACGCCGCGAATTGACCAGCAACTCCAATACCTCGCATGCCCTGTGTGTTTGTCTTTGTTGTTGCAACAGGGATCGCTCGCAGTCGATGGGGAGCGGTGGTGTAGCAGCGAGTGCGCTGCGCTACGAATCCAGCGACCCGAATTCCATTCCAGCTCCCGGGCCTCCCCGAGGTCATGGGCTATCCCCTAGGTCGACTCAGCCTCAAATGAGTACCTGGTGCGGTGTGTAAACATCGCCACTGGGGAGGCGAAGGCGGTCGGGCGTGGTGCTGGCCACACACCCCCTCGTGTACCGTTCCGGCCTTCATAGGTTCTCGCTAACAGCACTTGCCCCAACAGTCTGTTAAGGCTACACGGGGGGATCTTTGTCTTAGTCTTCGTTTTAGCAACACGGATCGCACTCTTCGGTCAAGGTCGCACAATCCCAAACAGCTCCCCATTAAACGTATCAACGTTCACCCAACGTTGACATGTGGCTGGGACCGTTGGACCAACGTTACCCCAACATTGGCCCAACATGCCACGTTTATTGTCGACTCATCTTCCGGTACAGTCACCGTCGGATGCGATGAGACGGCCGATAATTATTTGAGCAGCAGTATAATTTGGAAATTGCGACTCGAATTACTAATCAGATGACGAAAATGCAGACACCGGTAATGCCACGCGTGTTTGCTCCATTTTCAGTGCGAAATCAGATTGCTTTTGGAAAATCCCGGGTGATTACCGCTGACCATTATCCCTTCCAATGACTTGACTTTCACAAGCCCACTGATTTATTTGAGCAGTTAATACAATAATAACACTGGTCAACACACTTTTTCTGGCATAAGGTATTCCAACGGATTTAAGGTAATTTTTGGGTGCTGATTCCAAATCTGGCATCAGTTTTGTCTATCACATCAGGTTTTTGAGATATCAAATATTGCATTTTCAATAAAAACTGCAGAAGAAAAATATTAAATAAATGTGGATATCTACATAAAATGATATTATAAACACACTATCCTAAAAATACAGCACCATATTTTAACACTAAAGCAGTCACTGACTCGCAAAAACTTGCAATCATAAGTGACAGAGTTAATTTCAGGTAAAATCAATGAAAACGGGGTATATCGATAGCATAAAAATGAGATGTGATGGAGCAAATCTGAGATCAGATTTGGAATCAACACCCTGAAATTAGTCTAAAACAGCTGCAAAAGTCCATGCCAGAATATGTTTGTTTTGTTGACCAGTGTAATTAGTGTCGTGTGTGCTGGAGCCCCCCTTCCTTACACTGATCCGCCTGAGAGCCATTCACGTACATTTGAGAGGGCACCCCCAGTGGAAGCTGTCCCAGTGTGACACGAGGCGACTCGGTGGCGAGATGATAACTGCCCCCGCCTGGTAGGCAGGAGTTCGTGGGTTCGATCGCGACCCTGACGCCTGTTGTATGCTTGGAGTTTGCGTGTCTCTCTCCGTGGTCGTGTGGATCATTCTCCGGTTTTCACCTCCAACATTTATAAACACGCGTTCACAGTTATTTGGCAGCGACACATTTCCACGCGATGATAAGCAACTTCGCTGGGCCTTCATCTGCGCTGGCCATGTCGCTTCTGAAAAAGAGCTTACGTAGCTCAGTGGACCCTACCTGGTAAGTAAAAATAAATAAATGAATATTTAACTTTGGTTTAAACTCAGCAGTACAAGGCCTGCGCTCGACTATCAGTCTGCCGATAGGTGGCGGCGATTTCCGCTACCGTGGGTCATCAAATTTAGGTGAAATTTGCTGGTGCAATTGCTCCCAAATTGGTCAACTTTGGACCGTGACGCCGGCACACGCTGGCCTACCCGTTTCGAATGACGTTTGGCACGATGTCCACCGTGAAGCGGACCCCTGGGCCGCGTGGCATATTTGTACTGTTGCCACGCACCGCGAGGAGGTAAACCAGGGGCGACTCGCCAGGTTCGAAACGCGAACCTCTGCAGCAAACGGCCGAATGCGTTACCAGCTGGGCCGTGACGGTCACAGTCGGAATCTTTTTTTTTTGAAGACCGCAGGAGCTATGAGGGTATTTATATAGATCTTATTTAGAGGGCTCGAATAATGGGCATATATAATGTACATTGACTCAGTAACACCCCCTCCCCCCACCCACTTTGTGCAAGAGCGCAGAAGCGTGGTTACCACATCTACGCCTCTAGATGAGGAACGATGCAGGTGGACTTCTCCACAAATCTGGCTGTTGCCTGATGAAGTTGGTTGTAATTACTGGCGAAACGTCGTACTCAGTTTGTAAATGTTGTGGCTTGGCTCTCCAAAACACCAGTTAGTGCTGTACTAGTATACTACACTATACACTACACTATACACTACACACTAGACTATACACTGCACTACTATACACTACACTACTATACACTACACTACTACACACTACACTATACACTGCACTACTATACACTACACTATACACTACACTACTATACACTACACAATTACACTATACCTTACACTATATACTAGTGCTGTACTAGTATACTACACTATACACTACACTACTATGCACTACTATACACTACAATACACTCCACTACTATACACTCCACTATATACACTAAACTACTATACACTACACTACTATACACTACATTACTATACACTACACTATACACACTACACTATACACTACACTATACACTACTATACACTCCACTACTATACACTCCACTACTATACAATCCACTATACACTGCACTACTATACACTACACTACTATACACTACACTACTATACACTACACTATACACTGCACTACTATACACTACACTATACACTACACTAAAGACTAGTGCTGTACTAATGACGAATTGGCCACGTTCTGTTTACGTGACAACCCTGCCTAGTTGGCTGTGTCGGCTGGTGGTGGCGGGTTTTAACGACACATTTATATATTTACGCGATCTAACCCCCAAAAAACAACCTCTATTGTGTTTTTTTTTCTTCTTCACACAGGCCTCGAGCAAGCGGCCGGCTTTGCCAAGATAAGCGTCGTCGTCTCGAGCGTTCGTCGCGTTCTGTAAATTTCCACGCTCTACTCTTTCGCCTTAAAAAATAAAATATTGTTTGACGCTCATCGGCCTTCTCCGAGAGCGAGAGGAATACGATCTCCCGCAGCCCGGGCGCGTAAATGCGTCACGGTTGAGGTGATAATGAGGACCGGGGTGGGGAGAGGCTTCAACGTAGTGCCCTTAACAAGATGCCACTGTCAAAGGAGACGCATTTTGATTGTGACTTCTTTCGTCCGTTTCTCAGTCTTCTTGTTACGGCGAGAGTTGTGGGAGCAGCACGTTGAGTGGCGAGTACCAGATCTTCCTTTGCCTGGCGACAAACTCCAGCACGATAGTTCTATACATTACTATACTATACACTACTATACACTACACTATACACTACTGCACTATACACTACTATACATTACACTACACACTACTATATACTACTACACTACACACTACTATACACTATTCACTACTATACACGACTATACACTACTATACACTACTATACTATACACTACTATACACTACTATACACTACTACACTATACACTACAATACACTACTACACTATATACTACTATACACTACTACACTATACACTACTATACACTACTATACACTACTATACACTACTGCACTATACCCTACTACACTACACACTACTATATACTACTACACTATACACTACTATACACTACTACACTATACACTAGTATACACGACTATACACTACTATACACTACACTATACACTACTATACACTACACTATACACTACTATACACTACACTATACACTACTTTACACTACACAATATACTACTATACACAACACTATACACTACTATACACTACACTATACACTACTATACACTATACACTGCACTATATACTAGACTACACACTACTATACACTCCTTCTCGAGCCGCTCAACCTTTGTCCAAGGAACGAAGAGTCGTATGAATGCGTGCGGTGTGTGTGTGGTTTGTCCAAAAAAGGCCACCATCCCCGAAGAAAATGACCTCTCATCTGCGTCGCCCTGTTTATAATACCCCAGCACGCGACACACAAATCCTGGTTTCGAAATGCTTACAGCGGATTTGCGTTGCTTTCCTGTCGTCCCCTTCGGCGGAGGCGTCTGCACGAAGCGAGAATTGAAGCTCCGGGCACGGGGAGCCGAAACGTCGGACATCGTGCCGAGCAACCGCGTGAGTGCGGCACGAGCTGAAGACGCACGGGAACGGGGGAGCCGCGCAGAAGCAGCTCATCCGCAGAAGCCTCCGTTGCGATATCGCGCGAAAAATTCTCTCGTTTTGTATCCTGGACGACGATACCGAGTCCATAGACTGCTTTTCACGAGGGTCCCTGCCTCTGGAATGCTGGGCCAATTTCTCACAGCCCTAACTCTTGTTGTTTTAATCTAGATTTTAAGTTTTCGTGACTGCAGTTATCCATACTCTTTGGCTCTTTCGGTAAAGTCACGTGGGTAAAAAATAAAATAAATTAACTCACGACGTTTCGGGAACAACACAAGCGTCCGTCATAAGGTGGGACAACCGCAGCAAGAAACAATTGCTGAAGTGGGCAAAAGGAAGAACCAAAGAATATTGTTATTTTAAACTAAACTAAATTTTTTTAAAACTAAACAATGCTTTTCTTTTACCAGGTAAGGCCCCGCAAAGCAAACGTAGCTTTTTTTTCAGAAGCGACCCTGGCCACCACTAATGGTAGCTCAACGAAGTGGCTTATCACGTGGAAATGTGTCGCAGCCAAAGACTCTAAACGCACGATGTTGACTCTAAATGTGGAGGAAAAAACTGGAGGACCCGGAGTAAAATCCACGCGACTACGGGGAGACAGAGGCACGCAAACTCCAAATATACAGCAGCAGGCGTCAGGGTCGGGATCGAACCCACGACCTCCTGTATACCAGGCGAGGTTGTTGACATCTCCTAGCCACCGTGATGATGATGATGATGATGAGACGCGCAAACTCCAAATATACGGCAGGCGTCAGGGTCGGGATCGAACCCACGACCTCCTGCACACCAGGCAAAGTAGTTAACGTCTCCTAGCCACCGTGGTACGGTGCCGAGAGCCGTAGTGGACTGCACGTGCCTCGCGTATCATCTCTCTCTCTCTATCCCGTGTGTGCGTGTGTGCCCCTGCACTTTGCTTCCTAGCTCCAGCCACTGACGCCTGCGCAGAGTCACGTGGCGCCATCTATCCCGAGTGACGCGTCGTGCCCAGGGGACAAAGCCACAGACGCCGCATTCTCTGGCTGCCATTCTGCCTCGCAGCTGCTTTGCCTCGATGGCTTCTCCTGGTTGAGCGGCCGGCACTGTTGATGCCCGGGGCTGGCAGCGTCTCGAATGGAGAGGGCGGCTCCTTGCTTTGCGGTTTCACTTGAATCCCCTCGATGGTCAGTGCCAGCGGAGGTTGACGCTGATGGGTTGTAGCAAAACAACAACAACAACAACAACTTTCAAACTTAATTTGGAGCTTTCGTGACTGCAGGAATTATTCTTTGGTTCTTTCGGTAAAGTCACGTGTGAAGATAAAATAATACATTAATTTAAATACTAGCATACGACGTTTCGATTGCAACACAAGCAATCGTCATCAGGTAAAAATTAAATAGAAACACAAATACTACCTGATGATGATTGCTTGTGTTGCAATCGAAACGTCGTATGCTAGTATTTAAATTAATTTATTAATTTATCTTTATACGTGACTTTACCGAAAGAACCAAAGAACAACAACTTTCGTTTTTGTGCCAGAGGCTGTTGACACTCATCCTGGTGCGTGTGGGCATGGCGGGCACACCTTGGGGGGTGGGCAGTGGTTGGAATTGTAAATGGCCTTGCCCCTAAATCTTGACTTGAAGCTTTCGTGACTGCAGGCATTCATATTCTTTGGGTCTTTCGGTAAAGTTACGTAGATGGGTTCAAAGAAAATAACCCAAAAAATAACAAAAAACTACCACGTTTCGATCGCAACACAAGCGGCCGTCATCAGGCAGATGGGGGTTAGCTTCTGAAGGGTTTAGCTTCTAACAGAAGGGGCATTGCCACTGTTACCCACACCATGGCACCACCCGCTAGCCTTCGTTGCACATTGCCACACACCTAATAATGAATTATGTACGACCGTTAATTAATAATGGATGGTTAGCGGCACGCCAGACTTGCAATCCAGAGGTGGGCCGGTTCGATTCCATCTCCCTGCGCAGGGTTCTGCTAATCCGCTCTATCGCTTCAGGATGCCTGGCGTGCGATGCAAGCCACATTTTCTAAAATTGTACAACGGATTTGCACATTGCATTTGCGGAGGGATAGCGGGAGGGAAGGATGAAGGAGGGAGTTAGGGATGAAGGAGGGAGGCGGGGGATGAAGGAGGGAGGTAGGGTGGGTGGGGAGAAAACCTGTTGCATCTCAAAGGATGATAATGTAATTTGGAGCTTTCGTGACTGCAGGAATTATTCTTTGGTTCTTTCGGTAAAGTCACGTATAAAGATAAAATAATAAATTAAATTAAATACTAGCATACGACGTTTCGATTGCAACACAAGCAATCATCATCAGGTATAGATTACATAGAAACACAAATCTAGTATACTTAGACATATTTAAGGCCTCGACACAGAGGCGTGGTTTCTCTGTGTGCCTATGTTTGTTCTCTCTCTATGTATATCTGTGATATCTGTCTGCTTATATGTCTGTCTATATGTTTCTGGTTCTGTCTTTTATCTCTCTCTCAAATTTTAGCATTCTCAGGAAGAACGTAATCAACCAGATAGGGTGTTGACTGTTATGTTATCCGACTCTCTGTTGTATTACATTACATCTCTAAGTATACTAGATTAGTGTTTCTATTTAATTTATACCTGATGATGATTGCTTGTGTTGCAATCGAAACGTCGTATGCTAGTATTTAATTTAATTTATTATTTTATCTTTATATTTGACTTTACCGAAAGAACCAAAGAATGATGATACTGTAATTGTATGAACTGGTGAGTGGTTTTGGCTTGGGCTTGTTAATGCAACCCGTCGGCCGCTCGTCCACGCCACTCCACAGCAACAAGTGTAACGTTAGTCTACACTGCACGTAGACTAACGTTACACTTACACTGACATTAAACGTAGACTAACATTGCACGTAGACTCACGTTGCACGTAGACTATAATTGCACGTAGACTCACAATGCACGTAGACTCACATTGCACGTAGACTATAATTGCATGTAGACTCACACTGCACGTAGACTCACAATGCACGTAGACTATAATTGCATGTAGACTCACACTGCACGTAGACTATAATTGCATGTAGACTCACGTTGCACGTAGACTATAATTGCACGTAGACTCACGTTGCACGTAGACTATAATTGCACGTAGACTCACGTTGCACGTAGACTATAATTGCACGTAGACTCACGTTGCACGTAGACTATAATTGCATGTAGACTCACATTGCACGTAGACTCACATTGCACGTAGACTCACAATGCACGTAGACTATAATTGCATGTAGACTCACACTGCACGTAGACTCACATTGCACGTAGACTCACACTGCACGTAGACTCACATTGCACGTAGACTCACATTGCACGTAGACTATAATTGCATGTAGACTCACACTGCACGTAGACTCACAATGCACGTAGACTATAATTGCATGTAGACTCACACTGCACGTAGACTCACATTGCACGTAGACTCACATTGCACGTAGACTATAATTGCATGTAGACTCACACTGCACGTAGACTCACAATGCACGTAGACTATAATTGCATGTAGACTCACACTGCACGTAGACTCACATTGCACGTAGACTCACATTGCACGTAGACTATAATTGCACGTAGACTCACACTGCACGTAGACTATAATTACATGTAGACTCACAATGCACGTAGACTCACATTGCACGTAGACTCACAATGCACGTAGACTCACATTGCACGTAAACTCACAATGCACGTAGACTCACATTGCACGTAGACTCACAATGCACGTAGACTATAATTGCATGTAGACTAACATTGCAAATAAACAAAGACGCTCTCAAGTAAATATCACTGGACGGGGCTAAATGACAAGGGAGCCATGATCTTTGAGAACGAACGTGGAGAGACGCGAGACTGGGGAAATACGTGCCGCGATGCGCCAATCACGGCCACCACATCATAAAATGGTACCACTTGATTTAGCGACCCCGGAAAGATGATGATGATGAGTTAAGCCACTCGCTCCAGGATTCACGTGACCTCTGTCGGAGGCCACAAATTACAATTCCGTGGGATTTAGTTTCTCATTCGATATTTTTTCGGAACCCTGATAGCCGGACTTGGAGTAGGGATTATTGGCATAAGGCACTAGCACTAAAGTACAAGGTGCGCCTATGCATGACCATCCTCTTATTTTACCCTATATGAATAAACCTCTGATTTTATGTTTTATTAGAAAGTCACTGGAGCTATGGCACTTTCACATCGAGATTGAAAATTCACTTATTTATATCTGCTTTTTGTGTGTAGTTTGATGTCCTCCCCCCGCACATCCAATTAGCACGGTCAGTTACGTATGGTGTGAAAGAAGTTCCACATACAGAACAGTACACGTGTAGTGACTTACTCGGAGACGCTAACACTTGCAGGCACTTATTTTATTTAACCGAGCACCCTTTGCACAATACACGCCTTATGCTGGTATACACTCTTCTGTCGCTCGTTTATATACAACTCTACGTAAGTTGCTAGTCTATACACAACGCTAGCAGTCTAACACTGATGGTGCTGAACCGAGACAGCCAACTACCATCTAGCAGTGCAATGTCGAGTGAGGATGACGAGATGACAGCGACGATGGCGACAATCTTCAACAGCACAACGGGGATCCTACTCCAACGACAGCCCCGAGCTCTCGCTCAGGGCCAACTTTTATGCTCATAGCGTGGCCTGGCTCCGCCCCTGGCCACGCCCTCTTTCTAGAACCTACCAGCGTGTTCCCGGAGCTTCCCCCTGTGCCCCTTCTGTAACCTTTCCCCCAGATACCCCCTCTGGTGTATCACGTGGCCTGCTGACGTCAGGGCTGCTGTAAGCTGCAGATCCCCTTTCCCGCCAGCAGCCAGCGTTATGCTGGTACATTACTTATTCCATGTCACTACACATGCATCACGAGACACTACACTACTATACGCTACACGATGCACTGCACAATACACTAGACTACTATACACGGATGACAATTTACACTACACACATATATATATATATGTTATATATATAAATATGGGATTTTATCAACAAATTCAATAAAACGACGGACACACAAACATGAACAAGTAATAGGGCGCGATGGACGCGCCCCAAAAAAATGCCACGTGTATAGTAGTTTTGTAGAGCGGCGTTCCGGATTGTTCCGGCTAAAATTAAAGTAGGGGTGTCGGTCGGTGAAGGAAGGCTGCTGGCGGAGCGGCGAGTGGGAGCGGAGGCGTTCGGGTTTCGTGAGCTCCCCCGCGCCGTAACTTATTGATGCCACACATTCGCCGGGTTGAGATTCCCAAACGAAGACTCGGGGGAGAAACCAAGGGCGGAGGGGGGGGGTTACTGTGTTTCTCGTAGCCAATGATCAAGTGGCGTTCACAGCAATACACAGACAAAGTCCCCCCCCCCGTGTAGCCCTAACAGACCGTTGGGGCAAGTGCTGTTAGCGAGTAGCACCTATGAAGGCCGGCACGGTACACGAGGGGGTGGGGTGGGTGGCCAGCACCACGCGCGACAGCGTTGCACACGCGCTCGCACACACTAAGAGACAGAGACCTTTAAAGACGCCCCGTAAAGCCCCCACATACCATTTTGGGGGCAAGTGCTATTCGCGAGCACCTATTAAAGCCGGCAATGGAACACAAGGGAGCGGTGTTACGAGCACCACGCCCGGGCTGCCTTTGTCTACCCAGTGCTGACCTTCTGCACATGGCAGAAAAGATCCCCCGTTACAGCCTTTAACAGACTTTTGGGGCAAGTACGCCTCTGAAGACCGGCACGGCATACGAGGGGGTGGGTGGCCAGCACCACGCCCGGCCGCATTTGTCTCCCCAGTGGCGATGTCTACATACATCACCCGGTACTGATCTGAGACTGAATCGGTTCAGAGGATGCCTCGCACCGGTTCAGATAATCGTCACTGGGTGTTGGCTGTGGCAGCAACGGAACTCGGTTCGCCAGGTTCGTAGCGCAGCGCGCTAACCGCTGCACTAACGCTCCTCCTAGACATACACACATCCACACGACCCTATACATGAATACACGCGCGCGCACACCCACCCCTGCATGCGCGCACACAGACAAAGATCCACCGCATAGCCTTAACAGATTGTTGGGGCAAGGCCGTTTTTATCTCCACGCACACGGATATATAAACACACGAGCGCACCACACACACACACACGTGCACAGAAAATCCCACCACTACCACCACCATCATTTATTCATGAGATCTTTTTTAGCCACCCCCTGGCTCATGGGTGGATGTTGTTTCAGCAGAGATGCCACATGTCTCCTATGCTGGGGGTTTATATCTTTTTGTGGGAGGGAGGGGGGGGGGGGTTGCGGGGGGGGGGTGGGAAATAATAAAACATTAAAGGATGGACAAGGGAGAAATATTTCTCGAGCTGAAAGACAAAATGTTCCGGGCAGAGTTTGAATTCGCAACGAGCCCGAGAAAGCAGCCAGTCCGTTAAGTGATCATCTCCGTCGAGTTGATGACAAGAAAAATGTGTCAAGCGAGAGAGAGAGAGCGGCATGGAGGAGGTTTGATCGGCGTCCCTACTTCGCGGTGACGCGGCGGCCCAGCCGCAGGAGTTCGCGTTCCGCCCCCGTAGTTGTCGCCGGAGAATCGCGGTTCGAATTCCAGTGGCCGTTCCTGGTTAATACCGCGGTGGGTCTATTGACCGTAGCAATATGTACTGTATATAGTATGTATACTAAGCGCCGCCTGTTTACACAGCGGACGTTAAAGATTCCCCGTGACCGTCACGGTCAAAATCAGCAACAACAGCAGCAACAACAACAACAAAAAGCGAATCGCAAAATTACAACGATAAAAACACAATTACGACATACAGCAGCAGAAGTACTCATCGCCCCCCTACTGCAAAACAACAACGTTCCAGTGTCTTCCTTAAAGATTACACTGGTCATCAAAAAAAAAAACATTTTTTTCTGGCCTAGACTTTTGCAACTGTTTTAGACTAATTCCAGGGTGCTGATTCCAAATCTGATCTCAGATTTGCTCTATCAGATCTCATTTTATGCTATCGGCATACCCCATTTTCATTGATTTTACCCGAAATTAACTCTGTCACTTATGATTGCAAGTTGTTGCGAGTCAGTGACTGCTTTAGTGTTAAAATATGGTGCTGTATTTTTAGGATAGTTTGTTTATATAATTTTATGTAGATATTCACATTTATTTTATATTTTTCTTCTGCAGTTTTTACTGAAAATGCAATATTTGATATCTCAAAAACCTGATGTGATAGACAAAAACTGATGCCAGATTTGGAATCAGCACCCCAAAATTACCTTAAAACCGTTGGAATACCTTATGCCAGAAAAAGTGTGTTGACCAGTGCTATAATTATCGAGGTTGTTTTCCGGCGTTGTGGGTAACCCGGGCGAAATGCTGGTGAACTGTCAAATGTTTATTAGGAAGACGATCTCCGTCTGTAAGAAAACAAAATAAATATAGGTCCTCGTTCGAGGCTAAACTATTTCATACACCGCACAATGTTAATCGTGGAAGCGTCGTCGTTGGAGAATAAAAACACCACGATAATTCATACGTATCTTTCCCGTAAATTGGCTCCTGTACTTACGAGCCACCACACACACACACACACGTTTGAGACGGCTCCTGCGGAACAACGTAATCACCCATTTACTAGACAATAGATTCCCCAGGAATTTCGCTTTTTGCCAGGTGCCCGTCAGGCGCAGATTGCCTTGTGTGAGGCATATGGGGTTGGGGGGGGGGGCAAGCGCTACCATGGGAAGAGTTTCAATAATTAATGGGCCACTACCTTCTGACGCATCCATCGCTTAACAGATTGCATCCTAATCAGCCCTCGCCGCAGCGCGCACAGAGCCACCACCTCCATCCCAAACGTCTCGGGGGTCAATTACACCGGTCGGAAAACATCTCCAATCGCCACCGGGCAGACCGCCGATCATATGGGGGCTGTGCATAAATGACGCCACTTGATTTTGGACCATTTTTGACCCCCCCCCCCCCCAACATCGTCACACGGCGTCACAAAAAGTCAGACCTCCCCCCTCGAATGTGACGTCACAAAGCTCTGCCCCCCCCCAAAAAAAAAAAAAACATGCTTCAAATCGCATTAAACTATTGTCATTGTAGTGCGTATTTAATGTGGCGCTGCACTCTGATGTTGTAGGAGAAAGCATTTATTAAAAAGTCTATTTAATTAAGTAGAACGTGTTGTCTATATTTATTTAAAGTTGCGCATTTTGACGTGACGTCACATTTCTCAACCCCCCCCCCCCTCGTCACACATCGTCACAAATGTCTGACCCGCCCCCCCAGGTGCGTGACGTCATTTATGGACGGCCCCCTATACGGCCGTGAGCGCGTGCAGCAGCGTCGCTTCCTCGCGCGTGAACCACGTCTCCACGCCAACTTCGCGTGATCGCCGGCTAATTGCGCAATTTGGGGCCGTCCATAAATGACGTCACGCACCTGGGGGGGCGGGGGTCAGACATTTGTGACGATATGTGACGATGGGGGGGGAGGGGGGGGTGAGAAATGTGACGTCACATCAAAATGCGCAACTTTAAATAAATATAGACAACACGTTCTACTTAATTAAATAGACTTTTTGATAATTGTTTTCTCCTACAACATCAGAGTGCAGCGCCACATTAAATACGCACTACAATGACAATAGTTTAAAGCGATTTGAAGCAAGTTTTATTATTTTTGAGGGGGGGCAGAGCTTTGTGACGTCATATTTCAGTGGGGGGTCTGACTTTTCGTGCCATGTGACGAAGAAGGGGGGGGGTCAAAACTCCTTCAAAATCGCGTGACGTCATTTATGGACGGCCCCTTTGGCGAGAGATGTCGCTCCGAATGCGTGTGGCGGGTTGCTAGCGACACATCGGGTGCGGTTGCGTGCCACGTGCGTTGCGCACCTTTCGCGCTGCCCGTATCCAGCCGTGCACATCGGAGTGTGCCGGGGTTAGGGCAACTCTGGGTCTCTGTGTGAGTCGACGGGTGTCTGCGTGACTCGATATATGCAAAAAAAAAAATTCGCACCGGACACAGCCGACCGTGTCTAATCGCAGGTGCGGGAGGGGGGGGGGAAGGACAACACACTAAACACTGAAAGGCAGTTCTCAAGAAATGAGTTTTCAGCCTCGATGTAAAATGCGTAGCTCCAATAGCTTCCTGCATGTATGGGTGTACGTATGTTGAACTTCTTTCGCACCGTACGTAGCCAACAGTGCCAATCCGAAGTGCGGTGAGATGGGCATTTCCGATTACGCACGGCATTCACGCAAGCGGATTGTGAAACATTTCCCCGGGAGATCCTACGAGCCGCTTGGGACCATCCTCTATTCTACCATTACTCACCATCCACACACACACACACACAGACGCACAAATACAAAGATCCCCCGTATAGCCTTTAACAGACTGTTGGGGCAACTGCTGTTAGCGAGCGCCAATGAAGGCCCGCACGGCACACGAGGGGGTGGGTGGCCAGCATCATGCCCGGCCGTCTTTGTCTCCCGCGATGTTTTCAAACCGTACCAGGTACTCATTTTACGCTGAGTCGACCTAGGGGACCGGTTCAGAAATTCGTCAACGTTTTCTTTTTTTTTTAAGAAATCATCAAGAACCCGATAAAACCGACTGCGCATATTTGGTTGATTATACTCAAAAGCGTCGCACAGGTACCGTAGATTCAAATATCCAATTGCTCTGCTGCCATCTGCCAGCAACGGAGTAAGCTCACCCAATACTTCTAGATTTGAAGCTTTCGTGACTGCAAGGATTCACACTCTTAGGTTTTTTCGGTGAAGTCACGTAGGTAAAAAAATTCATAAAAGTAAAATAAAACAAATTAAAAAATTCACGACGTTTCGGAAGCAACACAAGCCTCCGTCTTCAGGTGGAACCGTCACAACCACGACAGCTGTATCAAGTAAATGAGAGATCACAATAAATACTACCCCGTATATAAAATGGTTGAGGGGGGTAGTATTTCTTGTGATCTCTCATTTACTTGATACAGCTGTCGTGGCTGTGACGGTTCCACCTGAAGACGGAGGCTTGTGTTGCCTCCGAAACGTCGTGATTTTTATTTTATATTTATTTTACTTTTATTAATTTACATTTTTTACCTACGTGACTTTACCGAAAAAACTTAAGAGTATCACCCAATACTGCCTGGTATTTGCCCGGGCAGTCTTCCATCGCAGGACTACTAAGCAGGCTGAGATCTGCTGAGCTTCCAAGATACAAAGAGATCGGACGAGATTGGATGCGCGCGCTCGCTGTGAGTGGAGGAGTGAGTTGTATTGGCGGAGCATTGATTGCAAGCTAATGCAGTTTTTTGTTTACACGTGTATGAAACAAAGAAAATAACATCAGTGCAACGATGACAAATACGTGTTGAAATTAAACATCGTTAGCAACAATTAAAATGTAAACCGAGTTCCTCATTATAATTGCCGCGTTCTCAATTAGAGTAAAATGTAGCAGCATTCACGCGGCGACGAGAAATATTGCCAATTACGAGAACATTGCAACAATCGCGCAATGTCTCGAAATTGTAATTAATCACCGAGAATGAATTCCACAAAGCGGTCCAATTAAGTGCTTACCAAGTCCGCAACGTTGGTTCTCCCGCGTTTGAAAAAGGAGAAAACTGTTTTTTTGAAGAGGGCTCAGCCCGATTACTAATGACTGCACACGAGAAAGAAAAAAAAAATACCCCATCACATTAAATTTCGTTCTCAGTTTTAAATTAGCAAAAAAAAAAAAAGATCCAGCCGCTGAAAACATTGAAAAACTACGCCTGGTTTGACTGCCATTTCCACGAATCTTTGTTTTATTGCACAAAGGTTTTATGCCACACCGAGCTGCGTATCTTTTTTTCAGAAGCAACACCAGATATCACAAATGACAGCTCAACGACGTGGCTTATCGCGTGGGCATGCACAGCAGCCGAAGTGCTCTTTAACGCGTGGATGTTGATTCTGAATATGGAAAGGGGAAAAAAAAATAACCGAAGCACTCGGAGAAAAACGCTCCGCGACCACCCGTAGAGAAACGCCCCAACTCCAAATATGCAACACGCGTCCGGGTCGGGAAGGAACACACGACCTTCCGTATTCCAGGCGATTTAGTTAACATTTCGCCACCGTGGCCACCCTCATATGCCAGAGCGAGTGGGAACTTGTTACCCCACTCACTCGTGAAATGAAGCTGAGAGGTAGCTCTGCGATTATCCGTCTCCGCGGAATGTTCTTGAACAACGAGAAGGAGTGACGAATGGATTCTTCTTATTCGTCTTCGCCGTGTGGCGCCGATAGCACGACCAGGGTGCACAGTGGGGCTCGTGGTGGAAATGGCAAAATTAAAGAATACACACATATTCATGAAATGAATATTTTTAGTCGCGTGTAGGGTGACATTAGGCAATTATCTATGGGCTTAATTGTTTATGTCACACATTCTCCTAAATCCACAAAGATATATTTCTTCAATGGCATAAGCACAGGGCTTTAAAAATAAAACTAAGAATCAGATGAATCACAGAGCTCCGGATCTGTGTTTAGCGATTGGCCTAAATAATGGCATAACTAATTAAAGGCGAGGAAATTAATGGCTTAAAATACAACCTTACAATTAAATATATTTTTTCCTAACCTCAAATTTAGGACGCGCTTGACTCACTCACGTTCCATTCAGACCGCGCGTTAATTATTCACATTTCCATCGCTCGGGAAACGCCCACAAGTGGCAATTCCATTAAACCTTTGTTCGTCAGCCATTGGTCGATCTACCGCTGGATGGAGGCCTCCACAAAGCTACCGCCGCCACGATCCACCCGGCGAATGCGTCGCTCCGTCTCCTCCACGGACGTTCCTCTCGGACGCGTTCCATCCCTCGGTTGTCACTTCATCGTGAATCGTTTGACCGCTAGCCATGGTCCCTTCTAGCCACGGCGGTCTGAATGATGACATTCGTTCTGCTTTTAGCCACAGTGGGTGACTCGTGAGTATTGCCCAGGGCAATGAATCTATCCCCCCCCCCGCCCCAATTACAGAGAGCTAAGAGTGATAGCTGAACCGGTCCTGAGCAATCACCAATTCGCACTGACCAGAGTAGTGAAGTATGGTCAAAATATTGATGGTGCGTTTTTGACGTACGTACGTGTGTGTAAGGGTTCATGTATTTGTGTGTGTGTGGAGCGTTAGTGTAGCGGTGAGCGCGCTGAACCGAGTTCGAATACCGCTCACGGCCAACACCAGTGACGATTATGTGAACCGGTCCGGGGAATCCCCGAGGTAACGGCTCATTCATTCACACTCTGCAGAACAGGCGGATAACATAAAAGCTCGAAACACTCACTCATTCATTGAAACATTCTGCAGAACAGAGAGGGATGACGCACAAACGCCACGCACTCACTCGCACTGCAGAACAGGGGGGTAACATACAAACACCACTCACTCATTCAAACACTCTGCAGACGAGGGGGATACAATACAAAACTCCACAGGTCACTCACTCAGTCCCACACGAGGAGCCGCAGCGGCGACGCAGCAGCTTGGGCGGTCGTGGCGGACAGCGTCGGCGGGGGGGGGGGTGGGAGCGGGGGGTGCGGTTGGAGGGTTCACGCAGGGACACGCGTGCCCACATCAACAACCTCGTGCCTACAACAACAACAACCTCGTGCCCACATCAACAATCTCGTGCAGACAACAACAACAACAACAATCTCGTGCCCGCAACAACAAACTCATGCCTACAACAACAACCGTGCGCCCAAAACAACAAACCCATGCCTACAACAACCTCGTGCAGACAACAACCTCGTGCAAACAACAACAATCTCGTGGCCACAACAACAACCTCGGCCCGAACAAAATCCGAACCATCACGCCCCCACACACGACGGGAAAGAAAATCATCCGAACGCGATGAGTGAAGCCCCCGCACAAGCTTAATCCGGCACTGCTACGGGCCCCGCACTTTCAAGGGCCACACGCTAAATTATTTCATGCTATCAGTTCCGGTTCAGTGATTGTGCACTTGCTCTATTACTATGGTACTATACCGCCTTCAGCTTTTATGAACGACTGGGTGTTTAAGGTCAGCGATTTTTCGTATTATTTGGCTTTATAGCAAATGAAAAAAATATAATTACTTCACTATGCAAGTTAAAATTTCGTGTAAAAATGTGTACGTTGTTATTTATTTATTTAGGGCCCCTTTATAACATATGCTACAAGCCCCACATTAGCTTAATCCGGCATTGGTCGGCATCATTCACAAAGCGCGCGAGACAAACGCAACGACGCCTCCCGTTTCCCGTCTTTGTCTCTTCGCGTAAAGACGAATATGTTTCACCAGTAGGCATGCGTATGCAGGGTGCTTTGAAAAATAAAACGTTTAACACTTCTGAGAATTTTCAACAAAGCCACGAGAAATGTGCCTCTTGGCTCTGGAGACGACCTGAAGGAGATTCCAGGCAATGCGTTGACAATGATGGCGAACAAGTGGAGACCCGTTGACACTTAGAAGCTATTAACATTGCATTTGTTATCATGTTACAGTCTATTATCCGTCCCTTTTCCATAAAAAAAACAATAGTCCCATGGAAGTGATTTTCTGAACCGGTCCCGGACATCCCCTAGGAAACCACAACACCACCGCTCATTCACACACTCACACTGTGCAGAACAGGGGGAGAACATACAAATGCCAAACATTCACATTCTCACTAGCACTGCACAACAAAGGAAGAACATACAAACTCTTCCGGGAGTGTGCACATTCTGAGCAGCATTGGATTCATGCGGAACAATCTCGGGGCCCCGAATCGATGTTCAGTGTCCTCGTCAGCAGAGCCAGGCTTGCTTTGACCAATATTTGTGAACTTCCGCGTGTACATAGGCAAAGCCTCTCACTCCCTCCGCCCCCCGCCCTGAGCCCTGCAAGGCTATCACGATAGCGCCCTGTTTCATGGACAGATATTGTCCGCAGTGACTTTGTGCGCGCGCGTTGAACTTTTTTCGCACCGTACGTAGCCAACCGCGCTAATCGGAGGTGCGGGGGTAAGGACAACAAACTACACACCAAAAGCAGTTCTCAAGAAAGGAGTTTGTCAATCAAGATTTAAAAGCGCACAGCTCTAGCGGCGTCCTAATATCGGAATGGAAGAGCGTTCCAGACGGACGCAGAAGCGCATCTGAAAGCGCTGCGCGATGCGGTGACCGATGGACAGCCAGAAGCCGCTGCTGCTGCTGATGGTTTTATGATCTTTGACGAGATCAGCGGCGAGGTTTTGGAGTTCATTTGCGGCACGCACGCTGTGTGTAATGAGTGCGACCCTATCATGTGTTCATTCGGCAAGGGGAAGCCAGGTCTTGGCAGGGAGGCGAGCTTGCGATCGACTACTCACCGCGGTGTAACCCATTGCGCACCGCCGGGTGGACAAAGGCGGCGGGGGGTGGATGTGTAATGCGGGCGTAAGCGACCTTCCGGATGTGACGTCACGGGGGGTGGAGCCATGTGACGTGGGTGGAAGGTTCGGGTCCTTAAGCGGGTAAACCGGAAGGGGAAGTCAGTTGGGGTGTGAACGGAAAAGAGTGAGGCCACGCGGGCGAGTGAGAAGAGGGGGGGCACCGACGGCCATCGGGAGCCAACCCTGAAGACAGGAGGAAGCTACGGAGTGGTGTGCAGCTGCGGAGAGACAGCCAGAAGGGCTGCGTGTTAGAGGCAGCGGTGTGGCTGCCAGGTGTGGCGGGAGAGAAGAGGGAGAGACAGCACGAGGCTGTCAGAGCTGCAGAGAGGACGAAGGAGAGAGGAGTTGCAGCGAGTACAGCCAAGGGGGGCTGTGTGAGAGTAACAGCAGCGGGGCTGCTGTTGTGGACCGGGCCGACATCGGAGTCAGCACCGTGGAGAAGCTACAGAGTAGAGACAGCCGTGTGGGAATACAGTACGAACCGAATAAAGGACACTGAGCCAGACATCGTGGTCCAGTCGTTTATTACAGATGTAAGACCACTCTCACCGTTACGTTTCAACTGCCGCGTACGGGAGATGGAATCGAACCGGAGTTCGCGTGATTATGGTTTATGTTCCCTTGATGAGTGGCGGGGGGGGAGCAGGCGATGTCGCTGTGGTGGCTTCACCCAGTTGAGTTAATTGCCAGAAATTATATCAAATTTGTCCAATGTGGGCAATGACACGGGCACATATGGCCCAACTCTTTTTTTTCAAATAATATCTTGAGAGCCCTCTGTGTAAGCAGACGCCACTCGTATCTAGGCCACGCACCTGGAGTACAACCAGGGTCGAGGCGGCTCAGCGTTCGAGCGTATTCCACGCGGTCGTTTGTTCAAATCGCGGTTGCGTCTCGGGGTGTCGACTCAGCCCACGAAGCCTTCTGGGGTCATCCCATGGAGAAAGAGAGAGACATGCGCAGCTGACCCACGCCGTGCCGGCCTTCAAGGAGCAGTGGGCGATGGAGGAGGCCGTGTGCTCGGTGGCAGATGACGGGGAGCTCTGCATGCTGATATGAGCTACTCGTCGGAGGCCGTTGGACTGCGAGAAGGACGAGAGAGAGCGAGAGAGTGAGTGAGAGAGTGAGCGAGAGAGGGAGCGAGAGAGTGAGCGAGAGAGTGAGCGAGAGAGGGAGCGAGAGAGTGACCGAGAGAGGGAGCGAAAGAGTGAGCGAGAGAGTGAGCGAGAGAGGGAGCGAAAGAGTGAGCGAGAGAGTGAGCGAGAGGGGAAGCGAGAGAGTGACCGAGAGATTGAGCGAGAGAGTGAGCGAGAGAGTGAGCGAGAGAGGGAGCGAAAGAGTGAGCGAGAGAGTGAGCAAGAAGGGAAGCGAGAAAGTGACCGAGAGAGTGAGCGAGAGAGTGAGCGAGAGAGAGAGCGAGAGGGGGGGTTAAATAAAGCAAAGCATAAAAATAATTACGAAATGATGAACGAAGCAAAGTGCCGACTACACCGAGCATCTTCTTGTTTCCACTGATCGTAAAAAAAAGAGAGAGAGAGAGATGGAGACTGCGAGAGAGAGACTCCCGCTCGCCATAAGAATGTGGAATTTCCACCGCCGGTTCAGGTCTGTAATACAGGGGGGGAGCACCGTCAAATTGCGAACCGCTGACTTGAACGTTTTCGGTATTAACCAGGACAGCCACCCAGCTCGTACCCGCAAGTCCCTGCAATGTTGACGCGTGGTGCAGGCTCACTGCGCTATTGTTATTGCCCCTTACTCGCAGCTCCGAATAACTCGCTTGACTATGTACGGTGCGAAAGAAGTTCAATATTCAGTGCATACATCACTATACACTGCATTATACACGATGCTATACATTGCACTACTATACACTACACGATACACGACACTACACTCGACTGTACACTATACACTACACTATACACTACACCACTATATACTACATTGATTTCTTTAGAAATGCTTTTTGTGCTTAGTTTGTTGTCCTTACCCCGCCCCTCCGATTATCTCTGTTGGCTACGTACGGTGCGAAAGAAGTTTAACATATGTAAAGGGACACCTCGACTTACAAACATTCGACGTATTAGCTTTCAGAGATACGAAAAAACCTGTCCATAAGGCATGTAGATGCCACATGAAGAACCAGTGGCATCTACATATGCAGAACATGAAGAACCAGTGGCATCTACATCTCCAGGAGATGATTCAACTTCAAAAACCCATTCCCCGTGTTTAGTGTACACGCCGTACAACATGTTTGGAATCGACAGGAGTAAAGTTTGACTTACGAACAAATCGACTTACGAACAAATCGACTTACGAACAAATCGACTTACGAACAAACCTCTGGAACTAACTCGTCCGTAAGTCGAGGCGTCCCTGTACATTGTTCAGGGCCGCTGTGCGTGACGTACCACGTGCTCGTGTCCCCCCCCCCCCCAGCTACCTGCCCTGCCCACCCCTGCCACAAATCGTCCCCACTTCTGTCACTTGGCAGAGCAGATGTTTTTGTTGCTGTTCTTGCTAATTCTCTGCATCTGATGCAAATTACTCGGAGGCGAGACGGTGATTTACAGATTCAAGCCGGAAAGAAAAAAGAAACAGCTCGATAAATTATCCGAGCAACTGCCTCGGCTTCACGTGCCCAGGAAGGCTTAGCGTTGATTTTTTTTCGCGACGGAAATCGACTCAGTGGTCGTGGGTAGACGTGAGATGTTTCCACATTTTCGAGTTTATTTTCGTTCACTTTGAGTGAGAACTCGAGAGACGAGAGTGACCCCGAGTGACGAAAGAATGGTTATAAAAGCGCCGACAGAAAACACAACAAGTAGCGCTATAAATGGTAAGAGAAGTGTGAGAAAACACAACTGCGTGAGCAGAAAAACTTTAAAACAGTGCACAAACAGCAATATTCAATACGTTACATTTCGTTGAACAAACGTGGGTTTGAGACAACTCACTTTTGAGAGAAAAAAAATCTCAGTAACGTTATGGAGAAACATTAATATCGATTTCGGGTGTTTTGTGGTTTTTTTTGCACTCGTGTGAAAAACAGACCCGGGTCCATAGATGGCAACTCTAGAAGGAATCATGCACGGTGGTTCACGAATATCGATGGTGCAGCAGGCCAAGGCAGGGAACACGTTTAAGGGGACGTCCTCCCGTGGTGCAAATGGAGCGATGACATCACCGCCGCCGAATAACACGGTTGGGTACGTACGGTGCAAACGAAGTTCAACATACACACATGGCAAGACTGGTTCAGATAATCACCGCTGACGTTAATTAGCCGCGAGCGGGAATGGTGCCAGGGATGCCAGGTTCATGTGCGCATTGTCCGCACTGCCACGCGAAAGTTCAAACATTCAACGTGCAATACATAAACATACATCACGTGTGTTGGCGCCCAGGTGTAACATACATCGCAGGTGGGCATCGGCGGTGTAGTCGTGGTCTGCGCTACGCTACCGCTCACGGCCACCAAAACCGGTTGACGATTTCGTGAACCGGTGGCCGGTGCCTCCCCTAGGTCGACTCAGCCTCGAATGAGTACCTGGTTCTGGAGTGGAGACAAAGGCGGCCGGGCGTGTGTGCTGGCCACCCACCCCTCTTCGTTCACCGTTGCCGGCATTCATAGACAGGTTCGACTCGCTCACAGGCCTTGCCCCACCAGTCGGTTGAGGCTATACCGGGGGGCGGGTCAGGGAAGGGCGGGGCGGGGGGGGTCTTCGTCGTTCCATAACCCTTGTGCGTCACATTTTCACGGAGGGGCCAATTTGTAGCGAGGCTCCCTCACCCCACCACCACCACCGCCAAGCAGCACCCAACACTCGTGCTCAACTTGCACAGAGGGCCAGGCTGCAATTTGCTCTGTCAAGCGTGCTGTAATGATGCAATTTGGCCAAGTTATTCAACCGGCTCCATTCCTCGAATGTGAGTGTGCCGAGGCCCATGCAGCTCCCAGATAAAGTCTTAATTGGAGAATGCCGTTGTTGTTTTTTTCTTTTTCCCTCCCCCTTGCCGCTTCTAGACAGAGACTCTAATATCTCGTCGCAAGATTCATCATCTCCTTTCTTATCGCCCCCCCGCCCCACCTTCCCCGCTCCCAGCGAGATCGCACGTGGAGGCCGTAAATTAACGACGAGAACTGCAACATGTCTCTTCCTATTTAAAGCTTTCGTGACTGCAGGGATTGATCTTCTTGGTTCTTTCGGTAATGTCACGTAGAAGGGAAGTAATAAAATAATTAAAATAAAACATAATAAAATAAAATAATTCTCACGACGTTTCGGCTACAACGCAAGCAGCCGTCTTCAGGTGAAGAATGAGACACTACCAAGCTAGGAGCTTATATATAAGCTGGGTTGGAGGTGGAAGAGCGCCTTAACAAAAAAGAATGTGCATATGAAGAGGAATTTAGCATATTCATGGGAAATGCGTAGGAGGTGGGCGGGGGGGTTTCAAAGTCATATTATGCCCATGCATTATGCAGGATCAGCAGCACCAAGGGGGGGGGGGGGGTGCAGGGAGTAGCATTAACAAAGGAAAGGAATGTTAATAGTATGTAGCTGCAGTTAGTAAACAACCACGTAGAAAACTAAAGTATAAACTACATAAAAAAAAACTAAAGTATAAACTGCATAGCACCATCAGTATACTTACTATACTCTACAATAAGCTGAGTTACTAACAGCAAGTAATACATTACAATTCTACGTCGTAAAAATTATATAATATGCTTTCATCTAAACTTTATTCTCTTACATCACACGAGCATACACCGTACTATATACTGCCATAGATAAACCCAACATTAAATTATATACTGTATTGCTATAAACCACCTTATACATTTTAATATAACACTATGTATTATTCGACTCACCCTAATGTGTATCACACTGCTATGTGTTTACTATACAATTACGATACTATATATTACTTTGTACATTGTATTAAGCATATAAATGTTATACTATTTGTTATTATACACTGTACCATTGACCGTCGTGTCAATGGGTGAGTCGTGGGGGGAAAACTTGCAGCGGAGCAAAGAATCCATTCCCTGCGGAGAATACAATGCCAGTGAGTGGAACGCGGTCTGAAAGTCACCGTAAACGTGAACACAATCAGTTCAGATCCGAAATGGTTTATTACGTCCTTCCAATGATTGCTAAGCCAGAATCCATCTTCTCGGTTAAAATTGTCTCTGTGTTTGTATATGTGGATCGCCTCATGAACGAATCTCTCATGATAGCCAGGTGGCTTGCAGAGAACCTCTGTCTTGGAGAAGTCAATGTCATGTGAGCCCACTGAGTTGTAACAGTGATCTGCCACGGCTGAGGTGTTTGTCCTACCGTGTTTCAGGTCTGCTTTATGTTCACGGTACCAGATCACGGATCCAGACATACAGTACCCTGGCGTCTACAAACTAAGTTGCCTCTGTGGTAGCAGTTACATTGGGGACCGCATCCGTGAACATAAAGCAGACCTGAAACACGGTAGGACAAACACCTCAGCCGTGGCAGATCACTCTTACAACTCAGTGGGCTCACATGACATTGACTTCTCCAAGACAGAGGATCTCTGCAAGCCATCTGGCTATCATGAGAGATTCGTTCATGAGGCGATCCACATATACAAACACAGAGACAATTTTAACCGAGAAGATGGATTCTGGCTTAGCAATCATTGGAAGGACGTAATAAACCATTTCGGATCTTAACTGATTGTGTTCACGTTTACGGTGACTTTCAGACCGCGTTCCACTCACTGGCATTGTATTCTCCGCAGGGAATGGATTCTTTGCTCCGCTGCAAGTTTCCGCCCACGACTCACCCATTGACACGACGGTCAATGGTACAGTGTATAATAACAAATAGTATAACATTTATATGCTTAATACAATGTACAAAGTAATATATAGTATCGTAATTGTATAGTAAACACATAGCAGTGTGATACACATTAGGGTGAGTAGAATAATACATAGTGTTATATTAAAATGTATAAGGTGGTTTATAGCAATACAGTATATAATTTAATGTTGGGTTTATCTATGGCAGTATATAGTACGGTGTATGCTCGTGTGATGTAAGAGAATAAAGTTTAGATGGAAGCATATTATATAATTTTTACGACGTAGAATTGTAATGTATTACTTGCTGTTAGTAACTCAGCTTATTGTAGAGTATAGTAAGTATACTGATGGTGCTATGCAGTTTATACTTTAGTTTTTTTATGTAGTTTATACTTTAGTTTTCTACGTGGTTGTTTAGTAACTGCAGCTACATACTATTAACATTCCTTTCCTTTGTTAATGCTACTCCCTGCACCCCCCCCCCCTTGGTGCTGCTGATCCTGCATAATGCATGGGCATAATATGACTATGAAACCCCCCCCACCCACCTCCTACGCATTTCCCATGAATATGCTAAATTCCTCTTCATATTCACATTCTTTTTGTTAAGGCTCTCTTCTTCCACCTCCAACCCAGCTTATATATAAGCTCCTAGCTTGGTAGTGTCTCATTCTTCACCTGAAGACGGCTGCTTGCGTTGTAGCCGAAACGTCGTGAGAATTATTTTATTTTATTATGTTTTATTTTTATTATTTTATTACTTCCCTTCTACGTGACTTTACCGAAAGAACCAAGAAGATGTATCTTCCTCCTCTTCCTCATCACCTTGTGGTGCTTCTCATTCCTAATCATCATCGTCGTCGTCGTCGTCAAACGAATCCGGCTGGTCGGGTGAGAGTTCGAGCGACAGAACCTGCAACTGCAGCGGCGGCAACAGCGGCGATGCCTCGTGTCCGTACGCGTGGGGGAACGCTCTTCCACTAGCGCATCTCAGAAAAAAAGGGAATCAGAATACGTATTCATTCATACCGGATGAGGGATGCGATGAACAACAGCGCTCATTGAGCCGCGAACCTCACCGCCGAGTCGGCCGTCAAAATTTTGCTCGGCACGCTGACTTTTAAGAATGCGAACCTCAACGAAAGAAGTTCAACTCACATAGGCATCCTGCATGTATACAGCATGCCTATGTTACTTGTGTGTGTGTTTTTTTTGTGGCAGTATCAGAAGTATGAAAACAAATAAGAACAGTTTTTGTTTTACCCTTGCTGGCAATAAAAAAAAATAGGTGTTTAGATGTTCGAACACCAAATGTAAAACTTTTACGAGAGCCGAAGGCCACTTGTGTGCCTTGTGGCGTTGTTCACTGGTCTGACACTGCTGGCGAGACGAGGCCATGAAGAAGGCTGTCTCTCTCTGGCGGAGGCCAACCCGTTTCAAAGACAATGCCATATTTTATCAGAGCGTGTGTGTTTGCAAGCTGTGCCACAATTGCGCACGCTTATTGCAGTCTTCATGCCTTGCAAACACCACAAAGGGGGTGAAACCTATCCATACGTACAACGTGCACACAACGTGCACACAACGTGCACACAACGTGCACACAACGTTCACACAACGTGCACACAACGTACACACAACGTGCACACAACGTACACACAACGTACACACAACGTGCCCACAACGTGCACACAACAGACACACAACGTGCCCACAACGTGCACACAACGTACACACAACGTGCCCACAACGTACACACAACGTACACACAACATACACACAATGTGCCCACAACGTGCACACAACGTACACACAACGTACACACAACGTGCCCACAACGTACACACAACGTGCCCACAACGTACACACAACGTACACACAACGTGCACACAACGTACACACAACGTACACACAACGTGCACACAACGTGCACACAACGTACACACAACGTGCCCACAACGTGCACACAACAGACACACAACGTACACACAACGTACACACAACGTGCACACAACGTACACACAACGTACACACAACGTGCCCACAACGTACACACAACGTACACACAACGTGCCCACAACGTGCACACAACGGACACACAACGTACACACAACGTGCCCACAACGTGCACACAACAGACACACAACGTACACACAACGTACACACAACGTGCCCACAACGTACACACAACGTGCACACAACGTGCACACAACGTACACACAACGTGCCCACAACGTACACACAACGTACACACACCGTGCACACAACGTACACACAACGTACACACAACGTGCACACAACGTACACACAACGTACAAGAAACGCCGCGTGATGCCGGCTGCGTGTGTTCCGGCTTTGGCATCAAACGGGCAGACGTCGATATCGCACGAGTGAGTGTCGGACGACTGGGACGGCTTGAAGATGCATTAATCACCCGGAGTTTGGCGTGGCACGACCCCGTGGGACCACACCGTGAGATGAGACACCGTGGGACTACACCGTGAGATGAGACACCGTGGCAGAAGCCGTGGCAGGCCCTGCCGTGCCATCTGCTCTCAAAGCACCGCAACTCTGCCAGCAGATGTGCGCTGATGATGGCCTTCACCGCGAAGGGAGCCGGGTTAAACTTCAAGGCAACTTCATTGTTATACGGGACCGGCTCGCAAGACCTGAAGGCTACGTGCAGTGCGTTGCGTTGCGTGCGGACGTGAGCGAGTAAGCGTGCATGAGCGTGCGCGTGTGCGTATACACAAACGCACGTGCGAAGAGCAGGCGGGATTGTTCACGCAGCGGTTAGGATTATTCTGGCATCCCGTGTCCCATTCACGCTCACGGATAATTGACATCAGCGGTGATTACCCGAACCCGTCTTGGCATGTGTGTCTACGTGTGATCTGCATGTTGAACTTTGTTTGCACCGTACGTAGCCAGCCGTGCTAATCGGAGGGTCCGAGGAAGGACAACGAACTGAACACAGGTGTGTGACAGCACTTGCCCAAACTGTTTGTGAAAGGCTGTACGGACGATCTTTGTCTTTGTATGTTAGAGCGCCGAAGCGGCTCAAACGCAGCGAGATGACACAGAGTGTGGCGAGTGCAGCGTGGTTCATCCGTCTGAAAAGCAATCCCAGTCAGTGGAACCCACAAGGCCCACGTCTCTCCCGTGACCTCCTGCCAGCCGCGAGACTTTTGCAATGCACGCGGTGGCCTCAAAGATGCACCTAGCCTGGCACAAGCGGTGCGGTGACACCACCACCGCAACAAAACTTCGTGGGGATCGACGGCTGTTGCCTTTGTCCTCGTGACGCGGCGATCAACGCACTGCACTACACGAGCTGACACCAGGGCAGAGGTCGCAACCGGGTACCCGATACCCGGCTAGCCGTACCCGGCCGGGTACGGATACGGGTACCCGTTTGCGACCCTGGTGCGGCCGGGTACGGGTACGGGTAGGCCGTGAGTCACTGGTGAGTCACCGTTTGTCACTCATTTCCCAACGTCTTGTCTCTTCTCACAATTCAAGTTCCTAGAATCAACCCACCCGCGCCTGCAACATGGCTTCATCCCAGAGGTCGAAATCAGGTACCCGATACCCGTACCCTACCCGTACCCGGCCGGGTAACGGGTAGGGTACGGGTACGGCCGGGTAGGGGTACCCGTTTGCGACCCTGGTGCGGCCGGGTAGGGGTACGGGTAAGGAATAAAAACCCGTTTGCGACGTCTGCACCAGAGGTCTGATCACCGGCGATGGTTTGTCATCTTAATCGGACTGGGGCCTCCCCTATGACCACTCGGCATTAAACGTGTAGCTGGTGCGGTCTTTAAGGCGGCTGTGGCCGTGGTGCTGGCCACACCACGACCATATGGGGCCGTCCCTAAATGACGTCACGCACCTGGGGGGGGGGGGGTCAGACATTTGTGACGATGTGTGTCAACGAGGTGGGGGGGGCGGGTGTTTGAGAAATGTGACGTCACATTAAAATGCGCAACTTTAAATAAATATAGACAACACGTTCTACTTAATTTAATAGACGTTTTAATAAATGTTTTCTCCTACAACATCAGAGTGCAGCGCCACATTAAATACGCACTACAATGACAATAGTTTAAAGCGATTTGAAGCATGTTGAATTTTTCATATTTGAGGGGGGGGGGTCTGACTTTTTGCGACGCCGTGTGACGAGGGGGGGGGGGTCAAAATCGTAAAAATCGCGTGACGTCATTTATGGACGGCCCCTAATACGCAATGTCCCCGGCCTGCCCCGTCAGGTGCTCCGCTAACGGCACTTGCCGCAAACGGCCCTCGCAGGCTACACGGCGGGTCTTTGTCTTTGCGAGTGTGTCAGCGTGTGAACATCACACACTGACGCACTCTTATTCCCCCCCCTCGCAGAGAAAATTGCCACTCAAATAACAGGGGGCTTGGCGACAATAAATGTCAAATGATTTTCCCGGGCGGGACATTTTTCGTGAGGTTTTTATTATTTTTTATTTCACGAAATGTAATTTTTGAAACAAGGGATCGCCGGAGACGTGGGGGGCTCCACGTTAAACCGCCCCCCCCCCCGCCCCCCAGCTTGCTGGACTCCACTGAGCTCACACGGCGATGGAGACGGATCCACCACGGTTTATATTTGATTTGTTTTTCCGAACGCGGCAAACCCATTCAAGCGGCGTCTCCACTCGTCGAGTGTTGCGATGGAGGCGACCTCGCTAAGGGTTTTGTTGGTCACTGGAATTCCACGTTATTCTATCTCCTGCTGAGGGCTTCTCTACACTTGGGGACTTGCCCTTCGCCCCCACTGATGTCCCCCCCCACCCACCCACAATGTGTGCAGATACCATATTGTATGTAGAGTGTGGAGGCATATAGAGGCATATATTCAGGGCATACAGAGTCAGGGTGTATAGGCATAGTCAGTAAATACTTCTGACTCTATTGTATGTGGGGTGTGTAGGCACATAGAGTCAATAGATGGATCAAATGTTTACATCTGGGCGGAAGGCAGAGGTCGCAATCGGGTACCCGATACCCGTACCCTACCCGATACCCGGCTACCCGTACCTGGCCGGGTACGGGTACCTGTTTGCGACCCTGGTGCGGCCGGGTACGGGTACGGGTAGACCGTGAGTCACTGGTGAGTCACCGTTTGTCACTCATTTCCCAACGTCTTGTCTCTTCTCACAATTCAAGTTCCTAGAATCAACCCACCCGCGCCTGCAACATGGCTTCATCCCAGAGGTCGCAATCGGGTACCTGTACTCGTACCCTACCCGTACCCGGCCGGGTACGGGTAGCCGGGTATCGGGTAGGGCACGGGTATCGGGTACCCGTTTGCGACCCTGGTGCGGCCGGGTACGGGTACGGGTAAGGAATCAAAACCCGTTTGCGACCTCTGGCGGAAGGGGTGTCCACTTTATTTAACTTTTAATTCAGGCCTTTTGAAAGGCTCTCATCATTTCATTAATGGACAAACGGAACGCCGGGCTTTTACAATAGAGAAGAAATCCGCTGTTCTCGTTGGGGCCAGGAATATATATTTTTTTGCCGTTCCTCAACGGCATAGGGTTATAGGTTTCCCACACTACAATCGTTCCATAATTGAATAACAACAACAACAATAATAATAAGGAATAATAATGACAACACAAAAATAATATTTAAATCATTTACAGATGTCAATCCACTGCTGGAGAGAAGTCTGCCCCCCCCCCCAATCCCTGCCACCCAACATGTCGACGATCGTTGGGGGGCTATTTGACCATACTTCACCAAGCTAGTTAGTGGTGGTAGGTTGGGCTGGAGCGTGGGAGGTGGCAGGATGGGGCGGGGGGGGGGATCGGTGCAGCTGCCACTCGCCACTTACGTTAGCCGTGGCCGGGCATCGAACTCAGGATCATTGCGCTCGTCACGTGATTCACTAGAACTGCCGCGCCACTGCTTCAAGCCCGTGGGATAATAAATATGTTAAATGAATGAGGATGGTTTATTTGATAAACTCTACATGTTGAACTTATTTTGCGCCGTACGCAGCCGACCGAGATAATGAATCGGAGGTGCGGGTGAAGGACAACAAACTAAACAGAGAAAGCAGTTCTAAAGAAATGTGTGTAGTCTATTGTGGTGTAGTGTATAGTGTAGTGTATTGTGGTGTAGTGTATAGTGTAGTGTATTGTGGTGTAGTGTATAGTGTAGTCTATTGTGGTGTAGTGTATAGTGTAGTGTATTGTGGTGTAGTGTATAGTGTAGTATATTGTGGTGTAGTGTATAGTGTAGTATTTTGTGGTGTAGTGTATAGTGTAGTGTATTGTGGTGTAGTGTATAGTGTAGTGTATTGTGGTATAGTGTATAGTGTAGTGTATTGTGGTGTAGTGTATAGTGTAGTGTATTGTGGTGTAGTGTATAGTGTAGTATATTGTGGTGTAGTGTATAGTGTAGTGTATTGTGGTGTAGTGTATAGTGTAGTGTATTGTGGTGTAGTGTATAGTGTAGTGTATTGTGGTGTAGTGTATAGTGTAGTGTATTGTGGTGTAGTGTATAGTGTAGTGTATTGTGGTGTAGTGTATAGTGTAGTGTATTGTGGTGTAGTGTATAGTGTAGTATATTGTGGTGTAGTGTATAGTGAAGTATATTGTGGTGTAGTGTATAGTGTAGTCTATTGTGGTGTAGTGTATAGTGTAGTCTATCATGGTGTAGTGTATAGTGTAGTGTATTGTGGTGTAGTGTATAGTGTAGTGTATTGTGGTGTAGTGTATAGTGTAGTATATTGTGGTGTAGTGTATAGTGTAGTGTATTGTGGTGTAGTGTATAGTGTAGTGTATTGTGGTGTAGTGTATAGTGTAGTATATTGTGGTGTAGTGTATAGTGTAGTATATTGTGGTGTAGTGTAGTCTATTGTGGTGTAGTGTATAGTGTAGTGTATTGTGGTGTAGTGTATAGTGTAGTGTATTGTGGTGTAGTGTATAGTGTAGTGTATTGTGGTGGAGTGTATAGTGTAGTGTATTGTGGTGTAGTGTATAGTGTAGTGTATTGTGGTGTAGTGTATAGTGTAGTGTATTGTGGTGTAGTGTATAGTGTAGTGTATTGTGGTGTAGTGTATAGTGTAGTGTATTGTGGTGTAGTGTATAGTGTAGTGTATTGTGGTGTAGTGTATAGTGTAGTGTATTGTGGTGTAGTGTATAGTGTAGTGTATTGTGGTGTAGTGTATAGTGTAGTGTATTGTGGTGTAGTGTATAGTGTAGTGTATTGTGGTGTAGTATATAGTGTAGTGTATTGTGGTTTAGTGTATAGTGGAGTGTATTGTGGTGTAGTGTGTAGTGTAGTGTATTGTGGTGTAGTGTATAGTGTAGTGTATTGTGGTGTAGTGTATAGTGTAGTGTATTGTGGTGTAGTGTATAGTGTAGTGTATTGTGGCGTAGTCTATAGTGTAGTGTATTGTGGTGTAGTATATAGTGTAGTGTATTGTGGTTTAGTGTATAGTGGAGTGTATTGTGGTGTAGTGTATAGTGTAGTGTATTGTGGTGTAGTGTATAGTGTAGTGTATTGTGGTGTAGTGTATAGTGTAGTGTATTGTGGTGTAGTGTATAGTGTAGTGTAATGTGATGTATGTATCTTTGTTGTACTTCTTTCGCACCGTACATAGCCAACCACTCTCATCTAGATGATTTGAAAGTAAATAGCTCCCAGCTGCTTCCGATTATCGCACTAATCGGAGGTGCGGGCGGGGGGGGGGAGGACAACAAACTAAACACAGAAAGCAGTCCTAAAGTAATGAGTTTGTCAATGTAGATGATGATTGGCAAGTGCATAGCTCCAGTGGCATCCTAGTAGCGGAAGGAAGAGAGCGTTCCAGACGGCCGCAGAAGCAGTGCATCTGAAAGCGCCTTTGTTCGATGGCAGCAGCCGTTTCACGTTCTCCACTCTGCCGTGTGGATAACGACCGGCTGGCTGTGTTGGCATTTGTATTTCTGTTTGCGCATAGTCACTTTAAGATGTTTTCTTGTTCATGTTTAAATTTTTTGCGGTTGCACACGATTCAAAAGCCGAATGGCTCACAGGGATATACCGAATAAATGAAACTGGAAAGTGAAATTAAGCCCGATTTGAGGCACGACTGCCCTGACTTAGGCTGTGTTCGGCCGAGCGGTTTGTGAACGTCCCGGATGCCTTGAGAGGGAGAGACTGAGAGAGCAGGAGATGATGAGAGTGTCGGATAGAGACACACACAGATTGGGATAGAAATGGACAGATTATTAATAAATGCATTAGACATTAAAAGCACCCTCGATAGCACCGCCACAAATAAAAATAAAAATATACAATAGCACATATATATCGTACTATTGCCTGAAACGAGAACAGCAGCAAGCCCTGCGGGCCCCTGAATCACTGAATAATACTAATCATTAAAAATAGTTTCTAATCTCCAACGCGCATTTCATCCGTAGATCAACAATGCGAACAAAAAAACCGCGTTGTGGAAATCAGGCAAGAAACAAGAACCACCTCGCAGGCTAAAGGTCGAATTCACAAAACAAGGGGGTGAATGGCCAATTCACAAAACAAGGGGGTGAATGGCCAATTCACAAAACAAGGGGGCGAATGGCCAATTCACAAAACAAGGGGGCTAAAGGCCAATTCACGAAACAAGGGGGCGAATGGCCAATTCACAAAACAAGGGGGCTAATGGCCAATTCACAAAACAAGGGGGCTAAAGGCCAATTGACGAAACAAGGGGGCGAATGGCCAATTCACAAAACAAGGATGCTAAAGGCCAATTCACAAAACAAGGGGGTGAATGGCCAATTCACAAAACAAGGGGGCTCAAGGCCAATTCACAAAACAAGGGGGCTCAAGGCCAATTCACACAACAAGGGGGTGAATGGCCAATTCACGAAACAAGGGGGCGAATGGCCAATTCACAAAACAAGGGGGCTCAAGGCCAATTCACAAAACAAGGGGGTGAATGGCCAATTCACAAAACAAGAGGGCTCAAGGCCAATTCACAAAACAAGGGGGCTCAAGGCCAATTCACAAAACAAGGGGGTGAATGGCCAATTCACGAAACAAGGGGGCGAATGGCCAATTCACAAAACAAGGGGGCTAAAGGCCAATTCACAAAACAAGGGGGTGAATGGCCAATTCACAAAACAAGGGGGCTCAAGGCCAATTCACAAAACAAGGGGGCTCAAGGCCAATTCACACAACAAGGGGGTGAATGGCCAATTCACGAAACAAGGGGGCGAATGGCCAATTCACAAAACAAGGGGGCTAAAGGCCAATTCACAAAACAAGGGGGCTAAAGGCCAATTCACAAAACAAGGGGGCTAATGGCCAATTCACACAACAAGGGGGTGAATGGCCAATTCACAAAACAAGGGGGCTAAAGGCCAATTCACACAACAAGGGGGCTCAAGGCCAATTCACACAACAAGGGGGTGAATGGCCAATTCACAAAACAAGGGGGCTCAAGGCCAATTCACAAAACAAGGGGGCTCAAGGCCAACTCACACAACAAGGGGGTGAATGGCCAATTCACGAAACAAGGGGACGAAAGGCCAATTCTCAAAACGCGCCGCATTCCAGGAGACCTCACGGCGACAATAGTTTCTCGATTTTCCGTGAATCGTCAGGCGGGGGAAGGTGCGTCATGCGTGGTAGTTGTACGCGCGCACGCTTGTTCAACACGCGACAACTTCATTCATCGGCTGCGTCGCGTGCAAGCAGGTTTGGCGGAGGTGGCACGACCCGGCGATCCGACACGAAGATGCTCGCCGCGTTGTCTCGCAAGCCCGAAGAAGGGAAGAGGGTGCGTCGCTGCGGTTGAACTGGGCTCTGTGAACACGGGACCCCCCAGTACACGTGACATTTCAACGTTTTGACTCTGTCTCACGCTTGGTGCGAGGGTCAAAATCTCATGGAGTGGGATGGGGGGTGGGGAGGTGTGATCTGTAAAGGTTGCCCCAGACGGTGCAAATTTACTCTCGCTCGGCCGGATCGCGACATCGTGGGGTTGGTGGGTTGGTGATTTGGAGGGTGGGTTGGTGGGTGGGTGGGTTGGTCGGTTGGTGGGTTGGTGGGTGGGTTGGTGGATGGGTGGGTTTGATGGGTTTGGTGGGTGGGTTGGTGGGTTGTTGGGGTGGGTTGGTGGGTTGCAGGGTGGGTGGGTGGGTTGGTGGGTGAGTTGGTGGGTTGGTGGGTGGGTTGGTTGGTGGGTGGGTGGGTTGGTGGTTTGGAAGGTGGGTTGGTGGGTTGGAGGGTGGGTTGGTGGGTGGGTTGGTGGGTTTGGTGGGTGGGTTGGTGGGTTGGTGGGTTGGTTGGTGGGTTGCAGGGTGGGTGGGTTGGTGGGTGGGTGGGTGGGTGGGTTGGTTGGTGGGTGGGTGGGTTGGTGGTTTGGAGGGTGGGTTGGTGGATGGGTGGGTTGGTAGGTGGGTTGGTGGGTTGCAGGGTGGGTGGTTGGGTTGGTGGGTGGGTTGGTGGGTGGCTTGGTGGGGGTGTGTGTGGCGTGCCACAGATTTGCTGTACGTGCCATTCGCTTCAACTGCCGTGAACTGGAGGTCGTAATCAATTCGGCCGTGGATTTAAAAAAAAATGTGCCAGCAAACAAATCACGAAAGCGGACAACGAAGTAAGTCGTCGTGGTCGTCGTCGCGTGAGCCGCCAGCGATGCGAAGCGACCCCCCCCCCCCCAGCACGGCGGGAGACCGAGTGGGGGTGGGGGGGTGCACGCGGGAGTCGGGATGAGCGGCGCTTCCTCCATCGCGGGAGTCGATGCCGTCTGCGACGGTGACACCGTGCAAGCTGCGGAGACTCCTCGCGCTCGCGGGGAAGGGGAGGTCACGTGCGCGCTCTCTCTCTCTCTCTCTCACCCGAGTTGCTCGCGAGCGCCGTGTTGTTGTTGTTGTTTTGTTGTTGTTGTTGTTGTTCAGAAAGCGAACGACATCATCACGGCACGGTGTGAAAGGGTCCCCTTAATCAGGAGTGGACTGAGCAAGCGTCGTAGGCCCTGAAATACTTTGGATAACACTGGTCAACACACTTTTTCTGGCATAAGGTATTCCAACGGTTTTAAGGTAATTTTGGGGTACTGATTCCAAATTTGGGATATCAAATATAGCATTTTCAATAAAAACTGCAGAAGAAAAATATTAAATAAATGTGGATATCTACATAAAATGATATTATAAACACACTATCCTAAAAATACAGCACCATATTTTAACACTAAAGCAGTCACTCATTCGCAACAACTTGCAATCATAAGTGACAGAGTTAATTTCGGGTAAAATCAATGAAAATGGGGTATGCCGATAGCATAAAAATAAGATGTGATAGAGCAAATTTGAGATCAGATCTGGAATCAGCACCCTGAAATTAGTCTAAAACAGCTGCAAAAGTCCAGGCCAGAAAAAAATGCTTTTTTTTTTACCAGTGTAATAATGATTTACATTTGTAACGATCGTCTCATCCGCTCACTCGTTGTTCTTGATGTTGTTGTTTCTCAGCGACCACGATCTTAGGAGGAGTGTTGCGGGGGTGGGGGAACTTTTAACAACGACCTTCCAGTCGCCGAAATCGCTCTGCAGCAGCGACAGCCGCACTGAACCCCCGTTCAATATCCACGTCGATTTGACATGCTATGAACAAGGTCCGTTGCCAGAAACGTCTCCTGTAATATATACACTTCTGAGAATTTTCAACAATATTAATCATTATTTTATCGTTAAAAACGATAGTCTCATATAAGTGTTACAATTGTTTTGAAGCACTCTGTATATTATTTTCCCTTTAACGGCAGCAGCATTATGCAATAATTGGATATGATGGCAGTACAGCAAGCGGAGTACCGTAGCCATATCTGGCGCCAACGATTGCCCAAGATCTGCGGTCCTATATTGAGACGTTTTGGCCAGCTCCATCAGTGTTTATACATGTGGGAAGAAAACCAAGAGTACCTGTTGGGGGTGGGGGGGTGGGTGCATAGCCCACCAGCGCTTGGCACGGCATCGGCACGGAATTGGCACGGCATTGGCACGGCATTGGCACGACATTGGCACGGAATTAGCACAGCATTGGCACGGCATTGGCACGGCATTGGCACGGCATTGGCACGGCATTGGCACGGAATTAGCACGGCATTGGCACGGCATTGGCACGGCATTGGCACGGAATTAGCACAGCATTGGCACGGCATTGGCACGGCATTGGCACGGCATCGGCACGACATTGGCACGGAATTGGCACGGAATTAGCACGGCATTGGCACGGCATTGGCACGGCATTGGCACGGCATTGGCACGGCATCGGCACGACATTGGCACGGAATTGGCACGACATCGGCACGACGGCATCGGCACGACGGCATGGACACGAGCTGTACTTCACACGTCTACGTTTGTCACATGACTCGGATGTCGCTTGCTATGCTTCTCGGTGCGAGCAGATGGACGAGATGGGCAAAGCGCCGAGGCAACTGGGCGATATCTTGAAGCGGGAGTATGACCTTCCGAGCCAATATATTTTCTTCGTATTATTATATTTATTTCTATATAAAGAGATATATATGTGTGTGTGTGTGTCAAAACCCACAAGTCATCCCACAATGGAACACACACGGCAGGAAATCACTCGCAAATTCTGATGCCTGTGTTATCTGACAGCGTTCGTCCATCATGATGTCCCAAATAAGGTAGCGCTGAGGTCCACAGAGAGAGCGAGAATCGCGGCAGATGAGGAGGAGTAGGGGGCAGGGAGGGGGGTACGGGGTGGGGGATGGGGGTTTGGCGCACACACGATGAACGGTTATGATGAGGCCCCCATCATTTTTTTGGTTTTTATCGTTTCATCTCCGCTGAGACAGAATCGCCGTGGGGGGGGGCATTTTTTTTGTTAGTTTATTTACAGAATATACCTTGAGTAATCACATCATGAGCTGTAAACACACTCCGAGCAAGCGATAAGCAGTGTGCATGCGTGCGTGTGTGTGTGTGCGATAACATTAAAAAAGTGCTGTTGTGGGTTTACTCACCAACACGCCGGTGTGTTGCTGAAGTCGTAACTAATTGCCACGTTTCGTTTACGCGACAAAGCTTTTACAATGACGCCGGTTGTAATTACTGACGAAACGTCGTACTCGGATTGTAAATATTGCCGATTTGCTTCTTCAAAACACCGGTGTTCTGTATTAGTAACGAATTCACGTGTTCCGTTTACGTGACAAACCTTACTAATTGGCTGCCGGGTGGTGGCGGATTTCACGGCAAATTTATATTTTTCCGATCAAACACTAAAACAGCTTTTAGTATCGATAATATTGGTCGCGAAAGTCTAGCTGTTAAACTGGGGCAAGTGCTAGATTTGAAGCTTTCGTGACTGCAAGGATTCATATTCTTAGGTTTTTTCGGTAAAGTCACGTAGGTAAAACATTAAAATTAATAAAAGTAAAATAAAAAAAAAATCACGACGTTTCGGAGGCAACACAAGTTGGAACCGTCACAGCCACGACAGCTGTTTCAAGTAAATGAGAGATTACAAGAGCTACCACTCCGTATATATAATGGTTGAAGAGGGGGGAAGGGCCAAGTACAGCACACTTTTTATTAATATGGTAAGGTGAGGCTTAAGCCTAAGAATAGACTACTTTTATTAATTTAAATGTTTTACCTACGTGACTTTACCGAAAAAACTGAAGAATATGGGGCAAGTGGTGTTCGTGAGCACCAGTGATGATCAGCATGGCGCGCTGTTTCATGACCGTGACGCTGCTTACAGAGTAGCCACTAATGAAACACAAAACAGACTAAAACCTATACTCTTTGTTTTTCGGTACACAGGTGAGTGACGTCATTTATGGATGGCCCCAAATCGCGATGATCAGGGCCCAATGTAGACTCCCTCTTGCGTCAAGCGATGTAAGATTGCTTTTAAGCAGAGGTCACATTGGTGGGTCCTGTATGGCACATCCAGTGCCTATGGAGCGGCATAATGATAAGGAGGTTTTAGTCTAGATTTGAAGTTTTCGTGACTGCAAGGATCCATACGCTTTGGTTCTTTCGGTAAAGTCACGTAGGTGAAATTTTTTTTAAAAATAACTAAATTAAATCACGACGTTTCGGAGGCAACACAAGCTTCCGTCATCAGGTGGGACAACCACAGCAAAAGAAAAAAAACAGAATTACTGTCCCACCTGATGACGGAAGCTTGTGTTGCTTCCGAAACGTCGTGATTGATTTTTTTTTATTAAATAGACTTTTAATAAATGTTTTTTTCCTACAACATCAGAGTGCAGCGCCACATTAAATACGCACTACAATGACAATAGTTTAAAGCGATTTTAAGCATGTTTTATTTTCAAAATGGGGAAATATGTTTTTTTTGGGGGGGTCGGGGGGGGGGGGCAACAGCTTTGTGACGACATATTTGAGGGTGGGGTCTGACTTTTTGTGACGCCGTGTGACGAGGGGGGGGGGGAGTCAAAAATCGTACAAAATCGCGTGACGTCATTTATGGACGGCCCCTTTGCCGTAATCATTGTTGGCAAGTCTGCGCTATAGTTCGCTAATTCGTTAACCGCACTGTCAAACTCAAGAAACCGAAGACGTCCATCTAATTATCTTTAAAACGATCCCCAGTACAAGAATTGTTATAGGTGACGAAGGCTATTTACCGTTGTAGCAACCGACGTTTTGGACCAACCTGGTTCCCTCCCTTAACGTAACGTGAATCATCCTTCAAAAAAATTATCGTGAAGTAGAAGACTAGTGCCCGTTACGACCACATTTTGCCAATGCGACTTGTAACGCTCGTTCAACCCTACCCGCGTATCGATAGTTCAATATTAGCGTGCCAGTTGATTGTGGGATTGTGCGTTGTCTTGCTGTGGTCTGGGACTGTTGTTGTTGTTTTGCTGCCTTGTTAAAAACTCGGACTTATATATGTATACTTTAACTGTTATATACCTTAACAATTTCGTATTTATATTTTTGGTTCTTTCGGTAAAGTCACGTAGAAGGGAAATAATAAAATAATAAAAATATAAAATATATTTTTTTATTGTTTAATATTTGTTTTATTTTATTATTTCCCTTCTACGTGACTTTACCGAAAGAACCAAGAATATGAATCCCTGCAGTCACTAAAGCTTTAAATCAACATTTAGTATTTATTACAATTCGCGACTAACGTTTTATTTATATATTTTGTATTCATATTTTTCATTTATTTTCGTTTTCAAATTCACAAAAAATTGCATTTATTTAAATTAGATTTATTTTTAATTTAATGTAATTTGTATTTGTTTATATTTGTATTAAATTTATATTTATTCATATTTTATGCCTTGCCTACCATTTTTTCTATTTTGCACCCCTATTGCTGTTTTTTTTCTGACATTGTTTATTGTTGTAAACTTTCTGAATCCCCCACCCCCACTGGACATCTGTGAAAAAGAGCTTCATAGCTCATCGGATTCCTCCACCGGTCTAAATAAAGATTCTGATTCTGACACGAGAGGCAGAGTATGTGGCGAGCTCCACGTACGGCTGCCTTTGTCTCTCCATGCGGTGTTGGTGCCTTACCCACGGCGCTTAATGCCGACTCCACCTCGCGGAGGTTCCAAGATCGGTTGAAATATTCGCTCTCAATCTTGATGTGAAGCTTTCGTGACTGCAGGAATCCATACTCTTTGGTTCTATCGGTGAAGTCACGTGGGTAGAAAATAACATTATATATATATTCGCTCTCGCCATTATTGCTCCTGAGCTGGAATGGAACGCGCGTCGCCGGGTTCGTAAACGCAGCGCGCTAACCGCTGCGCCACCACTCCACACACGCGCACACGCACACACACACACGCACACACACACGCACACACGCACGCACACACGCGCGCGCGCTCGAGCGACCGTGCCAATCTGGAAGCGCGTTTTATACGGCCGCACGGGAGATCTTTTTTTTTTGTCTTCGTCTCGGTAATAAAATTACGACCGCGTCGTCAAAAAAAATGATGCTGATCGCGGAAATAAAGTTGCGCGCGGCATTGTGTTGACGGAGAGTCGCGTCGCTGTGCGCGGCTGCCGAGGTGATGCGCCATGCCCAGCGGGTAGCCGCGTGGTTGCTGCGGAAGTCCGCGGTTCGATTTCCCAGCGGCCGGCCGGGTTAATACGGGCGGCGCGTATTTGAACGATAATGATATAAAAAAAACATATATATATATACAACTACGAGCTGTCTGCTTCACTCACAGCGGAACGTGAATGATCCCCGTGACTTAATTCGCAACGAATATGGTGGATGGCCAACACAGCTCGATAGTTGAGATATTTGCACACTGCACCAAGTACTCATTTGAGGCCGAGTCGATCTAGGGGAGGCTCAGATAATCGTCACTGCTGTTGGCCGTGAGTGGGAGTTGAACCCGGGTCGCGAGGTGCGCAGCGCAGTGTAGCGCTAACCGCGACACCACCACGGCCCACACACACATAGCCTGTACCGTCAAGTATCAAGAGCTATGCATATACAAGACAGAGCTACACACACATGGTCTGTACCACACGAAGACACATCAGCAGCAGCAACCTTGCCCCGTCATACCGCGAAACACTCGGCAAGGACCCTCCGGAAAAAGAGCCCAGAAACGAGAGTGAGGATTCAGTGAGCAATGATGACAAAGGCTGCCGCGGTGGCGAGATGTTAACTCCTTTGCCTGGTATGCAGGAGTTCGTGGGTTCGATCTCGACCATGACGCCTGCTGTATATTTGGAGTTTGCAGGTCTATCTCACTCATTGGTCGCGTGGATTTTTCTCCGGCTCCTCCGGGTTTTCCCTCCAAATTTAGAAACAACATCACGCTTTTTGAACATTTGGCTGCTGTTATAAATGTACACACGATGATAAGCCACTTCGTTTAGCTATCATTTGTGACAGCCAGGTAGCTTTTGAAATACATAGCTATTTAGCTCTGTGCGTTCTTACCCGGTAATATAAAAATATATATATCATGAGGCCTCCTTTGCCAGTACCAAAATATAAGAATAGGTTTTTCCTTTTTTTCTGGCAACAAAACTGAAACCTTTTTAAAAGGCAGCATGTCTGCATTAACCACAATACTTGTGGTCAGAATGCAAACAATGCTCACCCCGAGCCCTCATTACTCTGATAGTGCATTGTCTTTGAGCTGTATGCCTTTTAGCGTCCTCTGGTCGAACACCGTTTGAGACGAGGCTCAAAAGAAATCTGTCTCTGGTGTAGACCAATCAGTTTCAAGGACAATGCATATATTATCAGAGTAGGTTTTTTTGTTTGCATTCTGACCACACGTATTGTGGTTAATGCAGACATGATTCCTCGTAAAAAGGTTTCAGGTTTGTTGCCAGAAAAAAGGGGAAAAACCTCTTCTTAGAAAAAAATATATCTATTTCGATTTAAAGCTTTCGTGACTGCAGGGATTCATCTTCTTGGTTCTTTCGGTAAAGTCACGTAGATGGAAGCAGCCGTCCTCAGGTGAAGAACAGGTCTGTCGAGAAGACAGAGTCTGTTCTTCTCGACAAACCTGTTCTTCACCTGAGGACGGCGGCTAGTGTTGTGGCCGAAACGTCGTGAGAATGATTTTATTATGTTTTATTTTTATCATTTTATTATTTCCATTCTACGTGACTTTACCGAAAGAACCAAGAAGAAAAATATATCTAGTTTAGTTTGTAGTTTAATAGTTTTAGGTCTGTTATGTTTATCGTGTTTGTTTTCCAGCATTGGGCAAAACTTGACCCAAAACTATTTTTTTCCACCTAGGCAACTGGAGCGCACCACAGACTAAGGGTTTCTAACCTAACATTAAAACCTACCCATAAAAGAGCTTTTTGGGTTAGATCACGTAAATATATAAACGTGTCGTTAAAACCCGCCACCACCCGACACAGCCAACTCGTAAGGGTTGTAATGTAAACAGAACGTGGCCAATTCGTCACTAGTACAGCACTAGTGTGTAGTGTATAGTAGTGTAGTGTATACTGTAGTGTAAAGTGTAGTGTATAGTAGTGCAGTGTATAGTAGTGTGTAGTAGTGTAGTGTATAGTGTAGTGTATAGTGTAGTGTCTAGTGTAGCGTATAGTAGTGTAGTGTATAATAGTGTAGTGTATAGTAGTGTAGTGTATAGTGTAGTAGTGTATAGTAGTGTAGTGTATAGTAGTGTAGTGTATAGTAGTGCAATGTATAGTGTAGTGTGTAGGAGTGCAGTATATAGTAGTGTAGTGTATAGTGTAGTATACTAGTACAGCACATCGGTGTGTTGGAGAGCCAAGCCACAACATTTACAAACGGAGTACGACGCTTCGCCAGTAATTACAGCTAGTTTCACGGGCGTCAGACAGATTTGTGGAGAAGTCTTACTGTTTCGTTCCTTATATAGAGTCGTAGATGTGTGGACCACACTTATGCGCTCTTGCACAATGTGGTGGGGGGGGGGGGGATTACTGATGCAACGTGCATTATGCATGTGCATTACACGAGCCCTTTGAACTTCACCTTCCTGTCTATTGTGTTTATTAAAATAGTCTACCGACGGTAATCACCATTGAACTACGCTGCCCTTTGTAGGCACGCATTTCAATAATGTATTATTTTATGTTTCGCTTCCACGCAACACAAAGGCAGTAGCTATCCGAACGGTAAAAGTTTTTTTGATGGCTTTTAATTTTGATAGATTTTGTAATTAGTCTTGGCCAGTACTAGCTAGTTTTGCACAAAACTTCAACATTATCAAAATCAATAGAGTGTCCTTGTTGGCACTGCTGACAGCTGTATTTTTATATTTGGGAGAATTTTATATTTCTCTGATGTTCTTTGAGGCTCGTGCTGATCATTCGTCCTTTTTCCCAACATAACATTTATATATTGATATGTTATATATTAAAATTGTATTCTGTTATGAGGGAGTTTGTGCAACACGTTCCATTTGTTATGAGGACGTTTAATGGTACTAGTTTTGCTTTTGTTAGGAGGGAGTTTGACAGAACGAGGTCTCTTTTGTTATGAGAGTTGATGGATCTGGGTCCCTTTTGTGACAATGGAGTTTGATGGAACTAGGTCCCTTTTTTCTTCTACGTTCTTTCGGTGAAGTCACGTAGAATGGAAATAATGAAATAATAAACATAAAACATAATAAAATAATTCTCACGACGTTTCGGCCACAATGCAAGCAGCAGTCCTCAGGTGAAGAACAGGTCTGTCGAGAAGACAGACCTGTTCTAAGGTCCCTTTTGTTACGATGGAGTTTGACTGAACTTAGTATCTTTGTTACGATGGAGTTTGACTGAACTATGTATCTTTGTTACGATGGAGTTTGACTGAACTAGGTATCTTTGTTACGATGGAGTTTGACTGAACTATGTATCTTTGTTACGATGGAGTTTGATGGAACTAGGTATCTTTGTTACGATGGAGTTTGACTGAACTATGTATCTTTGTTACGATGGAGTTTGATGGAACTATGTATCTTTGTTACGATGGAGTTTGATGGAACTAGTTATCTGTGTTACGATGGAGTTTGACTGAACTTAGTATCTTTGTTACGAAGGAGTTTGACTGAACTATGTATCTTTGTTACGATGGAGTTTGACTGAACTGGTATCTTTGTTACGATGGAGTTTGACTGAACTGGTATCTTTGTTACGATGGAGTTTGACTGAACTGGTATCTTTGTTACGATGGAGTTTGACTGAACTGGTATCTTTGTTACGATGGAGTTTGACTGAACTGGTATCTTTGTTACGATGGAGTTTGATGGAACTATGTATCTTTGTTACGATGGAGTTTGACTGAACTGGTATCTTTGTTACGATGGAGTTTGACTGAACTGGTATCTTTGTTACGATGGAGTTTGACTGAACTGGTATCTTTGTTACGATGGAGTTTGATGGAACTATGTATCTTTGTTACGATGGAGTTTGACTGAACTGGTATCTTTGTTACGATGGAGTTTGAATGAACTGGTAACTTTGTTACGATGGAGTTTGACTGAACTGGTATCTATGTTACGATGGAGTTTGACTGAACTGGTATCTTTGTTACGATGGAGTTTGACTGAACTGGTATCTTTGTTACGATGGAGTTTGACTGAACTAGGTATCTTTGTTACGATGGAGTTTGACTGAACTGGTATCTTTGTTACGATGGAGTTTGACTGAACTAGGTATCTTTGTTACGATGGAGTTTGACTGAACTGGTATCTTTGTTACGATGGAGTTTGACTGAACTAGGTATCTTTGTTACGATGGAGTTTGACTGAACTGGTATCTTTGTTACGATGGAGTTTGACTGAACTAGGTATCTGTGTTACGATGGAGTTTGACTGAACTTAGTATCTTTGTTACGATGGAGTTTGACTGAACTTAGTATCTTTGTTACGATGGAGTTTGATGGAACTATGTATCTTTGTTACGATGGAGTTTGACTGAACTAGGTATCTTTGTTACGATGGAGTTTGATGGAACTATGTATCATTGTTACGATGGAGTTTGACTGAACTAGGTATCTTTGTTACGATGGAGTTTGACTGAACTAGGTATCTGTGTTACTATGGAGTTTGACTTAACTTAGTATCTTTGTTACGAGGGAGTTTGACTGAACTAGGTATCTTTGTTACGATGGAGTTTGACTGAACTTAGTATCTTTGTTACGATGGAGTTTGACTGAACTAGGTATCTTTGTTACGATGGAGTTTGACTGAACTATGTATCTTTGTTACGAGGGAGTTTGACTGAACTAGGTATCTTTGTTACGATGGAGTTTGACTGAACTAGGTATCTTTGTTACTATGGAGTTTGACTGAACTTAGTATCTTTGTTACGATGGAGTTTGACTGAACTTAGTATCTTTGTTACGATGGAGTTTGACTGAACTTAGTATCTTTGTTACGATGGAGTTTGATTGAACTAGGTATCTGTGTTACTATGGAGTTTGACTGAACTTAGTATCTTTGTTACGAGGGAGTTTGACTGAACTAGGTATCTTTGTTACGATGGAGTTTGACTGAACTTAGTATCTTTGTTACGAGGGAGTTTGACTGAACTAGGTATCTTTGTTACGATGGAGTTTGACTGAACTTAGTATCTTTGTTACGATGGAGTTTGACTGAACTTAGTATCTTTGTTACGATGGAGTTTGATTGAACTAGGTATCTGTGTTACTATGGAGTTTGACTGAACTTAGTATCTTTGTTACGAGGGAGTTTGACTGAACTAGGTATCTTTGTTACGATGGAGTTTGACTGAACTTAGTATCTTTGTTACGAGGGAGTTTGACTGAACTAGGTATTTTTGTTACGATGGAGTTTGATGGAACTAGGTATCTTTGTTACGATGGAGTTTGACTGAACTGGTATCTTTGTTACGATGGAGTTTGATTGAACTAGGTATCTTTGTTACGATGGAGTTTGACTGAACTAAGTATATTTGTTACGATGGAGTTTGACTGAACTATGTATATTTGTTACGATGGAGTTTGACTGAACTAGGTATCTTTCTTACGATGGAGTTTGACTGAACTAGGTATCTGTGTTACGATGGAGTTTGACTGAACTAGGTATCTTTGTTACGATGGAGTTTGACTGAACTGGTATCTTTGTTACGATGGAGTTTGACTGAACTAGGTATCTTTGTTACGATGGAGTTTGACTGAACTGGTATCTTTGTTACGATGGAGTTTGACTGAACTGGTATCTTTGTTACGATGGAGTTTGACTGAACTAGGTATCTTTGTTACGATGGAGTTTGACTGAACTGGTATCTTTGTTACGATGGAGTTTGACTGAACTAGGTATCTGTGTTACGATGGAGTTTGACTGAACTGGTATCTTTGTTACGATGGAGTTTGACTGAACTAGGTATCTTTGTTACGATGGAGTTTGACTGAACTAGGTATCTTTGTTACGATGGAGTTTGACTGAACTAGGTATCTTTGTTACGATGGAGTTTGACTGAACTTAGTATCTTTGTTACGATGGAGTTTGATGAACTAGGTATCTGTGTTACGATGGAGTTTGACTGAACTGGTATCTTTGTTACGATGGAGTTTGACTGAACTAGGTATCTTTGTTACGATGGAGTTTGACTGAACTGGTATCTTTGTTACGATGGAGTTTGACTGAACTAGGTATCTTTGTTACGATGGAGCTTGACTGAACTGGTATCTTTGTTACGATGGAGTTTGACTGAACTAGGTATCTGTGTTACGATGGAGTTTGACTGAACTGGTATCTTTGTTACGATGGAGTTTGACTGAACTAGGTATCTTTGTTACGATGGAGTTTGACTGAACTAGGTATCTTTGTTACGATGGAGTTTGACTGAACTAGGAATCTTTGTTACGATGGAGTTTGATGGAACTATGTATCTTTGTTACGATGGAGTTTGACTGAACTATGTATCTGTGTTACGATGGATTTTGACTGAACTAGGTATCTTTGTTACGATGGAGTTTGACTGAACTAGGTATCTTTGTTACGATGGAGTTTGACTGAACTATGTATCTTTGTTACGATGGAGTTTGACTGAACTAGGTATCTTTGTTACGATGGAGTTTGACTGAACTAGGTATCTTTGTTACGATGGAGTTTGACTGAACTAGGTATCTGTGTTACGATGGAGTTTGACTGAACTAGGTATCTGTGTTACGATGGAGTTTGACTGAACTAGGTATCTTTGTTACGATTGAGTTTGACTGAACTGGTATCTTTCTTACTATGGAGTTTGACTGAACTAGGTATCTTTGTTACTATGGAGTTTGACTGAACTAGGTATCTTTGTTACTATGGAGTTTGACTGAACTAGGTATCTTTGTTACTATGGAGTTTAACTGAACTAGGTATCTTTGTTACGATGGAGTTTGATGGAACTAGGTATCTTTGTTACTATGGAGTTTGACTGAACTAGGTATCTTTGTTACTATGGAGTTTGACTGAACTAGGTATCTTTGTTACGATGGAGTTTGACTGAACTAGGTATCTTTGTTACGATGGAGTTTGACTGAACTAGGTATCTGTGTTACGATGGAGTTTGACTGAACTAGGTATCTTTGTTACGATGGAGTTTGACTGAACTGGTATCTTTGTTACGATGGAGTTTGACTGAACAGGTATCTTTGTTACGATGGAGTTTGACTGAACTGGTATCTTTGTTACGATGGAGTTTGACTGAACTGGTATCTTTGTTACGATGGAGTTTGACTGAACTAGGTATCTTTGTTACGATGGAGTTTGACTGAACTGGTATCTTTGTTACGATGGAGTTTGACTGAACTAGGTATCTGTGTTACGATGGAGTTTGACTGAACTGGTATCTTTGTTACGATGGAGTTTGACTGAACTAGGTATCTTTGTTACGATGGAGTTTGACTGAACTAGGTATCTTTGTTACGATGGAGTTTGACTGAACTAGGTATCTTTGTTACGATGGAGTTTGACTGAACTAGGTATCTTTGTTACGATGGAGTTTGACTGAACTTAGTATCTGTGTTACGATGGAGTTTGACTGAACTGGTATCTTTGTTACGATGGAGTTTGACTGAACTGGTATCTTTGTTACGATGGAGTTTGACTGAACTAGGTATCTTTGTTACGATGGAGTTTGACTGAACTGGTATCTTTGTTACGATGGAGTTTGACTGAACTAGGTATCTTTGTTACGATGGAGTTTGACTGAACTAGTATCTTTGTTACGATGGAGTTTGACTGAACTAGGTATCTGTGTTACGATGGAGTTTGACTGAACTGGTATCTTTGTTACGATGGAGTTTGACTGAACTAGGTATCTTTGTTACGATGGAGTTTGATGGAACTATGTATCTTTGTTACGATGGAGTTTGACTGAACTATGTATCTGTGTTACGATGGAGTTTGACTGAACTAGGTATCTTTGTTACGATGGAGTTTGACTGAACTAGGTATCTTTGTTACGATGGAGTTTGACTGAACGAGGTATCTTTGTTACGATGGAGTTTGACTGAACTAGGTATCTGTGTTACGATGGAGTTTGACTGAACTAGGTATCTGTGTTACGATGGAGTTTGACTGAACTAGGTATCTTTGTTACGATTGAGTTTGACTGAACTGGTATCTTTCTTACTATGGAGTTTGACTGAACTAGGTATCTTTGTTACTATGGAGTTTGACTGAACTAGGTATCTTTGTTACTATGGAGTTTGACTGAACTAGGTATCTTTGTTACTATGGAGTTTGACTGAACTAGGTATCTTTGTTACGATGGAGTTTGATGGAACTAGGTATCTTTGTTAATTTGGAGTTTGACTGAACTAGGTATCTTTGTTACTATGGAGTTTGACTGAACTAGGTATCTTTGTTACGATGGAGTTTGACTGAACTAGGTATCTTTGTTACGATGGAGTTTGACTGAACTGGTATCTTTGTTACTATGGAGTTTGACTGAACTAGGTATCTTTGTTACGATGGAGTTTGACTGAACTGGTATCTTTGTTACGATGGAGTTTGACTGAACTAGGTATCTTTGTTACGATGGAGTTTGACTGAACTGGTATCTTTGTTACGATGGAGTTTGATGGAACTAGGTATCTTTGTTACGATGGAGTTTGACTGAACTAGGTATCTTTGTTACTATGGAGTTTGACTGAACTGGTATCTTTGTTACGATGGAGTTTGACTGAACTGGTATCTTTGTTACGATGGAGTTTGACTGAACTAGGTATCTGTGTTACGATGGAGTTTGACTGAACTAGGTATCTTTGTTACGATGGAGTTTGACTGAACTAGGTATCTGTGTTACGATGGAGTTTGACTGAACTAGGTATCTTTGTTACGATGGAGTTTGACTGAACTAGGTATCTGTGTTACGATGGAGTTTGACTGAACTAGGTATCTTTGTTACGATGGAGTTTGACTGAACTAGGTATCTGTGTTACGATGGAGTTTGACTGAACTAGGTATCTGTGTTACGATGGAGTTTGACTGAACTAGGTATCTGTGTTATGATGGAGTTTGACTGAACTAGGTATCTGTGTTACGATGGAGTTTGACTGAACTAGGTATCTGTGTTACGATGGAGTTTGACTGAACTATGTATCTTTGTTACGATGGAGTTTGACTGAACTATGTATCTTTGTTACGATGGAGTTTGACGGAACTAGGTATCTGTGTTACGATGGAGTTTGACTGAACTTAGTATCTTTGTTACGATGGAGTTTGACTGAACTATGTATCTTTGTTACGAGGGAGTTTGACTGAACTATGTATCTTTGTTACGATGGAGTTTGATGGAACTATGTATCTTTGTTACGATGGAGTTTGACTGAACTGGTATCTTTGTTACGATGGAGTTTGACTGAACTATGTATCTTTGTTACGAGGGAGTTTGACTGAACTATGTATCTTTGTTACGATGGAGTTTGATGGAACTATGTATCTTTGTTACGATGGAGTTTGACTGAACTAGGTATCTGTGTTACGATGGAGTTTGACTGAACTAGGTATCTTTGTTACGATGGAGTTTGATGGAACTATGTATCTTTGTTACGATGGAGTTTGACTGAACTATGTATCTTTGTTACGATGGAGTTTGACTGAACTAGGTATCTGTGTTACGATGGAGTTTGACTGAACTAGGTATCTGTGTTACGATGGAGTTTGATGGAACTATGTATCTTTGTTACGATGGAGTTTGACTGAACTAGGTATCTTTGTTACGATGGAGTTTGATGGAACTAGGTATCTTTGTTACTATGGAATTTGACTGAACTATGTATCTTTGTTACGATGGAGTTTGACTGAACTATGTATCTTTGTTACGATGGAGTTTAACTGAACTAGGTATCTTTGTTACGATGGAGTTTGACTGAACTAGGTATCTTTGTTACGATGGAGTTTGACTGAACTAGGTATCTTTGTAACGAGAGAGTTTGATGGAACTAGGTCCCTTTGTTAAGAGGGAGTTTGATGGAACTTGGTATCTTTTGTAACGAGAGAGTTTGATGGAACTAGGTATCTTCAGTCACGATGGAGTTTGACGGAACTTGGTATCTTTTGTCACGATGGAGTTTGACGGAACTAGGTCCCTTTGTTAAGAGGGAGTTTGACGGAACTACGTCTCTTTATTACCAGGGAGTTTGACGGATGTCAAGCCCGCAATGCGTACCTCACGTGAGGATGAAAGCAGGACACACGCATATCAACTGCTGGTCGCCTTGTGACACGACGCGGCCTGGAATGCAGCACTCTGGCGTCTGCACGTGTTGATGGATCATACACGCGCTCACTCATTGACTCATTCGTGAAACTAAACCGCTTCACCACTCACACACATACACAACACCTTGAATATTCTTGATTTAAAGCTTTCGTGACTGTAGGGCTTCATATTATTGGTTCTTTCGGTAAAGTCACGTAGAAGGGAAATAATAAAATAATAAAAGTTTGTATTATTAGTTAATTATTTAAGAGGAAAATTCTAAAATAATAAATATTTTATTATTTCACTTCTACGTGACTTCACCGAAAGAACCAAGAATATGAATACCTTGAATATTATTCATAATAGAAGTTTTTTTTTTAGTTTGATCGCGTACATATGAATGTGTCGTTAAACCCGTGACCACCCAACACAGCCAATTAATAAGTTACGTCACGTGAACAAAACATCTCGATTCGTTACTAATACAGCACACCGGTGTATTGGGGAGTAAACCCACAACATTCACAATATTAAATATTTACAATTGCAAATGTTGCGGCAGTGTCGGTTTGTTGACGGTTTAACGACACATTCATATTTACGCGATCTAACCCAAAAGCCTCTAGTATATATAATATTGCTTGCGATAGCCTACGTGATAGTCCTTGGGCCATACTAGATATCGTTAGCACGCAAGGTGGAAACACTTCAATGCTGCAATTTTATCTGTTGCACCAACAAAAGTAAAATAATACATGATAATCTTTCCAAATGAGCAGCTGTAAAAATTTTCTCGTAAGGAAACCTGCTTTTGCACCTATTGCAATCACGCCTATTTGCCTGGATGTTACAAATAAAACATTCCAACACATCTGCTGTTAATTAAGACAAAAATAATTTACAAAATGTATGTTTGTCTCCAAAGCATGTATTTCATACATATTCTTGCATTTATTCGCGCTTGTTCTTCAATTTCAGTGACTTAGTTAAGTCTGGGATAGATTGGCGCTATCTGTTTTCCTTCTGTTTCTCGCAGCTTGTTTGCCAATATTGTATGGATTCTGGAGAAGCAGAATGTCCTACCATTCCAGAGTCACACATTGTCTTCCTGTACTATCTACTCACAGGCGCTAATAATCAGAGGTGTGGACTCGAGTCATGTGACTTGGACTCGAGTCAGACTCGAGTCATGAATTTGATGACTTGCGACTCGACTTGGACTTGCATAACAATGACTTTGTCCCACCTATGAGATGTGGACTCGAGTCATGTGACTTGGACTCGAGTCAGACTCGAGTCATGAATTTGATGACTTGCGACTCGACTTGGACTTGCATAACAATGACTTTGTCCCACCTCTGCTAATAATCCTGATAATGCATCCCATCGAGTTCGGCAGCTTCTGCAATCACTTGGCCATGACATAGTTTATGCAGTGACATGTGGAAAGACCAAGCCTTCCAAGGACATTGTTCTGCCATTCAGTGTCAAGTTATTGTCAGGGAATGTAGAGCTGATAAACATCCTCAACCGACTTGGTCGCAGTGTGTCCTATTCACAGACGGAAGAGATCGACACTGCCCTGTGTCTTCAGAAACTCTCATCATCAGGGAGTGACATTGCCCTACCAGCTAATATCCATCCTGTTATATTCACTACTTGATCCTGGGACAATATCGATCGTCTTAAAGAAACAGTCAGTGGTGAGGGAACATCTCACAAAGTCAATGGGAGTGCTGTGCAAGCAAAGCCAGTCAGCCCAGTTCCTGTCCAAACCATGCCCACTGTTGCAAAAGCAAAGCAGAGAAGCATGCATGCACCCCCGCCAATGTTACCAAATTACAACGCTGGACAATGGGTGGGGCCATCACAAAGCAAAAGCCCAGATGCTGATACTGCAGCCAATACTCAGCTTGCCAGAGAGAAGAACCTTGTTTGGGTCGTAGCACGCATGTCTCAACAAGAAGACCAGTCAAACAGCAGCTGGACAGGCTTCAACATCTTGACTCGAGGTGAGATGATGATCATCCCCGACAATGTAGGCTCTCTGCCTACCATCAACGCTCCAGCGACACAAATGTCGACTGGCAACAAGGTGCTTAGCCAGTCACTGAGCGCCATGCAGTACTTAAGCCTGACAAAGATTGTCTGCGTCTTTGACTAAGCCCTGTATGCAAAGGCTGTCGAGATCACATGGACACACCGTGACATGTTCCATGAAATCGACACCATCTGCATACTGCTGGCAATAATAGGAAAGCGTTTCCAAGATGCTGGACTCAGAAATCTCTGCCTTTCTTCTGGCATGATCGCAAAAGGCTCCATTGCTGGTGTTATGGATGGCCGTAAGTACAACGGGGCAGTGCGACTACACAAACTCCTGTGTGAGGCTCTCATGCGACTCACATGGAATGGTTTCCTGTCCTGGTTGGAAGCAACTCACATGAACGACATGGTTCACCTGAATGAGACACTGAGGACCATTGCCACACTGTGGGAAAGAAGTCTCACAAGCCGCTTTCAAGGAGGTCCTCGAGAACAGCTAATGTACACGCATCATGGAACTGTTTGAAGTCTACCGCGAGTTCCTCAGAGGTGGAAACGGCAGCCTCTCGACCTTCTGGATGTCCTATTTGGACATGGTTGAAATCTTGTTGGGGCTCATCCGAGCATCCAGAAAGGGAGACTGGATGCTACACTTGGCAAGCATTCGAGCAATGACCCCATGGTGCTTCGCTAATGATAGGATCAATTATGCACGCTACCTCCCCTACTACTACACCCAGATGTCTCAGCTGCCCATCACACACCCAGATGTGTACACGGAATTCATGGAAGGAGGCTTCTCAGTTCAACTGGGCTTCACCAATCCCTTTGGCCGAATCCCTGTTGACCACGCTATAGAAGAAACGGTGAACAAAGACACCCAGACAGCTGGAGGGACAAAGGGATTCACCTTGAAGCCAGGAGCCGTGACCAAATATTACCTAACAGCTGAGTACGGAAGCATGTACCTCAGAGAGCTAGAGACCTGATAGGCCAAGGCAGGTCCAAACTGTCCCATCCAGATCTACAGGGTCCAATGATCAAGAGAGATGATGCAGATGTCCAGTCTCTCATTGACCTTATGTAGAATAACTGGATCAATCCTATGTCACCTGATGAGACAGATTTGGTTAGCCTCTCCACTGGCACTATGGCTCCACCTGATGTGACCAGTGATCTCTTGAGAGCTCTTGAGATAGGAGAAGAGGCCTACCAGGTATTCAAGCAAACAAGGACCCACCATCTGTGAAATTCCACGACAAGATGACCAAGCAAAGTTTGAAGACATTCTCCAATATCAGCACGAAAACAGCACATGGAAAGAAAGCACACGATGTGGTTCTGAAGGCAGATATAAACCTGTTCAGCCACATGATCCTGGTGGCTGAAAGCAGGAAGATGAGTATGAAGGATGTCCTTGCCCACCCACTGGGCCCACTGCCATGGGTACTGGCACATGCTGATGGGTCCCTACGAAAAACAAACAAGTCTGCACTTAACTGAGAGCTTGAAAAGAATGTGTCTCCTGCAGAAGACATCCCAACCTCATCTACTTCCATCATTGATGGAATGAGCCTGGTCCAAAAAAGTAATGGCAACAACAAAACCTTTGCACAGGTGGCAGAGTCAGCCTTGACCCAGGTCCTCCACGAGGGGGCACAGAGTGAGAGGATTGATGTTGTTTTTGATGTCTGCCGACAGAATTCGATCAAAGATGCTGAACGACTGAACCGGGGTGCAGACACCACTCTCCAGGACAAGAACCTTGCAGGGGGACACCATGTCCAGCAGTGGACAAAATTCCTGTGCAGTCCCTCCAACAAGACCAGTCTTGATAATTGATAATTGTTTTTTTACGCTTCTATCTGGCAACAAAACTGACACCTTTTTACAAGGAGTCATGTTTGCATAGACGACAGTACCTGCAGTCATGATGCAAACAAAAACATAACTCTGATAATGTATGCACTATCTTTGAAGTTGATTGGTCCACACCCGAGACAGCTTTCCTTAGAGCCTAGTCTCACATGGGTTGGACCAGATGACGCCAAAAGGCGCACAAACTTGATAAGACCAGTCTTATCAAGTTTCTGGTGGAAGAGTGGAAACTCCCACGATACAGAGATATGCTGCATGGCCTGTGAGGACACCTGCTACAAGTTGACAGAAGATGAGTGTGAGGAAGTAGCAGAGCTGCACTCCACGCATGAAGAAGCTGACACACGTTTGCTCCTGCTTGCATTGCATGCAGCAAATGTAGGTTCAACGGCAGTTATCATCACATCTGAGGACACTGATGTTATGTTGCTTTGTCTTGGCTTTCAAAAGGACTTCACCTGTCCCATCTACCAGAAGTGTGAGACACAGAATCGCACACCGTTTGTCGATATCAGCTAACTGGCAAGGTCACTTGGAGACAGCATCTGTGACAGCCTAATTGGCTGACACGCCTTCTTCGCAGGCTGCGACACTGTCAGTGCATTCGCCGGTCGAGAGAAGCTGAATGCCCTGAAGATGGTGAGAAAGGACACTTCCTGCCAAGAGACGTTTAGTCGACTAGGGCAGCCATGGAATGTGAGTGATGAGCTGTTCCAGAAAATTGAGCAGTTCACCTGGTCGCATGTATGTTGCTAATAGCAGCACTGGTGAGGTGAACCAACTGCGCTACCAGCTCTTCTGCACCAAAAGGGGAAAAGTCGAGTCCAGCCAGCTGCCACCATGTAGAGGCTGTCTCTTCATGCATGGTCAACGAGCCAACAATCAGGAAGCAATCTGGAAGTGATGTCTGCAGGCTAACCCTGTGGTGCCAAGCCATACTGCATATGGATGGACAGACGATGATGGCAAGCTGGCCATTTACTGGATGCGCTCCCCACCCGCACCAGATGTGGTCTTGGGAACTGCTAGCATGCAAGTGTGTGCGTTCATGCAAAATGCCAAGCTGCACGTGCCTGTCAAATGGACTGACATGCACACAGACACGTGCAGGTTTCAGAACTGCAGTAACCAGAAACTGCAGGATGATCCAGAACCTGACTTTGAACTCGGGGGAGTCAGATGACGAGATAGCCAAGCAGTTTGAGTGACACAGGGTAGTGATTCTGATGGTATTACTGTGGTAGTAGTAGTATACATTGATGCACAGTGTGGTAATTCTAGACTTGGTTACCCTTGTTAACACCATCTAAGTACACACAGAGCTTGATAACAACAATGTAACCTTCACATATAGCCATCACTAACGATATATATGTGATGACATGTATCATTGAATAAGTCTATGCGAATGTCGCTCCACTACCGCTTCCCCAACAACAACAACCGCCATTCGCCACTAAGTGGCGGTGACGTCACCACGACGCTTGTGCCAGGCCATGTGCACCCTGAGGCCACGTGAAGTGTCGAACGCCCGCTGGCAGGAGGTCACGGGGCAGACCCAGGTGCCGCGGGTCGACTGACCAAGATGACCGAGATGAATGGCTGATGCACCACCTGTGCCCCCTACTGTACCAACTTGCTGTGCTTTAGCCACCCGGCGCTCCGCTCGTTGTTGTGAGCGTCGCTCCTCCGCCCTCCGTTGTTGTTGGAGGGCGACTGCCTCCAACTGCCCAGTAGCGTCCTTCACGAGCCTCCTCCACTGAGGCCGATCTTGACACCGCTGGTACCAGTCATCGGCTAGTCCACTCAGCTCCACGTCCTCCTGTACCACATCACTCCATCTCTTCTCTAGCCCAGTGCCGGCCCGAGCCTCTTGGGGGCCCTAAGCAGAATTTGATTTGGGGGCCCCCCTCCCACCATCATTTATTCATTCATTCATTAATTCATTTATATCACTTGGGGGCCCCAAGCAGCCGCTTAGTTCGCTTATGCCTCGGGCCGGCCCTGCTCTAGCCCGTGCAGCGCCCGTTTAGCCCCCTCGATCCGGCCGAACACACTCACACTCGGGGCTTCGGGCAGGACGCGTCACGGCTATAAGTGACGACGGATGACGAGCGAGAGAGTAATGACGGAGCGGCAGCCAAGGAAGGGAACGCGTCCGAGCAGGAGAACGTCCGCCGAGGAGATGGAGCGGCGAAAACGGTCCGCCGGTTCGATTTGTTACATCACAGGGTCGTGAGTAGAGGTGGCGGCGGTGGTCTGGAGGGGGGCGGTGGTGGGGGGGGGGGGGGCTTCATCCAGCAGTGGACTGATCATGGCTGTTGTTCTTTGATGATGATGATGATGGACCATAATAATTTCCAATCGGCTGCTCATCCTTCGAGGGGGCGGCGAAAACATCTGCCGACGAGTGCAGAAGCAACAACGGTGGCGTTAATGTTGGAAGAGTAGGCCAAGTGTGACATACATGGCAGCGTAGGTGGGGCTCGCAAGCAGCAAGGGGCGAAGTGGGGGGCACGATGCGCCCCCCGCACGCCTCCTTGACGTTTCGACGGGTCACCTCGCATCGTTTCCCTAGAGAGAATCGGCGATTTTGTTTAATTTTTGTTAATGATTGTCGAATCCCCGCCGCTAATTTCGTAACGAAAATGCAATATTAGTGCCCCCGTTCGTGTCGTTGTTGTTGTTGTCCTCTCTTATTCGTATTCTCTCCCCGAATTTTTTTTTTCAAAATAAATGTCGTTTCGCACTTAACAATCGATAGCGCATGACATTCATCACGCCCCCCCCGCCACCCGCCGCCCCCCACCTCATGCCCACCGTGCAGGCCCCGCGTCAGAACGCCCTTGAGTTTTATCCGGCGTCAAGATTTAGTGTCCATTGTAGACGTCCCAGTGTGGTCAGCGTAACATAATGACATAAAAAAAATACGGGCCGTACATCATAACCTCGGCTTATTTACGTCCCTTTCGAGAATTCCATTGTCCATTATTCGGTCGGCCGGGCGAGAGAAAGAGAGAGAGAGAGACCTCTGAGATTCATTATCAATTTTTTTTCTTTTGCAAAAGAGAATGTGTATGTGGACCCCCTCCCACCAAACCCTGTTCCCCAAATGAACGCATGATCCCGGGGACAATCGGTAGAACCGCGAGGTCGCGTCCGCTCAGTTCGCTCGCGACACGCGACACGCGCGGCCCTACGTAGGCTCGATGTCCGACGTTTCGTGACGTCGCACCGAACGTTGGGCTGGCGACGCAGAGTTGAGACGGAAAGGTTTTAAAACATTTTGGGTCGAGGAATTCTTCGATTGGTTTGACTCGAAGAGTCCGTGGTTTGGCAGCTTCGGGATGATGTCTCTACCCTGCGTCTGTTCTGTAATCCACGTCCATCTCTTTTAGTATCATCATCGTATCAGTCTATCCACTGCTGCATGAAGATCAATGTGCTGATGCTGATGATGACGATGTCTCTACCCTGCGTGTGTTCTGTAAACCACGTGTTCCTCTGTTCGTGTAATCATCGTCTCGGTCTATCCACTGCTGCATGAAGATCAATGTGCTGATGCTGATGATGATGGCGATGTCTCTACCCCGCGTCTGTTCTGTAATCCACGTGTTTCTCTGTTAGGCGGGGGTGACCAGTTGGCTCAGGGGGGGGTCGATTCCAAAATCCAGGATCGAAGGCGGCTTCGCTGAGAACCTGGGTGTTAGGTTGGGGTCGCTGTCCGTTATTAAAATCGCGCTCTCAGTCCAGCTCCAGAGAAGCCCCCTCTTTTTCGATTTAAAGCTTTCGTGACTGCAGGGATTCATCTTCTTGGTTCTTTCCTTAAAGTCACGTAGAAGGGAAATAATGAAATGAAATAAAAACGTAATAAAATAATTCTCACGACGTTTCGGCCACAACGCAAGCAGCCGTCATTCAGACGCTGTCTTTCCGACAGACCTGTTCTTCACCTGAGGACGACGGCTGCTTGCGTTGTGGCCGAAACGTCGTGAGAATTTTTTTTATGATTTGTATTTTTATTATTTTATTATTTCCCTTCTACGTGACTTCACCGAAAGAACCAAGAAGATGAAGCCCCCTCTTCTTTCCCTCGAGTCGATCGCCTTCTCTGTCGCGTTGCACAGAAGATGTCTTGCATATTGAGTCTCTTGTTTCGCACCGTACGGAGCCACCCGTGCTCTTCCTAAGAGCGGATAGTCGATGGTGTCAGCCTGGTCTCCAATAAATGCACCCAAAACAAATAAAATAAAATTGTTACGGTAGATGTCATTAAATTGATGTCATTAAATTTCGATTTAAAGCTTTCGTGACTGCAGGGATTCATCTTCTTGGTTCTTTCGGTAAAGTCACGTAGAAGGGAAGTAATAAAATAATAAAAATAAAACATAATAAAACAATTCTCACGACGTTTCGGCCACAACGCAAGCAGCCGTCCTCAGGTGAAAACCAGGTCTGTCGAGGCGACAGCGTCTGAATGAAACAGCACACGTGCTTGGAGCATATATATAAGCTGGGTTGGAAGGTGTGAAAAGAGCGCCTTGACAAAAGAATATGCATATCAAGAGGCATTTAGCATATTTATGGGAAATGCAGGTATGTGATTAGTACTACTCATGCCCGTGCATTATGCAGGATTAGCAGCATCAAAGGGAGGGGATATGGGAAATGCAGGTATGTGATTAGTACTACTCATGCCCGTGCATTATGCAGGATTAGCAGCATCCAAGGGAGGGGATATACCTGCATTTCCCATATCCCTTCCCTTTGATGCTGCTAATCCTGCATAATGCACGGGCATGAGTAGTACTAATCACATACCTGCATTTCCCATAAATATGCTAAATGCCTCTTGATATGCATATTCTTTTGTCAAGGCGCTCTTTTCACACCTTCCAACCCAGCTTATATATATGCTCCAAGCACGTGTGCTGTTTCATTCAGACGCTGTCGCCTCGACAGACCTGGTTTTCACCTGAGGACGGCTGCTTGCGTTGTGGCCGAAACGTCGTGAGAATTGTTTTATTATGTTTTATTTTTATTATTTTATTACTTCCCTTCTACGTGACTTTACCGAAAGAACCAAGAAGGTAGATGTCATTGTTTCACTGAAGTCAGGTTATTTCAGTCCCGCGCAATAATACTGTCATTACTATACGACGTTTGGATTGCAACACAAGCAACCGTCATCAGGTGTGAATGCAAGCTCGGAGAGAGACACATACACAGAGATGGACACAGAGATAAAGAGACAAACACACTTACAGAGAGAAAGACACACAGAGAGACACACACGCAGAGAGAGAGAGAGACACAGAGAGAGACACACAGAGAGAGACACAGAGAGAGAGACAAACACAGAGAAAGACACACAGAGAGACACACACGCAGAGAGAGACACACAGAGAGACACACATAGAGAGAGAGAGACACACAGAGAGAGACACACAGAGAGAGAGACATACACAGAGAAACACAGATAAACAATGCATCTGTGACGAAGTCTTATATAGAGAGAGACCTCGACACAGATGCGTTGTTTCTCTGTGTCTCTCCTCTATGTGTCTATGTCTCTCTGTGTGTCTTTCTCTCTGTGTGTCTCTCTCTTTGTGTGTGTCTCTCTCTCTGTATGTGTATCTCTCTTCGTGTCTGTGTTTGTCTCTCGCTCTCTGTGTGTCTCTCTCTCTCTCACTGTGTGTGTGTCTCTATCTCTGTACTGTATATGTCTTTCACCGTGTCTGTGTTTGTCTCTCTCTGTGTCTCTCTCTCTGTGTCTTTCTCTTTGTGTGTTTGTCTCTCTCTCTGTGTCTCTCTCTCTGTGTATGTGTCACTCTCCGAGCTTGCATTCACACATTATGACGATCGCTTGTGTTGCAATCGAAACGTCACATTTTATTATTTATTTTCTTTCTACGTGACTTTACCGAAAGAACCAAAGAGTAATTCCTGCAGTCACGAAAGCTTAAAATCAAGTTTGTCATTACAATGTTTTCTTATTTGACACGCGGGATTGGCACGTAGACATTGTCGCCTCTGGAAATCTAAACACATATATAGATGATTGTTCCCTGCGTAGGTTCTACGACGCAAGGTGATGCACTTCTTCGCTGTTCGAAAGAGGGCTCTTTCTTCCCTGACAACGTCGTCATCGATTCCGGGGATATAATTATCGGAAGAAGAAGAACCCCCCCCCCCCCTCGCTCCCCACGTGCTCAAAAAAAGAAATAAATACAAAAACAAAAATGAAATAAAATAAATGCCCAGAGCGATCGCCCATGACAATAATTCAGGTTGCAGACTTTTTTTCAATCTCTCTCGCGTGCGCGTTCTCTCTCTCTCTCTGCGGGTGCCAATTTCACTCCAATTTGTCGCTATCTCCGCCGCCGCCAGCCATCTCGTCACAATCTCTTCGCCGACGAGCTCGGCATTCGCGTTCTCGACGTGGGCACGTCTTAAGAGTTCTGCTCGGATGGCCGCGGTAATATTGACAGCTGCGATTGGGAACAACTCCATTACAATTGCCCACGCCTCGGTCCAAAGTCCCCCCCCCGGTTCATTTTAGTCGATGTCAAACGCACGCAAAAAAAACTTGAAGCGCATTTTTCTCTAAGGGCCGTGGCTTGTTAGGAGGCCCCGCGGTGCCTGGGAGATGTTAACAACCTCGCCTGGTATACAGGAGGTCGTGGGTACGATCCCGACCCTGCTGTATATTTGGAGTTTGCGTCTCTCTCTCATTATCATCATCATCATCAGGGTGGCTAGGAGATGTTAACAACCTCGCCTGGTATACAGGAGGTCGTGGGTTCGATCCCGGTCCTGACGACGCCTGCTGCTGTGTATTTGGAGTTTGCGTCTCTCTCTCTCATCATCATCATCATCAGGGTGGCTAGGAGATGTTAATAACCTCGCCTGGTATACAGGAGGTCGTGGGTTCGATCCCGGTCCTGACGACGCCTGCTGCTGTGTATTTGGAGTTTGCGTCTCTCTCTCTCATCATCATCATCAGGGTGGCTAGGAGATGTTAATAACCTCGCCTGGTATACAGGAGGTCGTGGGTACGATCCCGACCCTGACGCCTGCTGCTGTGTATTTGGAGTTTGCGTCTCTCTCTCTCATCATCATCATCAGGGTGGCTAGGAGATGTTAATAACCTCGCCTGGTATACAGGAGGTCGTGGGTACGATCCCGACCCTGACGCCTGCTGCTGTGTATTTGGAGTTTGCGGTGTCTCTCTCCACGTGGTCGCGTCGATTTTTCTCTGAGATTTCTTTACACATTTAGAAACGAGCATTTAGAGTATTTGGCCTGCTATGCATTTGCACATGATGATAAGCCACTTTGTTGAGCTATCAATTGTGGCCAGCTCGTTTCTGTAAACGCCCTATCTAGCTTAATGGGTCTTACCTGGTAAAAGATTAGATGTATGTTTTTCATAGTTTGTTAGGGTATGCATCTGAACGTTTGACTGCGTTTGCATCCAGGACTCGGCATCTCAACGCATCAAATATCACAACCCTCTCGATTTGAAGCTTTCGTGACTGCAAGGATTCATATTCTAAGGTTTTTCCGGTAAAGTCACGTAGGTAAAAATTTTAAATTAATAAAGGTAAAATAAAAATAAAATAATATTAATAAAATTATATAATAAAATAATATGTTTTTTTATTATTAATTTTAATTTTAATTTTTTACCTATGTGACTTTACCGAAAAAACCTAAGAATATCACAACCCTCGTCTCATTCACTCTGTTGCAGTCCAGCCCAGGGCACCCAAAGCCCCCACCACCCCCACCACCCCCACCGCCCCCACCACCCCCACCACCTCCACCGCCCCCACCACCCCCACCGCCCCCACCACCCTCACTTCAGTGGCAGCTGTCAGCGTGCGGCAAGAACCAGGCACCATCCTGCGAAACGGGCGGATACGCAAAGTTGTTTGCACGGCGAGAACCGCACGAGATTGCGAGACAGCTCGGGGTAGTAGGGGGGGTGGGGGGTGGGGTGAGCCTGCCTCGTCCATCCAGCAGTGGATAGATCATTCGGACGATAACGATGTCGGCTCTCGGCAGCGATAAGCGCTTTCGAGCAGCCTGCAATTGGCCTCAGGGAGGGAGGGTGGGGTGGGGACCAGCAGAGTTGTGTACTCACAGGAGGAGGTAAGTTTGTGAAGGTCACTCTCGCTTCTTGCGGACATTCACGCTGCGGGACGAGTTCACAAGCTCACGGGGACTGCAGCAGGCAGTGCGGAGGTGTCAGGGCGCAGGGCACGTACCTCCAGCACCGTGGGTGTGTGCCCCCCCCTCCACCCACCTTACCCCCCATAGTACCGGATTATCCTAGTAGCAAAAGTAGCTACGTGTGTAGTAGCTACATGTGTAGCAGCTACAACACGTGTAGTAGCTACATGTGTAGTAGCTGCATGTGTAGTAGCTACATGTGTAGTAGCTACATGTGTAGTAGCTGCATGTGTAGTAGCTACATGTGTAGTAGCTACATGTGTAGTAGCTGCACGTGCAGTAGCTGCATGTGTAGTAGCTACACGTGTAGTAGCTGCACGTGCAGTAGCTGCATGTGTAGTAGCTACACGTGTAGTAGCTGCATGTGTAGTAGCTGCATGTGTAGTAGCTACACGTGCAGTAGCTGCACGTGCAGTAGCTGCATGTGTAGTAGCTACATGTGTAGTAGCTGCATGTGTAGCAGCTACAACACGTGTAGTAGCTACATGTGTAGTAGCTGCATGTGTAGTAGCTACATGTGTAGTAGCTGCATGTGTAGCAGCTACAACACGTGTAGTAGCTACATGTGTAGTAGCTGCACGTGTAGTAGCTGCATGTGTAGTAGCGGCATGTGTAGCAGCTACAACACGTGTAGTAGCTACATTTGTAGTAGCTACATGTGTAGTAGCTGCACGTGCAGTAGCTGCATGTGTAGTAGCTGCATGTGTAGTAGCTGCACGTGCAGTAGCTGCACGTGCAGTAGCTACATGTGTAGTAGCTGCATGTGTAGCAGCTACAACACGTGTTGCAGCTGCGCGTGTAGCAGCTGCGGATGTAGCAGCTGTGGCCCCGAGGTTTGCCATAACGTAAGGGGACGTGGTGATTTACAGCCAACGTCAATTGAGCGTGGACAATTAGACCCAAGCCGAAACATAACATATAAAAGAGAATGTTATTTTTTTGGATAGAATATAGTATTGTCATCAGTATTACACAAGTATACCAAGTTTGCAGTCGATACCACATTGGGAAGTGGGTTAAAATTGAGTTACAAGATTTGAGGATGCGACAACAGACAGAGTGAGTTTATCAAAAGCGTGTAAAAGAATGTAAAAAAAAAATGTATTTATTTTTTTGATAGAATATAGTATTGTCATCAGTATGACACAAGTATAAAAAGCTTGCAGTCGATACCACATTGGGAAGTGGGTTAAAATTGAGTCACACGATTTGAGAATACGACAACAACAACAACAGAGTGAGTTCAATAAAAGCGCGTGAAAAAAAAGAAGTAGGAGACGCGCGGCCTAATCGAGCTTGCTTTTTGTTGGTTCGCTGGAACATTCCGGCTCGGTATGGTACAGCAGCAGGCCCCTGATGGTGATGCTGGTGACGACGATGAATCAGCGGTCACCGATTCACTCAAGACGCTGAATCACTCGCCGCCTCCTGGTCGCTCTTCTATCGCTACAACCGCCGTGGTCATTCTAAGCCGGGAACTTCACTCGTTGATTCCTCCACCCACCCAGAGTCGGTCTACCGGACTGTCTGTTCTGTCTCGTCCATCACACTGAAAAGGAGCTCCATGGCTCATTGGATTCCTCCAGTATGAATACATGTGTCTGATTCTGGCTCTGAAGGGCACTGCAACGCATTCACCCACTCATACACTCACATTCACTCGCTCACACACTCACACGTTCACTCGCTCACACACTCACACATTCACACACTCACACATTCACTCGCTCACACACTCACACATTCACCCACTCATACACTCACCCACTCAGACACTCGCACATTCACCCACTCACACATTCACTCGCTCACACACTCACACATTCACCCACTCATACACTCACCCACTCACACACTCACACATTCACCCACTCACACATTCACTCGCTCACACACTCACACACTCACCCGCTCACACACTCACACATTCACCCGCGCACACATTCACTCGCTCACACACTCACACATTGACCCACTCACACACTCACACATTCACCCACTCACACACTCGCTCACACGTTAATTCACCCATCAACCCATACACTCAACTCTACCACTTACAGACTCATACACTCGCTCACCAACCCACTTAGCCAACCACCACACTACACCTCCCAACAAAAAATAGACAAAGATCCCCCATATAGCCTTAGCAGACTGTCGGGGCAAGTGCTGTTAGCGAGCACCTATGAAGGCCGCAACGGTACATGAGGGGGTGGGTGGCCAGCACCACGCCCGACCGCCTTTGTCTCCCTAGTGGTGATGTTTACACACCGCACCAAGTACTCATTTAAGGCTGAGTCGACCTTGGGGAGGCCGAGGACCGGTTCAGATAATCGTCACTGGTGTTGGCCGTGAGCGGGAATCGAACCCGGGACGCCGGGTTCACAGCGCAGCGCGCTAACCGCTACACTACCGCTCCCCACTATACAATACCCTCACCCACCCACTCACTCACCCACCCACCACACTACACCTCCCAACAATACACTCAACCACCCACTCACCCACCCACCCATCACACTACACCTCCCAACAATACACTCACCCACTCACTCACCCACCCACCCACCACACTACACCTCCCAACAAAACACTCACCCACCCACTCACTCACCCACTCACTCACTCACCCACTCACTCACCCACCCACCGACCCACTCACTCGCCCAACCATCACACTACACCTCCCAACAATACACTCACCCACCCACTCACCCACCCACCCACTCACCCACTCACCAACCCACCCACTCACCCACTCACCAACCCACCCACTCACCCACCCAACCACTCACCCACTCACCCACCCACTGACCCACCCACCCACCCACTCACCCACCCACTCACCCACCCACCCACTCACCCACCCACTGACCCACCCACCCACCACACTGCAACTCTGAGAGCTGCATCGCTCGCATGACTCCGCTCTAAAATTCCCTCCCATTGTCTCCCCCCCACAAGCTCTGATAACAAAAACCTCGCTCGATGCGGCACTTGTAGATACAACCACTCCGTGGGAAGTGAAGACTTCTGCGATTTAAACAAACGCTCGCCGTTTCTGGGACGAACGCTTCTCTCAGTGGCAGAGTGGGTGGGGAGGTGCTGACCTCTTACCGTGTCAATCGAGATGTTAACTCCCTCGCCTCGTATACAGGGGGGGGCGTAGGTTCGATCCCGACCGTGACGCCTGCTGTATATGTGGACTTTGCATGTCTCTCTCCCTGCGACTGATTGCGTTCTTCTTCGGGTCTTCCGGTTTTACCCCTCCGTATTTAAAAAATCAGCATGCGTTTAGGGCATTTGGCTGCTATACATTTTGCGCGTCATAATAAGCGATTGGCTATCATGTGTGGCCAGCTCTCTTCTGAAACATAGCTACTCAGCTCAGTGGGCCATTATCGAGTACAATAAAAAATATAAAATTTTAATCCACAGCTTTTCAAATTTTAAACATCATTCAGAAGTAGGTCTGCGACATCTATTTCCGCGGGCCGTTCTCTCACCACCACGGCAGGGCCGCATTTCTCCGCGAGAGTTCCGAAGAGGTAATTTGCCTCGGTGGCAGGATGCCGATAGCGCGATCAAGAATAACACCGGAGGACGGGATGGGGAGGGAAATAATAACAAAAAAATCTTTAGATGGTTTCATACGGAGTAAATCGCGCATGTTCGTGTGTGTGTGTGTGGCGTGGGGAGCGGTGGTGTAGTGGTAAGTGTGTTATGCTACAAACCTAGAGACTCCAGTCCGATTCCCGGCTAACAGCAGCGACGATTATCTGAACCGGTCCTTGGCCTCCTCTAGATCGACTCAGCCTCAAAGGAGTACCTAGTGCGGTGTGTAAACATCGCCACTGGGGAGACAAACGCGGCCGGGCGTGGCGTCGGCCACCCACCCCCTCGTGTGCCGTGCCGGTCTTCATAGGTGCTGCTCGCTAACAGCACTTGCCCCTACAGTCTGTTGCAGGCTATACGGGGGACCTTTGTCTGTGCCTTGTGTCGCGTCCAGGGGTCACGGCAGAGAGAGAGAGAGAGGCGTTTGAACGGAGGACAAGCACCGTACAGCGATGTCTCTTCCCGGGTCATTCCCAGTACGACGCTGCTGCCCGTGTGGCTTCTATGATGGATGACGCTTCACTCGGGGAGCCTTTATTCCGACGGCGCGGACTACGATATATATAAATATAAAACACACACCCGTTAAAGGAACTTTAACAACAACAAATCTCTCCCCAATGGTATGGCGAGTGTTGCCGTTTGCGTTGCGGAGTCGCGAGAGCGACGGATCCGTTCGTGTTCGAGAACGACCCGGCGGAGTGGACAACATGGGGCAGTGCCGGACGAAGCTAGCGCGGGGCCTGTAAGCCACGCGTTATAAAGGGGCCCTAAATAGAAAAAAAAACACGTAAATATTAAAACACAATTTTTTTTTACTTGCACAGAAAAGTAATTGTATTTTTTTCATTTGTGATACAGCCAGATAATGGGACAAGTCTCTAAACTTAAACACCCAGTCGTTCATAAAAGTTGAAGGCGGTGTAGTACTATAGTAATAGAGCAAGTGCAGAATCACTGAATTGATAGTCTTTGGTTCTTTCGGTAAAGTCACGTATATTTACCGAACGAACCAAAGAGTAATTCCTGCGGTCACGAAAGCTCCAAATTAAGACTGAATTGATAGCTTGAAAGCATTTAGCGCGGGGGGGGCCCTTGAAAGTGCGGGGCCCGTAGCATTTGTAGCTACTTTTGGCTACTAGGATCATCCGGCACTGCCACAGGGTTTAAGCTACACTCTGGTCCGCACTGCAGAGGGGCAGCATTCCGCACTCCCGTTGTACCACATGAGAGTGAGGTTCGTCTCACGTCCGTCGAGCGAGTCAACATTGAATTCTCAGGGCTGTTGTTGGGTCCGGACCACCACCACCACCACCATCGCCACCACCGCCGCCACTGCCACCACCACTGCCGCCGCCACCACCACCACCAACGCCGCCACCACCACAGCCACCATCACCACCGCCGCCACCATCGCCACCACCGCCATTACCACCGCCACCGCCACCACCACCACCACCAACGCCACCACCACCACCGCCGCCACCACCGCCAACACCACCACCATCAACGCCACCACCACCACCACCATCAACGCCACCGCCGCCACCACCGCCACCACCACCACCATTACCGCCACCACCACCACTAACGCTGCAACCGCCATCACCACCACCGCGGCAAAAGACGCCGCTGCGCAAACAAACGCCTTTGTTCGCACGGCCAAAATATCCGCGTTCGACGAAAAATCTCGAGCCGCCAAACAAAAACCGCGGCCGACGAATCGCGAGAGCGCACAGCGAACGCGCACGGCCGTCTGGGGCGAGCCCCAAACAATCCCGAGTCGACCCAGTAAATGATTGCGGCTGCAAAGATTAGCGGGAATTTATTGCCGCAATTAGCCGTTTGCTTTGCGTTTTAAATCGTCTGACATGAAACTGTTGTTTCCACCCTCGCCCGCGCTGAAGCGATAATGCGAATTGTCGCGGGTCGGGGTGGAAGTGGGGTGGGGGGGGGTATGGGGCCGTACATAAATGACGTCACGCACCTAGGGGGGGGGGGGGTCAGACATTTGTGACGATGTGTGACGAGGGGGGGGGGGGTGAGAAATGTGACGTCACATCAAAATGCGCAACTTTAAATAAATATAGACAACACGTTCTACTTAGATAAATATACTTTTTGATAAATGTTTTCTCCTACAACATCAGAGTGCAGTGCCACATTAAATACGCACTACAATGACAATAGTTTAAAGCAATTTGAAGCATGTTTTATTTTTTTTGGGGGGTGGGGGAGGCAGAGCTTTGAGGGGGGGTCTGACTTTTTGTGACGCCGTGTGACGAAGGGGGGGGGGGGGTCAAAAATCGTCCAAAATCGCGTGACGTCATTTATGGACGGCCCCCATCGCGTGCGTTGGCGCAACGGTGGTGAAGTCGCGCCGAGCGCTGCGCTACGAACACCAGCAACGATTTATCTGCACCGGTCCTGGGCCTCCCCTAGGTAGACTCGGCCTCAAATGAGTACCTGGTGGGGTGTGTAAACAAACATCGCCACTGGGGAGACAAAGGTGGCCCGGTGTAATGCTGGCCACCCACCCCCTCGTGTGCCGTGCCGGCCTTCATAGGTGCTCGCTAACAGCACTTGTCCCAATAGTCTGATCAGGCTATACGGGGGATCTTTGTCTTTGGTGTCACATCCGGGGCTTCTATTCGGAGCAAGAACCCTGGTGCCGACGTGGGGGGGGGGGTCTGTCAAGGTGGGAAGTCAACAAGGCCCCTTCAGATCTCCATATCTACATCAGCTGAAGCCTTTCGTAAAAGCACGTGACCTCTCTGTGGGCCACCCACATTCGGAACCCCTCCCCTCTCCGCACCGCCCCCTTTGAAAACAAACACCGCTCCTCCTTGCAGCTGACTTCTGCTCCTTCTCTCTCTCCCTCCCTCTCTTCCCTCCTCCCCCATCATCATCATCACCCTCTAATCATCATCATCACCACCCTCTAATCATCATCACCACCATCTCATCATCGTCATCATCACCACCACCATCTCATCATCGTCATCATCACCACCACCCCTCTCATCATCATCATCATCACCACCCTCTCATAATCATCATCATCACCACCACCTTCTAATCATCATCACCGGCGTCTCATCATCATCATCATCACCACCCTCTAATCATCATCACCGCCATCTCATCATCGTCATCATCACCACCATCTCATCATCGTCATCATCACCACCACCCCTCTCATCATCATCATCATCACCACCCTCTCATAATCATCATCATCACCACCACCTTCTAATCATCATCACCAGCGTCTCATCATCATCATCATCACCACCCTCTAATCATCATCACCGCCATCTCATCATCGTCATCATCACCACCATCTCATCATCGTCATCATCATCACCACCCCTCTCATCATCATCACCACCCTCTCATAATCATCATCATCACCACCACCTTCTAATCATCATCACCGGCGTCTCATCATCATCATCATCACCACCCTATAATCATCATCACCGGCGTCTCATCATCATCATCATTACCGCCCTCTCCTCATCATCATCATTACAAGAGGTAGCTACAGCTTCCAGTCAGGACAGCTGGCAGACCACTTGACTGACGATGCCGAGAAGGTGAAGACGTTGACGAAGCCACAAGCAGCCCGACGGGATTCTACTCCAAGAGACAGCCCCGAGTCTTCGCTCGGGGTCCCCTTTTATCCTCCCGGCGTGGCCTCGCTCCGCCACAGCCACGCCCCCCTTCTAGAACCTACTCGCGGGATTCCGGGCTGACCTCACGTGCCCCCTCTATTCCCTTTGCCCTACATCCCTCTCTCTGGCGTATCACGTGATCTGCTGACAGACAGGGCAGCTGCAACTGCAGATCCCCTTCTCTGCCAGCAACCCGCGCTATGCTACGTAGTGACCCATTCCATGTCACTACACTAGTAACGAATTAGCGTGTTCTGTTTACGTGACAAACCTTACTAAGTGGCTGTGTAGGGTGGCTGGCGGGTTTAACGACACATTTATATTTACGCGATCTAATCCCCAAAAGAAACCTGTATTATGGATGATATTGGTCACGAAAGCCGTCGTGTTAAACTTTTACAATGAGATGTACAACAACGACCACACACACACACACACACCGTCGGTACACGCAAGTCTGCGTTAGCTTTGGGCAGAGGATTCCACCGTCTCGGAGCGGAGGATCGGACACTTGCGAGGTCTCGAGCGCGAGGGAACACGGCAGGAGTTGCGGGGTGCCGACAACGGACGAATGGGCCAAGGAGTCGGGGAGGCGATCTCGCCGGTGCGACCGAGCAGCCCAACCATTCCCGGGCCCCCTTTGTTCGCAGACCAAATCCGTGTCGTGGTCAATCAGAATTCTAGATTTGAAGCTTTCGTGACTGCAAGGATTCATATTCTTAGGTTTTTTCGGTAAAGTCACGTAGGTAAAACATTAAAATTAATAAAAGTAAAATAAAATAAAAATCTTAAGCCTCACCTTAACATATGAATAAAAGTGTGCTGCACTTGCCCCTTCCCCCCCTCTCCAACCATTATATAAACGGAGTGGAAGCTCCAGCAATCTCTCATTTACTTGATACAGCTGTCGTGGCTGGGACGGTTCCACCTGAAGACGGAGGCTTGTGTTGCCTTCGAAACGTCGTGATTTTTATTTTATTTAACTTTTATTAATTTTAATGTTTTACCTACGTGACTTTACCGAAAAAACCTAAGAATATGTCAATCATAATCTCTATTTGTAGTGGAAGAATCCGATGAGCGACACAGCTCTTTTGTTCCGCACATGTCCAGTGTGCAAACCGCTGCGCCACCACTCACCAACACCCCCCCCCCCACCAACCCGCCCCACCAACTCCGGTACTCCGCCACCACTCCCTACGCCTATCCCAACCCCCCCCCCCCCCCCAACGTAATCACGTCCGTATTTACCTTATAAGCGTGACATTAAAATGTATATATATAACCTACCGAGTGTCTTTCCGCATTGATGTAAAAATAGTGAAGTTTCTTTCAAGCTGAATGAAGCGGCAGAGTGGGATCCTGGGCATTAAAGGATTAGAGAGAATTGGCTTTCGGGGAATGTCAAGACTGAGGGTGGCCGCTTAAGTGAATTACAGAGTGTATTTTTAAGAATTATTTTAAAAAAGTGAATTACAGAGTGTATTTTTAAGAATTCTTTTTAAAAAAAGTGAATTACAGAGTGTATTTTTAAGAATTCTTTAAAAAAAAAAGTGAATTACAGAGTGTATTTTTAAGAATTCTTAAAAAAAAGTGAATTAAAGAGTGTATTTTTAAAAAATTCTTTTAAAAAAAGTGAATTACAGTGTATTTTTAAGAATTCTTTAAAAAAAGTGAATTGAAGAGTGTATTTTTAAGAATTCTTTAAAAAAAAGTGAATTACAGAGTGGCCGTGAGCACTGCGCAGGAAAGACTCACCGCGTGGCCACGGAGGATTTTTTTTTTATTTTTTCCGCGGGGCTCGCCTGACGCTGCCCGCCTCGCCCGTTAAAGGTGAATTCGTGTCGTTTCCATTCAGCGGCATGCGATTCGTGATGCACAGTGGGCGGCACGGTGACGCGTGCGTTGACGCACGGTGACGCGTGTGGCGACGAACAATGGGCGATACGGTGACACGTGCGGTTGTGATGCACGTTGACACGTGCGGTGACGAACAATGGGCGGCACGGTGATGCGTGCAGTGATCACGCACGTTGACACGTGCGTGCGGTGACGCACGGTGATGCGTGCGGTGACGCACGGTGATGCGTGCGGTGACGCACGGTGATGCGTGCGGTGACGCACGGTGATGCGTGCGGTGACGCACGGTGATGCGTGCGGTGACGCACGGTGATGCGTGCGGTGACGCACGGTGATGCGTGCGGTGACGCACGGTGATGCGTGCGGTGACGCACGGTGATGCGTGCGGTGACGCACGGTGACGCGTGCGGTGACGCACGGTGACGCGTGCGGTGACACTTGCTGTGATGACGCGCGTAGCGACTCGAGGCGGGTGGCACAGCTGCACTACGATCCCGGCCACCCGAGTTCGATTCCCGCTCATGGCCACCACGGGTGACAATTGTCGGAACAACTCGTGGGACTCCCCTAGGCACCCGGTGCGCTGTGAAGTAAACGTCGCCATCGTGAGCCGTGCCGGCCTGCTTAGGTGCTACTCGCTAACAGCACTTGCCCCTGCAGTCCGTTGTTCGCAATAGCGGGGGATCTTTGCCTTTGCTGCCTCACATCAAGCAGAGCCTTTTCGGTTCGATCACCGGCTTAGCGAGGAAGGGACATTTCCCGAAACGTCGCGCAGTCTATACGGTTGCCTTAATGGGCCAAGTGTTGTTGACGAATGTGTTGAGGTTGTTGTCGTCGTTGGTTATTTGTGCTTCTGCGCCACTGACAATGCAGCATCAGCTGCATCACCAAATAATGTGTTTGAGATTATCTCCCGCTGTCGTGTATGGCCACCCCCCCCTCCACGCCCCCACCACCTTCCCCCCCCCCAAACATCCCAAATTGGAAAAGAAATACGGGAAAATCTGTCCGAACTAACTAACTAACTAACGAACTATGAATCTATATTTTTTCCAGGTTAGGCCCACTGAGCTATTTAGTTCTTTTTCAGAAGCGACCTTCTGAAACAAATGACAGTTCAACGAAGTGGTTTTATCATCACGTGGAAACTTATACTGGCGGCCAAATACTTGAAACGAGTGATGTTGATTCTAAAATGTGGAGGTGGAAACCGGAGGACCCGGAGAAAAATCCACGCAACCACGGGGAGGGAGACACGCAAACTCCAAATATACAGCAGGCGTCAGGGTGGGATCGAACCCACGACCTCCTGTATATCAGGAGAGACAGTTAACATCTCGCCACCGTGGTGCTCTACATTGGGATAACACACAACAGCAACATTCCAAAAGCAGATGCGAAAGCTTGGCAAGGAATTTCCTGAGGCTTTCCTGGATTCATGTGCGTTATCATCATGAGTAACCAACATCAGGGGTTTGCGTTACATCCAATCCTGGGCCCTGCCTCGACCCCCCGTCATCAACCTGCACTGACCAGCGTGGTGAAGTATGGTCAAAGAACCCCGCCGTTGCCGAAGAAACGTGGGACTGCCTTTATTCTGCAGCGGGCTGCAAATTAATAAACTTAAATAATGTAATATATATTTAAACCAATATCTAATTTTGCTGAATAATGGACGCAATGTTTTTTTCTACTCGGGATTAAAACGCCATGCCATTAAAACCCAGTATGTCCTATTAATGTGTGGCTGTGATTTGCCACAGGACATTAACCTGTCACATGTTAAAGGCCGTGTGGCCCAAATGTGTTTTTTTTAATATGGTTCCTCCTGCACACCGTTATTTTGCAATCTTTCAGCCTTGATCTTGATCTATCCGCTGCTGGATGGAGGCCTCCGAGCTGTCATTGTCATCGCCTCTCAAGGTCACTGTGGTGGCGAGATGTTAACTACCTCGCCTGGTGCACAGGAGGTCGTGAGTTTGATCCCGACCCTGACGCCTGCTGCTGTATATTTGGAGTCTGCGTGTCTCTCTCTCTGTCATCATCACGCTGGCTAGGAGATGTTAACTACCTCGCGTGGTATACAGGAGGTCGTGGGTTCGATCCGACCCTGACGCCTGCTGTACATTTGGAGTTTGCGTGTCTTTCTCCACGTAGTCGCGGGGATTTTTCTCCCGGGTTCTCCGGTTTTACCCTCCACATTTAGAATCAACGTCACGTGTTCAGAGTATTTGGCTGCAATACATTTCCACGTCATAATCCATTTCGTTGAGCTAGTATTTGCGATAACCAGGTCTCGTCTGAAAAAGAGCGACATCGCTTAGTGGACCTTACCTGGTACAATAAAAAAAAGTGTCGGTCCTGAGCCTCGCCTAGGTTGACTCGGCCTCAAGCGAGTACCGGGTGTAGTGGGTCCACTGTGGAGACAAAGGCGGCCGGGAGCGTTAATGGCCACATCGCCCCTTTAAGCGCAGATCCGGCATTAATAGGTGTTCCCTAACAGCACTTGCCCCAACAGTCTGGTGAGGCTAAACGGTGGATCTTTGTCTTTGTATGTTTGTGTCTGTGGGTGCGTGCGTTTTGTAAGCGGGGAGCACAGGTGGTGCATCTACCAGTCGTCTCAGTCACTTAACTCACAACACCTGGGTCTGTTCCACGATCACCTGCCAACAAGCGCGTTGACATGTCAGCCTCAGAGTGCACATAGCCTGGCACAGAGACTGTGGCGACTCCACTGCCAATTAATGGAGAACGGCAGTTGTTACGTGTCTGTGGATTTGTCCGTGTCTGTGTATGCGTGCGTACGCCTGTGTACATAATTTATTACGTGTGTATGTGTGTGAGTGGGGGTTGTGTGTGTGTGTGAGTGGGGGTTGTGTGTGTGTGTGGTGGGGGGGGCGATAGTGTCCCAGTTAGCGCGCTGCGCTGTGAACCCACGGCCAACACCAGTGACGATTATCTGAAACGGTCCTGGGCCTCCCCTAGGTCGACTAAGAATCAAATGAGTACCTGGTGCGGCATGTAAACATCGCCACTGGGGAGACAAAGGCGGTCGGGCGTGGTGCTGGACACCCACCACCTCGTGTGCCGTTCCGGCATTAATAGATGCTCGCTAACAGCACTTGCCCCTACAGTCTGTTAAGGCTACACGGGAGATCTTTGTCTTTGCTATCGGTATGAGAGTGGTTTTCTTTAAAGCAACACATCGTGGCTGCCTGCCTGCCTGCAACGTCCCGGGCCCGTTATTCTGCGAAGCGGTGAGATGCTGACAAGGGAATAATGGGGAGCGAGGCTCCGGCGTGAAGCTCCGTGTCGCGTGTTCTCTCCCTCTCCTCTCTCCCTCCCTCCCAAACAATCGCCCTCCACTGAGCATGCACATTTGCACGGTGTGCACATTAAAAGTCTTTCGCAACCGTCTGCGTAGGCAACCGTGCCAATAGGAGGTGCGCGGAGGTGCATGCACGCGTTCACGCGACGAGGTTTACTGTTCGCATTCCAGCAGTGTGCACCGACCACGTGATCCGACCACGTGCATCGACCACGTGATCCTGCCACGTGCATCGACCATGTGATCCGACCACGTGCATCGACCACGTGATCCGACCACGTGCATTGACCACGTGATCCGATCACGTGCACCGACCACGTGCATTGACCACGTGATCCGATCACGTGCACCGACCACGTGCACGCCAGCTCCACGGCGAGAGTTAAAAAATTACCCGCCCCTCCCCCCGGGAGGTCTAAACAACAACAACAACAAATACTGTTTTTGTTTATTTTACCAGATAAGGCCCACTGAGCTATTATAACGCTGTGACGAATCTCGACCTGTGGTTTGGCGATTGAAGCCACAGCATTGCTGTGTGCCTCGTAGAATATCAACGAAATTATATTGGGTTTTAATAGGTGTAGGGCAGCGGTGATTCTTAACCTGGGGTGCAGGCAACCCCATGGGGGTACGAGGTGCCCTTTCTGGGGCAGCGAGACATGACCACATTTTATTTATTTTATTTTATACCTAAGTGACTTTACCGAAAGAACCAAAGAGAATGGATTCCTGCAGTCACGAAAGCTTCAAATCAAGATATGACCCTATTTGTTTAGAAGGTACATCATAAAAAAAAACTAATTAATCACGGACACGCAAGTACAACTTACTTTGCTTCATCAAACTCCTATGTATTTACTATTATAAAACATTATATAACATCTTGCTGCAGCAGCTCTCCCGCTATATTTCTCCTGCCTCAGCAGTCCGCCTGCTGTATGTTTTCACCTGACGACGATTGCTCGTGTTGCGATCGAAACGTCGTGATTTTTTAAAATATTTTTCTATCTCACGTGACTTTGCCGAAAGACCCAAAGGGTATTACAAAATACAATTAACGATTGAAACCAACGGGGTGCAAGGCTGCAGTGAAGGATAAGAACCAGTGGTGTAGAGTATACCATCACAAAGCACTTTCTGCTCTCTTGCGAGATCTTTCAAATTTCGCTGTCGACATATTCACAAAGCACGTGCACTACACGAGGGCACTGTACACATGTATTGTGTAAAAACGTTAACTAATTCTTGTTTTATTTTACCAGGCAATGCCCTACTGAGCTCCGTAGCTGTTTTTCAGCTCAACGAAGTGGCCGATCGTCACGTGGACATTTATAGCAGTAGCAAAACACTCTCAACGCGTGATGTTGATTCTAGAAGTGGAGGTTCAAAAAACCGGAGGACCCGGAGAAAAATCCACACGACCACGGGGAAAAAGAAACGGAAACTCTAAATATTCAGCCAGACTTCGGGGTCGAGATCCAACCCACGACCTCCTGCATCGCGGGCGAGGTCTTCGCAAGAGTCGATCATTGTGTGCTGGCGCTTTTGGTCCATGATTTGTAAAAAATTGACAGAGCAAATGACTCGATTGGGGTCGACACGGAGGTCACCGCGTGACTCCCCCCGTACAACTAGACAGGACCCTTCTGAAAAAAGTCATGAGACTCGGTGAGATTTTTCTATGTAAACAAAGTCTTTTACAACAACAAAGATAGCCTTGTGTTGCCTTCAACGGACTGTTGTGGGCTGTTAGCGAGCACCTGTAAGGGTAGCACGGCACACGAAAGAGGGGAGGGGGGGGGGGGGTTGCTGCAAGCACAGCGCCTGTCCGCCTTTGTCTCCCTGCACCCGGTACTAATTTTTAGGCCCAGTTGACCGAAGCGAAGGCCCGGGAACGGTCATCGCCGATGGCGGGCAGCAGGAGATCGTGAAGAGTGGAAAAGGTTTTGCAGAGGCCTTGCCTAGCAGAGGGTCTCGATTTAAAGCTTTTGTGAGTGCAGCGATTCATATTCTTGGTTCTTTCGGTAAAGCCACGTAGAAGGGAAATATTAGAAGGGAAATATTATTTCCTTTCTACGTGACTTTACCGAAAGAAGCAAGAATATAGCAGAGGGTCGTCTACTTCCAAGAGCAATTGTTCTATTTATTAATAGACGTGAGACCTCAAAAAAGACCTGGGGCATTATTAGTCTGCCGGTAGGGGGCGATGCTTGCTATGCACAGTCCCAAATGAGTCACTTGCGGTGACATTTTACAGATTTGGAAAGTTTCGATCCTGACGCCGGAGGGAGATCTTTGAACATTCGCTGTGCACCAGACGCTGTTTGCGAAGTAGCGTGTTGCACAAAACCACCAGCGCAATAACCGGGGCGGCCGCTGGAATCGAACCGCGGACTTCTGCGAAGGAGACAACTATTTTATTTAGGACTGATTTTGGTGTTTAGTTTGTTGTCCTTCCCCCGCACCTGCGATTAGCATGGTTGGCTACGTAGGGTGAGAAAAAAGTTCAACATACATCACTATACGCTGCACTACTATACACTACACTATACACTACTATACACGACACTATTATACACTACTCTACTATACACTAAACTATACAATACACTATACACAACACTTTCCACTATTATACACGATACTACTATATACTATTCTACTATACACTACACTATGCACTACACTATACACTACTATACACGACACTATTATACACTACTCTACTATACACTAAACTATACAATACACTATACACAACACTTTCCACTATTATACACGATACTACTATATACTATTCTACTATACACTACACTATGCACTACACTATACACTACTATACACGACACTATTATACACTACTCTACTATACACTAAACTATACAATACACTATACACAACACTTTCCACTATTATACACGATACTACTATATACTATTCTACTATACACTACACTATGCACTACACTATACAGTACTATACACGACACTATTATACACTACTCTACTATACACTAAACTATACAATACACTATACACAACACTTTCCACTATTATACACGATACTACTATATACTATTCTACTATACACTACACTATGCACTACACTATACACTACTATACACGACACTATTATACACTACTCTACTATACACTAAACTATACAATACACTATACACAACACTTTCCACTATTATGCACGATACTACTATATACTATTCTACTATACACTACACTATGCACTACACTATACACTATTATACACGATACTACTATATACTACTTTACTATACACTACACTATGCACGACACTATACACTACGATATACGACACTACTATACACCAGGGGCGGTTTCTTCATTAGGGCGATTGGGCGACGCACCACCAATGTCATTCAACCACAGAGTCACGCTAGCCGTCACTGTCAGCCTCTGGATATAGTCCAATCAGCGTCATGTCACGTTCTGTGGAGTACTGCCTCTTTTTGGGCGATTTCACTACGGCTGAGAATCGCCCCGAGTGGCCACATAGACTTACATTCAAAGATGTTTTTTTTTCGAACGGGGGCGCTGCAATGCATTCTCTATGGCTTCCGGGAGGGCTCGCCCTAACGTGCTTACGTCATCATACGTGCTAACGTCATCATACGTAAGCACGTTTCATCCAACAATATAATTTATCGCCACCTAGTGGAATCTTTAATAAAGTAAACTTGAGTGGTTTGTTTTAATAGTGAGTATATAAACAAACAAGATGTATTGTAAGAGTCACTTTATTTTTCATTAATATTAAAGAAGTGAAGTTGCCTTTACATGCTTAAGCTGTTAATTTATTCATTGCATGGGTGGACCTTATCAATCATCCAGACATTTGCCCCCCCTGAGAGATTTTGCAGGAGCCGCCACTGCTATACACTACACTATGCACTACACTATACAACGACAGGACTATACACTACACTACTATATACTACACTATACACAACACCACTACTCGATCGAAAACTCATTTCTTGAGAACCGCTTTTTGTGTTCATCTCGTTGTCCCCCCCCCCCCACCACCGCACCTCCGATGAGCGAGGTTGGCTACCAGGGACGTGCGGTCAGGGGAGGCAGGTGAGGCTGTTACGAAAAGTGCAAAATAAAAATAATAAATTAAAATACTCCAATGAAAATAGCAGTTTCGAAAAGTGCAAAATAATAATAAAATAAAATAAATAGTAAGCTTTTCCACTGCGCTGTATTATAAATGTAATTTATGTACGATTCCAATCGTTTTTTATAGTCAAAATCGCCAAATTTGCGGAGCTCCGCTGCAAATACACGAAGAGACGAGAGGTGAGGCAGTGACGAGCTCAGCCTCCCCTCTGATTGCGCAACCCCTCAGTAACTGGATGGAGCGTGGGCAATAAGCGCGTGCCTGTTACTATCTCAGTATGTCACCAATGTAATGTTTGTAGACCCCTTCATTTCATGTCCTCGCCTTCCATATTCCAGCTAACTTATTCACGTATGTGTATAAAGAGATTTAGACTCGCTGGTCTCGTCATGAAACTGCAATGAAAAAGCACAAGGGGAGGCAGCTATCACATCTGCCTCACTGAGGCAGATGTGAGACACGCCCCCCTCAGTAAGACCACGCCCCTAAGTGAGGCCACGCCCCCCTCCGTATGTGAATCTGGCTCTTGACACGAGCCAGTGCCTCCCCAGCCATTGCCCTCACCGCACGTCACTGTTGGCTACGTGCGGTCCGAAAGAAGTTCAAGGCACGTGCGCGCGTCACCGCTCGCTGTTGGGCGACGTTGGATCCGTGCGATCGATGTCCACCCGCCCGAGCCAGGGGCCAAGCAATGCGATTGTTGAACGGGTTGAAAGCATCAACATCGGGGCGTGTGTTTCACGCTCTCGCGCCGTCTCTAGTCCCCCTTTTACTCCTTTGCAAGGTGGGGATGGGAAGGGGGGTGAAGGGGGTGTGCTCGCTCATGAATAAACATGTTCTAATCAAGGTGGGGGGGAGCGGTGGGGGTGCTGATTTTTAGCGAAATGTCAAATGGGTGCGCTAAAGAGGATCTGCGACCTTTCGGTTGCAGGCGAGAGTGGTGGGGGGGGGGTGAGAAAAATGGAGGGGGGGGGGGGTGGAGGATCTTTTGAATACGTTATGATCAAAAGGCCCGATAGGTTCCTCGGCCCCACAATTAAAATGTTAATTATATTTCCTTATCTGCTCAGCGTCGAGCGAAGACAAAGTTGCTCTGACGGAGCCCGCCGCGGCTTCAAATGAGATGCGAGCTTCAAGGTGTTTATTATCTAAGCAGCCGGTAAATTCTGTGACGCATTGCAAGTGTGTGGGGGGGGGTAGATGGGGGGGCTTTAAATCGCGTGAGGATTTACTCCATCTCCTCTCTCGGCGTAACTTCGGGGCTTTATCTATTTGCCACTTTTGTTCAAAGCCAATTTGCGAGGAGACCACTCTCACCACCCTCTCCTCCTTTTTTTTTCTTGCGAGTAGAGGATCGCATATCTCACCACCCCCCCCCCCTTTCTCTCTCATCTCTCTCTCTCTCAACGGATTACATTTTTACGAAAATAAATTAGAATGTTTCCCCCCGCCCCCTCCCGCCCCGTTCAAGTTAATTTGGAAACGTTTCCGTAACCGTTAATCCACGCGTTAGCACCTGTAGCGAGCCTGAGAACGCGATGTTAATTAACGTTATGAGACTTTTTATACCGTACCAGCCACCAATCACCTCTCCCTCCACCCCCCTGCCACCCTTAATTCCCAATGTGGCACGTCCCACATGTAAAGCCATAGAATCCTCTCCGTGTCAATGTCAATGCGTGGTATTTTATTTGGGGCAAACCATTTTTTTTGTAGAAGGGGGGTTTCAAGAAGCACCTGGGGCCATTTTCAGGAGCCCTTATAATAGATTTATTTGGGAGGCACGCACAGTGGCGATGCATTCTGGAGCTAAACACCAATGGTATTTCGTCTTTCGTACGTCTGATGTAGATGCAGAGACGACGACTACAATTTCACAATCAGGTTGGTCAAGCCAGCAGATAAAGCGGAGTAGCGTTTCATCGCTGTGATGCCTGCTTCATGTTTATGGGTCTGGGCCATTGCGTCGGTACACGTTGCACGGTCTCTGTTCCGGATAACCCAGAGTTTTATTTGATTCAGATTTGTGCATCAGGTATCCGCATCTGCTGCTGCCATGATTTGTTGCAGTGGATATGGTTTAGGGCAGGGGTCGGCAACCAAAATAACAAGAAGAGCCATTTCTTTCCAATTCGGTACAAAATTCAGTATTTCAAGAGCCGCAATGCATCTGAGTACATACTGTACATACGTACATATCGTCAAGAAGCAGCCCGTAAAGAGCCGCATGCGGCTCCGGAGCCGTAGGTTGCCGACCCCTGGTTTAGGGGTTGGACCGTGAGCTTCTCCCAAGATCAAACCAGGGGGGATAAAACACAAATGTGGATGTTCCGCTGCTGATGCCACTGACCACGACGGGAAGGCTTCAGGAGAGAGAGAGAGAGTTCGTGTCGTTACGCTGTCAATCTTCCGTTGCTATTCCTGGGTCGGAGACGGCCTTTACCCCCCACCCCCGCCCCCACGCCTTCTCGAGTTGGCACCAAACCCGTTACGTGTTTTCGTGTCACCTTAAACGCAAGACCCATGCCGTCACCTGGGCGAAATGGACGTCGGCAATTCTGGAAGAAAGCGTGTGTACACACACACAGGCGCGCGTGTGTGTAGACGCGCGTGGTTTTTAATCCCGGCAATGAATGACGGTCTATTTGTTTTGTTACGCTGCCCGAAAGATGACGGTCTTGTTATCACTGCTGCCCATATGTTGCGCATTGCAAAAACGAGAGTTTTCAGTCACGTGCATGTCACCTCTAACTCGCTATGACACGTGGGCCAAAAACTGTGAACCCGTTTAGACGTGAGTATATTAAATGTGGGGGGGGGGGGCTTCCGTTCGGTGTATGACCTCCTGGTGAGACTCCGGAAGAGGTGTAGTCAAGAGAGACAGAAAGGTGTGATTTGAACGCGTGTGCGCGTTGAACTTCTTTCGCGGCGTACGTAGCCAGCCGTGCTAATCGGAGGTGCGGTGTCGAGTCTATGGGGAGTGTTGAGTCTATGGGCAGTGTTGAGTCTATGGGCAGTGTTGAGTCTATGGGCAGTGTCGAGTCTATGGGCAGTGTTGAGTCTATGGGCAGTGTTGAGTCTATGGGCAGTGTTGAGTCTATGGGCAGTGTTGAGTCTATGGGCAGTGTTGAGTCTACGGTGCAGTGTTGAGTCTATGGTGCAGTGTTGAGTCTATGGGCAGTGTTGAGTCCATGGGCAGTGTTGAGTCTATGGGCAGTGTTGAGTTTATGGGCAGTGTTGAGTCTATGGGTAGCAGTGTTGAGTCTATGGGCAGTGTTGAGTCTATGGGTAGCAGTATTGAGTCTATGGGCAGTGTTGAGTCAATGGGCAGTGTTGAGTCTATGGTGCAGTGTTGAGTCTATGGTGCAGTGTTGAGTCTATGGTGCAGTGTTGAGTCTATGGGTAGTGTTGAGTCATTGGGTAGCAGTGTTGAGTCTTCGGGCAGTGTCGAGTCTATGGGCAGTGTCGAGTCTATGGGCAGTGTCGAGTCTATGGGCAGTGTCGAGTCTATGGGCAGTGTTGAGTCTATGGTGCAGTGCTGAGTCTATGGGCAGTGTCGAGTCTATGGGCAGTGTTGAGTCTATGGGCAGTGTTGAGTCTATGGACAGTGTTGAGTCTATGGCCAGTCTAGAGCTTAAGTTTTCGTGACTGCAATGATCCATACTTTTTAGTTATTTCGGTAAAGTCACGTAGGTATAAAATAAAATAAAATATTTTATTCTATGGGCAGTGTTGAGTCTATGGGCAGTGTTGAGTCTATGGGCAGTGTTGAGTCTATGGGCAGTGTCGAGTCTATGGGCAGTGTCGAGTCTATGGGCAGTGTTGAGTCTATGGGCAGTGCTGAGTCTATGGGCATTGCTGAGTCTATGGGAAGTGTTGAGTCTATGGGCAGTGTTGAGTCTATGGCCAGTGGTGAGTCTATGGGCAGTGTCGAGTCTATGGGGAGTGTTGAGTCTATGGGGAGTGTTGAGTCTATGGGTAGTGTCGAGTCTATGGGTAGAGTTGAGTCCATGGGTAGTGTTGAGTCTATGGGTAGTGTTGAGTCTATGGGTAGTGTCGAGTCTATGGGGAGTGTTGAGTCTATGGGTAGTGTTGAGTCTATGGGTAGTGTTGAGTCTATGGGCAGTGTCGAGTCTATGGGGAGTGTTGAGTCTATGGGCAATATTAAGTCTATGGGCAGTGTTTAGTCTATGGGCAGTGTCGAGTCTATGGGCAGTGTTGAGTCTATGGGTAGCAGTGTTCAGTCTATGGGTAGCAGTGTTGAGTCTATGGGTAGCAGTGTTGAGTCTATGGATAGCAATGTTGAGTCTATGGGTAGCAGTGTTGAGTCTATGGATAGCAGTGTTGAGTCTATGGGTAGCAGTGTTGAGTCTATGGGTAGCAGTGTTCAGTCTATGGGTAGCAGTGTTGAGTCTATTGGTAGCAGTCTTGAGTCTATGAGTAGCAGTGTTGAGTCTATGGGCAGTGTTGAGTCTATGGGTAGCAGTGTTGAGTCTATGGGTAGCAGTGTTGAGTCTATAGGTAGCAGTGTTGAGTCTATGGGCAGTGTTGAGTCTATGGGCAGTGTTGAGTCTATGGGTAGCAGTGTTGAGTCTATGGGCAGTGTTGAGTCTATGGGCAGTGTTGAGTCTATGGGTAGCAGTGTTGAGTCTATGGGTAGAAGTGTTAAGTCTATGGGTAGCAGTGTTGAGTCTATGGGTAGCAGTGTTGAGTCTATGGGCAGTGTTGAGTTTATGGGGAGTGTTGAGTCTATGGGTAGCAGTGTTGAGTCTATGGGCAGTGTTGAGTCTATGGGTAGCAGTGTTGAGTCTATGGGTAGCAGTGTTGAGTCTATGGGTAGCAGTGTTGAGTCTATGGATAGCAGTGTTGAGTCTATGGGTAGCAGTGTTGAGTCTATGGGTAGCAGTGTTGAGTCTATGGGCAGTGTTGAGTTTATGGGGAGTGTTGAGTCTATGGGTAGCAGTGTTGAGTCTATGGGCAGTGTTGAGTCTATGGGTAGCAGTGTTGAGTCTATGGGTAGAAGTGTTGAGTCTATGGGTAGCAGTGTTGAGTCTATGGGTAGCAGTGTTGAGTCTATGGGTAGCAGTGTTGAGTCTATGGATAGCAGTGTTGAGTCTATGGGTAGCAGTGTTGAGTCTATGGGTAGCAGTGTTGAGTCTATGGGTAGCAGTGTTGAGTCTATGGGCAGTGTTGAGTTTATGGGGAGTGTTGAGTCTATGGGTAGCAGTGTTGAGTCTATGGGCAGTGTTGAGTCTATGGGTAGCAGTGTTGAGTCTATGGGTAGCAGTGTTGAGTCTATGGGTAGCAGTGTTGAGTCTATGGATAGCAGTGTTGAGTCTATGGGTAGCAGTGTTGAGTCTATGGGTAGCAGTGTTGAGTCTATGGGTAGCAGTGTTGAGTCTATGGGCAGTGTTGAGTCTATGGGCAGTGTTGAGTCTATGGGTAGCTGTGTTGAGTCTATGGGCAGTGTTGAGTCTATGGGCAGTGTTGAGTCTATGGGTAGCAGTGTTGAGTCTATGGGCAGTGTTGAGTCTATGGGTAGCAGTGTTGAGTCTATGGGCAGTGTGTATTCTGCACTTCTTTCGCACCATTCGTAGCCAACCGCGCTAATCGGGGGTCTGGGGGGTGAAGGACAACAAAATAAACACGCACTCTCACACAGACGCAGTCACATTGGGAGAAATGTGGGCAAAAGAGAGAGGTCATGCGGTGAGAGAGAAAGAGAGATAGAGACGCGACAGACGAATGAAACGCAAGAAGAGACGTGAAGACAACATTGACACGAGGACATTGTCTGGGCGTATCATTTGCGTCAATAATCTCAGTGAGTTATTTTATTAGGAGGTGTTTCAGCGAGCCCGACCAAGTGTGGGCAACACTTGGCCCTCCTTCTCACCAAGGCAACTGGAGAGCGTCGCTTAAGCGTGTCTAACCTAGCATTAAAAGGGACAATAGCGTATTTAAGAATCACAGTTAAGAGAGAAACAACCTACGTACCATTGACAAGAAGAATAAAAAGAACAAGTAGAATAAACAAAAAGAAGTTGAATAAAAAAATATATATCATCAGTGGAGCTCATATTATAGCGAAAACTGTTCTAGTGCCCGACCAGGCAGCTATTATTATAATTAACATAATTAAACTATAATACTTATAATTATTAAATATTGTTAATAATCTATAATTGTTTTCAATTAAAAAATCAGTCCAGGACTTGAACGGCATCGATTTAGAAATTACGGAAGATTTTTTTTTAAATCCCTCCAGCTAATTTTAACCGTAGCTGACGTTTGACACACGCTTAGTGGTTTTGTTTTGTTTGTTATGAATCTGCCCCCCCCCCCACCCTGAGCTGTTTGATTACCCGCTGAGCATTTTCTTGCTTCGCTTGCGCCAAACTCCCGCAACTGGCCGCTTACCACAGCGCTCGGCGTGCAGAGGAGAGATAGAAGCCCCAGACACACACACACGCACTCACGTTTTCTCTCTCTCTCTCTCGCAACGGCGATTCGGTGTTTGATTGCGCGAGTCATGGCGCTTTCCATGCCAGCCAAATTCATTTTTTTTTTGCCGCCTAACGTTTTTTTTTGAACTGCGGTGAATTAAGTCCCCGCAGCAGCAGCAGCAGCGATGTGAGAAAGACGTTACATTTTAAAAGGCGTTAATATCGGCGGAGGGCTGGGGGGTGCTAAAAACCGAAAGTAAAAATGACTTCACCGGCAGCGCGGGATTTGCTGGGAACAAAGTCGTTAATAATGATGCATTGCGGCCCAAAACATTCACCGTTATTTGTTTAACACGGAGCCTTTCGCGACCAATATTATCCATAACATAGGTTTTTCGGGATTAGATCGACACATTTATACGTACGCGATATAACCCCAAAAAAACTATATAATGGGTTTTTAATTGATCTCCAACACGATTATTCTCTCTCCCACCAAAAACATTTTTTCTTCCAATTTTTTTTTTGCAACCTCCGCGGTACATGGAACCTCGCGGGAATCATCTCGGGGCGAAGGAAATATCTCGAACGAGCAGGAGACGAGAGAGAGTCGATAGATGCGGGTAAAGGCGGTGTCGTGAAGTGATGCGCGTTCCGGGTTGGGTACTCAAGCCGGAATAACTCCGAAAACTACGTTCATATTGGGGCGCCGCATCCACCTGGTATTTTTTTTATCCTTAATATTATCGTAGGATGACGGGAAATGTGGGGTGTGTACTTTGCACCCATTATATCTTGGTGGTAGTGCCTTACGCTGGGAAGACGAACCGGTCTCCGAGGACAGAGCTGCTTCAACGAGAGGATAATCGTGGGAAAACCAGGACAGGTGGCAACACCGATGGCCCACGCACTCACTCTTCATCCATCCACTCACTCACTCACTCACCTATCCAATCACCCATTCAATCACCTACTCACTCACTCATCCACTCGCTCACCCATCCAATCACCCACTCATTCAATCACCTACTCGCTCACTCATTCACTCGCTCACCCATCCAATCACCCACGCATTCACTCCTTTACGTTACCCACCCACCTCATCCACCTCCCAGGAAGACTTGCAGAACTTCCCAGCATGGTAGCTGTTTCCTCAACGAAGAGAATGATGCTGGGAAAACGAGTGAAGTTGGTAACGCTTATCACCTACGCACTCCCTCACATACTCATCCAATTATACACTGGCTCGTCCACTCGCCCATCCATTCACCCACTCATTCAATCAACCATTCACTCATCCACCTAATCCAATTCCCACATTGCCTCCTCCAATGAATGTAGCTGGCACGGGTCGCCACGTGGCGGCACGTGGCACACTTTGCCGATCGCGGTGAGGGCCAAGCCGTAATTACAATAATGGAAGGAGAGCTCTACACGTGTTTAAAAAAAAAAACGCAAATTGATTTATTGGCGAATTGTTGAACGTTTGTTCTCAGCGGTGAGCCTGGGCAGGTTTTGTGCCCTGTTCCAAGGTTAGGATGACCTCGTCGAGTTGCCACTGGCGCCGTGTGGGGGGTCAAAGCCCCCACCCCCACCCACCCTCCTCTGAGGTTGAATCCTGGTCACGGCTATTGGCCCGGTGACCCGAGTTCCCTTCCCAACCATGGCTACTGTCCCAGTGATCCGATTTCGAATCCCAGCTATGGCATCGGTCCCGATGATCCGAGTTCAAATCCTATCCCAGGCTAGAAACACGAGCTGCAGACGCTTGGGAAACACCCCTCTCCACCTCCTTCGCCAACTTGCATTAACCAGCGTGGTGAAGTATGGTCAAACAACCGCTTCAAGACCGACATGCTTGAAGCGGTAAATGGATGCTATTTTATTGTTATCATCGCTATTGTTTGGCAGCAGTGGTTGTGGCTCTGGCTGGAGAACTAATTCGCGACGGGTCGAGGCGCGCGAGAGAGTGATGCCGCGTGGCGCAGTAAAATGGTGACATTGTACTGGATGAATGCCACGCATCGTCATCATCATGCCGGCGCTCTGCCGTAAATGGTGGCTCGTCGAGGTTGAATCACCGCGGCTCATTTAGCCCAATCAAGGTCGAGAAGATTTTCTGAAGAGTCCCTTTTGTGTGGTAGTGGTGGTGGTGGTGGGAAAAAAAATATATAAAATATATGAAACTGATTTTTTTTTCTTCTGCTTCGGAATCTCAAGTGTCAGGGCACATACGGATGATATGTCCAATTGCAGGGAGGAATTTCAATGGGGTCTCTTTGTTCGCTCGGAGCCGTACACGTGATTCTTTTTTTTCGAGGGAGGTCGAACGCAGATTAAAACGTGGTGTAAATCAAGAGGGTCGAGGTGCAGGCCCTGCAAGTGCCGCGTCTTGCCACCGCTGGCAGAAGCCGCCTCCGCTAGAGGGAGCTCTAGAGAAGCCCCCTCTAGACTAGAGTCGTTGGCCTTCTCTTCCGCGTTGCACATACGATATATTGTACATCGGTGTGTATGTTGAACTTTCTTCGCACCGCACGTAGCCAACCGTGATAACATTGTGTGGATAGTAAATGATTTTTCCTCATTTTTTATGCCTCAAAAGTACAGAAAATGGATATTATTCCCCACAAACGTTGTTTTTGTGACCAGGATAGTGATATGTTGAAATGTACCTATTTTCCAGAACATTCCAGACAGATTCAGTGCTGAGTAAACTTGGAGTAACTTCTAGAACATTCTCGAACTTTCCAGTAATCCGATTATAATCGGAGGCGTGGGGGAAGGCCAACGAACTAAACGCAACGACAAGCAATAAATTAGTTTGTCAATCTGGATGATTTGAAAGTGCATAGACCCCAGTGGCTTCCCGATATCGGAAGCTCACAACGTTTCAGACAGCGACAGAAGCGCGTCTGAAAGCTCCGCGCGGTGCAGTGACCGATGGACAACCAAAAGCCGCCGCTGCTGCTGCGAGGGTGACCACCTTGGTTCCCGCGATGTTTTTTTGCACCTTGACGAGATCATTTGGTGGCACGCACGCTGTGTGTAATGAGTGCGACCCCAGCATGCACCCGTTCGGCAAGCGGAAGCCAGCTCTTGGAAGGGACACGCGCAGTCGATCGCGCACCGCAGGTTGGACCGAGGTGGCGAGGGCGGATGCAAGACCACTCTCACCTTCTTGGTTCTTTCGGTAAAGTCACGTAGAATGGAAAAAAAAAATAAAAATAAAAATAAAAAAAAATAAAAAATTATATATTTTGTTTTTTCTTTTTGTCCATTCTAAGTGACTTTACCGAAAGAACCAAGAAGATGAATCCCTGCAGTCACGAAAGCTTCAAATCGAAAAACCACTCTCACCGTTACGTTTTAACCGCCGCGTACGCGAGATGGAATCGAACCGGTGACCTCTGGGTTTGCAAGGCGAGTGAGCTGACCATTGCATCACGCGCGGCAGCATCTCAACGTCTTCTAAAGCAGCCATCAATCGTGAACGATATCGGCTCCTTTCCCCCGAGATAGCTTTGCACGTGCGCGCCACTGTGTACACGGCGCAGTACTCATTCAAGCTTCGCCTTCAGCTGCCGCGCCGGGCGATGGACTCCAACTCGGAATCGCAAAGTCCAGCGCGCTGAACCGTTTACACGTCTGTGGGCCAACGGTTTCCTCCGTCGCAAACATGGTCTGAAGATAAAGTCACTTAGAAGGGAAGTAATAAAATAATAAACATAAAACATAATAAAATAATTCTCACGACGTTTCGGCCACAACGCAAGCGGCCGTCCTGCTTGCGTTGTGGCCGAAACGTCGTGAGAATTATTTTATTACGTTTTATTTTTATTATTTTATTACTTCCCTTCTACGTGACTTTACCGAAAGAACCAAGAAGATGAATCCCTGCAGTCACGAAAGCTTTAAATCGAAAAATGGTCTGAAGAATGATTGCATCGGAATATTTTGTTCATTTACTTATATATATGAACGCGGATTTCTCTTTTGTCTTCTCGGACCCTTCAAAGTATCCTTCCAGGTTCATTCCCAAAATCCATGCGTGCAACACAAGACACTCCGATAACCTCCACCCTCCCCACTGCATCACCACACGGACAGATAACAGAGGTTCCATGCTCTGGAATCCCTATCTTCACATTGCCAAAGTGTCACCACCATCCCTCAGTAACTTCAAGCATAGGCGACAAGTCATCCTGATGGGTAGCAAAACTTCCCAGTAAGTCTCCCCCGTGTAGCCTAACACTCACACACACTCACACGTACATACGTACACTTAGGACAAAGTTTTTTTTTTACACTGAGCTCAACTTGTTTAATTACAATTAGTATGCTTTGTTTAAACAATCTGTTTTGTGTATATTTATTGTTCTTTGTGTTTGGTTTGGTTTTCACATTCAGCCCTCTTGGGTTTACAACCACACCTGCGCACTCATTTTGTTTTAATTGCTTTTTTTTATTTGCACTGTTTGTATTTTTACTCGTAGTATTTTTTTATGAGAATAAAGAGACTCAATGCGTTAAAAACCAAACATCTTGCACTAACGTATGAGACATGTGGGGGATGGGGTGGGGTGATCGCGGGGAGGGTGAGGGTTAATGAATGGAATGAAAAATAATATTGAGTTGGTCGTTTTGTTTCACCTTTAATCTGGATTAGCACGCGACACACAATTAATAAAAGAATTAAAATTAAATTTTTATTAAACAATAACGGCCAACCGCATCGCTCCGCTATCATTGAATCTTGACGCGAACAGCCTCGCCAAATGTGGCGAAACACGACCCGACCACTGTGGACAAAAGAGACGGCATTACATTTTGTATGAAACATTTTTTTTTTAATCCGCCTTCAACCATTATCTCGACATTTGTAATTGCGCGCCGCAGACGAGACGCTGCCAACAATGTGCGCGCTGCGCGCTCGTAAGAGGAATAGGAAAGAGTGGCAGAGGAATGGGCAAGCGCAGAGGAGGGATAGGCAAGATCAAAGTAGGAATAGGCAAGAGTGGAGGAGGAATAGGAAAGATCAAAGGAGGAATAGGAAAGATCAAAGGAGGAATAGGCAAGTGCAGTGGAAGAATAGGAAAGTGCAGAAGATGAATAGGAATGAGCGGCAGAGTAATAGGCACGTGCAGTGGAGGAATAGACAAGATCAAAGGAGGAATAGACAAGATCAAAGGAGGAATAGGCAAGCGCAGTGGAACGCTGAGTGGTTAAAATGCAGCGAGTTGGGGCAGGAAGGAGCACAGGTGAGTGAGTCAACCCATGGCACCTGGGTCTGTCCCGTGGCCTCCTGTCAGTGAGCCTTTGACACTTCACGTGGCCTCAAAGTTCACCTGGCGTGGCATAGGCGCCTTGGTGACGTTACTGCCAGTTGGTGGTGAATGGCGGTTGGTGTCGTCGTTGTTGTTGTTGTCATGTGTGTAGTGTAGCAGCGCCGATTGGCGACCAGGAGTAGCATTTACGGGTGTACTCACCCAAGGGCAAGATCTGGGGCAAGGGTTATGGGAGGGATCCATTTTTAAGCTCCCAGAACCTAAAAACCATCATTTGGAGCTATGTAAGGCCTCGATACAGAGGCGTGGTTTCTCTGTGTGCCTATGTTTGTTCTCTCTCTATGTATCTCTGTATGTCTATATGTTTCTGGTTCTGTGTTTGATCTCTCTCTCAAATGTAGCATTCTCAGGAAGAACGTAATCAACCAGGTAGGGTGTTGACTGTTATGTTATCCGACTCTCTGTTGTATTACATTACATTTCTAAGTATACTAGATTTGTGTTTCTTTTTCATTTATACCTGATGACGATTGCTTGTGTTGCAATCGAAACGTCGTATGCTGGTATTTAATTTATTCTTTTATCTTTATACGTGACTTTACCGAAAGAACCAAAGAGTAACTCCCAGAACCTGCTCGATGGTTCCAGAAGGGGGGCGTGGTCAGGGCAGGGCCGGGCCCCACGGGAACGATAGGAAGCTCGATGCTGGATGAGTCCGGGTCTTCTCGTCCTTGCTGCCGCCTTTGCCACATAGTTAGCCACCAATTTAGTCAGTCAGCGCCGTCGTTAGTAGGCTGTCAGTGTTGTGTTACGTGCTAGCAGGTGTAACAGTGCGAGTTATGAGTAATAAATAAGCTGCCTCTACAGTTTATTGTCTCCGGAGACGTACATTGCACGTGTATGGCTCTGCATGTGCGTGCATGTCTCTCTCTCTCTCTGTGCCTGTTTGTGTCTCTCTGCCTCTCGGCGTGTCTCTCTCTGCACGTGTTGTCTGGCTCTGCGCCTCTCTTTGTTTCTCTGCCTGTCCGCGTTAAAGTCTCTCCATTTGTTTGACTGGTTTTTGTTTTGTTTACAAATCTATGAAACAACTAAATTTCGATGTAAAGCTTTCGTGACTGCAGGGATTCATCTTCTTGGTTCTTTCGGTAAAGTCACGTAGAAGGGGAATAATAATGTAATACAAATAAAACACATTTTACATGTTTTATTTTTATTATTTTATTATTTCCCTTCTACGTGACTTTACCGAAAGAACCAAGAATATGAAACAACTTTTTAAGGATGTCATTCCTGACATGCAAAACCCTGGAGTCTACAAACTGAGTTGTACCTGTGGCAGCAGCTACATTAGGGAGACGAAACGACATGTCTCGGACCGTGTCCGCGAACACAAGGCAGATCTGAAACACGGCAGAACCAATACCTCCGCCGTGGCTGGCCATTGTTATAACGCTGTGGGCTCGCATGATATTGTTTCTTCCGAGAGCAAGGTACTCTGCAAACCTTCGGGCTACTATCAAAGGATAATTCATGAAGCCATCCAGATATATGCACATAGACATAACTGCAACCGAGAAGATGGATACACATTGAGCAATCATTGGAAGGATGTTATTAACCAGGTAAAACCTTAACTGTTTATGGTTGTTCCATCATATCTGCTGGGTACTAGTCAAATTTTCCGAGTTAATTTCCCCCCGCATCCCCAGCGTTTGGCATTGCTGCTGCATTGGCGTTGTTGCTGCATTGGCATTGTTGCTGCATTGGCATTGTTGCTGCATTGGCATTGTTGCTGCATTGGCATTGTTGCTGCATTGGCATTGTTGCTGCATTGGCATTGTTGCTGCATTGGCATTGTTGCTGCATTGGCATTGTTGCTGCATTGGCATTGTTGCTGAATTGGCATTGTTGCTGCATTGGCATTGTTGCTGCATTGGCATTGTTGCTTCATTGGCATTGTTGCTGCATTGGCATTGTTGCTGCATTGGCATTGTTGCTGCATTGGCATTGTTGCTGCATTGGCATTGTTGCTGCATTGGTATTGTTGCTACATTGGCATTGTTGCTGCATTGGCATTGTTGCTGCATTGGCATTGTTGCTGCATTGGCATTGTTGCTGCATTGGCATTGTTGCTACATTGGCATTGTTGCTGCATTGGCATTGTTGCTGTATTGGCATTGTTGCTGCATTGGCATTGTTGCTGCATTGGCATTGTTGCTGCATTGGCATTGTTGCTGCATTGGCATTGTTGCTGCATTGGCATTGTTGCTGCATTGGCATTGTTGCTGCATTGGCATTGTTGCTGCATTGGCATTGTTGCTGCATTGGCATTGTTGCTGAATTGGCATTGTTGCTGCATTGGCATTGTTGCTGCATTGGCATTGTTGCTTCATTGGCATTGTTGCTGCATTGGCATTGTTGCTGCATTGGCATTGTTGCTGCATTGGCATTGTTGCTGCATTGGCATTGTTGCTGCATTGGTATTGTTGCTACATTGGCATTGTTGCTGCATTGGCATTGTTGCTGCATTGGCATTGTTGCTGCATTGGCATTGTTGCTGCATTGGCATTGTTGCTACATTGGCATTGTTGCTGCATTGGCATTGTTGCTGTATTGGCATTGTTGCTGCATTGGCATTGTTGCTGCATTGGCATTGTTGCTGCATTGGCATTGTTGCTGCATTGGCATTGTTGCTGCATTGGCATTGTTGCTGCATTGGCATTGTTGCTGCATTGGCATTGTTGCTACATTGGCATTGTTGCTGCATTGGCATTGTTGCTGCATTGGCATTGTTGCTGTATTGGCATTGTTGCTGCATTGGCATTGTTGCTGCACTGGCATTGTTGCTGCATTGGCATTGTTGCTGCATTGGTATTGTTGCTGCATTGGCATTGTTGCTACATTGGCATTGTTGCTGCATTGGCATTGTTGCTGCATTGGCATTGTTGCTGCATTGGCATTGTTGCTGCACTGGCATTGTTGCTACATTGGCATTGTTGCTGCATTGGCATTGTTGCTGCATTGGCATTGTTGCTGCATTGGCATTGTTGCTGCATTGGCATTGTTGCTACATTGGCATTGTTGCTGCATTGGCATCGTTGCTGCATTGGCATTGTTGCTGCATTGGCATTGTTGCTGCATTGGCATTGTTGCTACATTGGCATTGTTGCTGCATTGGCATTGTTGCTGCATTGGCATTGTTGCAACATTGGCACTCGTACACCGCCCGTGCTTCTGGTGTTGTTGATACACTTGGGCAACGCCCATCCCCAAACCCTTATAAACAGTTTGCCTTTAGAGGCTGACGACCGCTTGTGTTGTGATTTGTTTAATTTTATTTCTAACTACGTGACTTTACCGAAAGAACCAAAGAGTACATAACTATTTAAGGGACAACTTTTATTGCAAATATTTTTTTTTCCCACGTGAACTCATTATCAGCTCGGTTGAGATAAATCAGTCAATATCTTATATTTGCGAAAACCCATTAAAAAATGTTAAAACGTTAAGTATAAATGATGAATAAATACTGGCACTGCACCATTAAGATTAAAGTCGCGATCTAAACACGTTAATACGGAGTTCACTCGCCTGCCAAATTACATTAAAATAATGTATTCCATTGGCACTCGGTGAGAGCGCGATGACTGACGCCAAGTCACGACTTCAGATACTGGCGCTATTTTCGTGAACAATTTTAAAAGTTCAAGTGGTCGCAGAAGTCGTTCACGGGGGGGGGGGGGGGGGTTCAAAATATTGAGCGACGCCCGTCTGGCTGAAAACCTCCTCAACCACGAGGACTTTGTAGAGAGCATCATTCTTAAAAACAAAAAGTCAGCGATTTCCCCCCCCCACCCTCCTCAAGTGGGCCACATTGCGGCGGTGACCATATCCCTCTTACAGCCCTGAGCCAGCGGTGGACATTCCATATTACTGTGGCGGGCGGCGAGTCAATCCATAGGACAACCACTGTTGACCATCCAGCAAGAGTGGTGGTACTCGTATGTTTTTTTGTTTTTGGTATCAAACCTCGGCAGAAGGGATGATAGGTTGAGTCATGCCCACCCACAGCCCCCCCCCAACCCAATCCTCACCAGGATTTGAACTCGCCACCTTCCCGTTGTGAGAGCCACCTAATCGTATTCCGCACACGCGGCAAATAAAAGTGGACCATTAAGTGATAACATACCAATGAAATGAGGTCATTGCAATTATAATATTAGGGGTTTTCCCCTTTTTTCTGACAACAAAATTGAAACTTTTTTACGAGGAATCATGTCTGCATTAACCACAATACATTGTCTTTGAAACTGATTGGTCCACACCAGAGACAGCTTTCTTTTTAAGCCTCGTCTCAAACGGTGCAAGACCAGAGGACGCCAAAAGGCGAACACAGCTCAAAGACAATGCACTATCAGAGTAACGAGAGCTCGGGGTGAGCATCTACATTCCTTGTAAAAAGTTTCAGTTTTGTTGCCAGAAAAAAGGGGAAAAGCCTATTCTTATATATTGGTACTGGCAAAGGAGGTCCCATGATATCATTGCAATTGGCACCATAAAAACAGATGTTGGCACGACCCAAGTTGTGCTTCCCGTTCTAGATTTGAAGCTTTCGTGACTGCAAGGAATCATATTCTTAGGTTTTTTTGGTAAAGTCACGTAGGTAAAACATCAAAATTAATGAAAATAAAATAAAATAAAACAAAAATCACGACGTTTCGGATGCTGCTAATTCGGCTGTGACGGTCCCACCTGATGACGGAGACTTGTGTTGCCTCCGAAACGTCGTGATTTTTGCTTTATTTTATTTTATTTAATTTTCATTAATGTTGATGTTTTACCTACGTGACTTTACCGAAAAAAACCTAAGAATGTGCTTCCCGTCTCAAGTCGGGTACCAACAAGCTGGAATATATGGGCAGGTCCCATGGACCTATAAAAACTTGATGATTTATGTTGCTGCTATTTAAATTCTGTGCGAATGGACCATGCGATTCATAGCAACGGCATGTGCAGCAGCAGGAGCTGCAGCGTTGGATGAATCTCAGACGGATGGTGCCAAGTGCGGTTTTAGTTTAAACACCAGCAGGCGTTTCGCTATTTTTTTTGACTGGTGGGAGGCCCGTTGAGATTCAACCGTAATAAATTACATCGAGGGCTCACGGTTAACTTGGAAGGCCTCCCAACCCCCCCCCCCGTCTCTCCTCTATCAGCTTTACCCGTCCCGCCTACCACTCCCGCCCGCCCGCCTACGCACACAACCCACCCATAGGACACGCACACCTATGTTTCGAGAACTGGAATATGCCAATTGGAGTGAAACGTCCTCATTTATTATGATCGGGTGGGTGGGTGGGGAGGTTATTTTGTGTGTGTGTGTTGTGTGTATACGTGCGGAGCGTGGAGGCGGCTAAAACACGGCAAGTTGGTACAGTAGAGGGCACAGGTGGTGCTTATGCCAGTCATCTCGGTCAATCAACCCAGGGCACCACCTGGGTCTGTCCCGTGACCTCCTGCCAGCGGGTGCTCGACACTTCACGTGGCCTCGAAGTGCACGTAGCCTGGCACAAGCGTCGTGGTGATGTCGCCGCCACTTAGTGGCGAATGGCGGCTGCTGTTGTTGTTGTTGGTGACCGCGCTGAGACCATCAACTCACGGCAGAGGAGAACTCCGTTTAATCATTGCGTGTCTGCCGTCCCGCGATTCAAACCCCCGGATCTCCTCGGTTCTCAGCTCAAAAGCCCCTTCAACCTCTGAGCCAGCCCCGATATTATCCCTCTTACTCGTACTTAAGTAGTTGGGATTTTCAATTTTTACCATTTTTTTTCTTCAGGGTTCATACCCGCGCACCCCACCCCCAAAGCTCAAAAGTGCCAAGATAAAGCAGCCATAGAAAATCCCAAGAATATAAAATGCACTCAATGGGGAGGTCACTCATTTTTCTCCTGCACCCCCGTGTTCAGGAAGTCCCCCCCCCCCACTCATCAGTGCTGTCGACTCCCCAACCCCCGTTTAAAATCCAGGACGTGAAGGGACACTTTCTCGTGCATACTACCCAAGACCTATCGACCGCCAGCCGCTTCTCACAAATATAACATGAATGCGCAAATATGGCTCAAGATGAAAACAACACGTGTCAGAATGACTAAACTATATATATTTATTTTGATTTAAAGCTTTCGTGACTGCAGAGATTCATATTCTTGGTTCTTTCGGTGAAGTCACGTAAAAGGGAAATAATAAAATAATATAAATATAAAACAGTAAAAATGTTATTTATATTATTATTTTATTATTTTATTATTTTCCTTCTACGTGACTTTACCGAAAGAACCAAGAATAGCTATATAATTGTATATATGTTACCAGGTAAGGTCCACTAAGCTATATCACTTTTTTCATAAGCGGCCTGACCACAAATGATAGCTCGTCGAAGTGGTTTATCACGTGGAAATTTATAGGAGCCAATCGCACACGTGGAAATTCAAAGCAGCCAAATACTCTAACGTGGAGCGAAAAACCGGAAGACCCGGAGAAAAATTCACGTGACCACAGGGAGAGAGACACGCAAACTCCAAATACACAGCAGGTGTCAATGTCTGGATTGAATCCACGACCTCCTGTATACCTGGCGAGGTAGTTAATATCTCGCCAACATGGCGCCAGCAAAATCAAGATATTCTGGGTTCCAACCACAAATGATTCGTGCAGGCTGGTGAAGGGAGCACATTTTTAAATCCTTTATATTAAGTTCGCTTGCTTGCGTGCTTGCTTGCTTGCTTACGACCGTGCAAATCTTTCGGTCGTTTTTTAACCCACTTCCCGTGATCCAATCGAGCTGACATTTTCCACACAGACTCGTCGTGTGTGACAATTAATTTTTGTGAAAAAAAAAATCCTAAATTTTACACTGTTTAGGGAAAACAAATTAAATATTTAATTACCAATTGCTTAATGGTGGCAGACAATCATCTGACCCATAGGTGGCAGCCATCTCAAGCCAGAGGACGAGAGGACTCTAGCCGCCACGCATATAAAGGATTTATAGTGAAAAACTTTGTTTTTACGGGTTTACTTGTTTAGTGCCTTGCCTCGCATCGTGAACACGACTGGCGCGGGAGGCCCTGTCCTGTCTCTATAGTCTTGGCCTTCACGCTGCAAGGGGCAGTGCTCTCGTAATCAAAAACCAAGCAAAAGGCAGTGGGTCAATTCTAAGGCACGGCCAAAAGCAAGCGTCAAATTAATTTCCTGCTCAAACGAGCCACTCGGAGGCATCGGTGCTCACGTCCTATTCACATCCCCTCAGCCAGCGGTGGAAATTCCTCATTGCTATCGCATGGGCGAGTTCATCCAGAGGATAACCGCGGTGGGATGATGATGATGGTGGTGGTGGGCTGAAGTGAACCCCAAATCGGGCTTTAAACTGCTCAACCTTCAGATTGAGAGTCGGTAACAAATGAGTGAAACACTCGCTCGGTTTGTGTTGCCCCGGAGGAATCAACGTCTCTTCCCTCGTTCTCATTTGTACCGCCATGGTTGGGGAAAAGGGATGCCCGTGTTTGGCCGCGACAGAGTTTGGGAGCGAACAGATGGGATGAGAAATGCCAAACCGCATTCAATATTTACCGAGCAAACTGTCGCGGAACAAGCTTGAAAGAGTGGTCTGACAATTTGAGCTTCGTAGTAGTTTGCAAATGTATGGATGCAGGCCAGAGTTCAATGCAGGAACAACAACAACTACAGCAAAGCGAACAATTTCAATTCATATGCCGTCAAAAAAAAGCTACTTACTCTCTCTGAAGAGACAATTTATATAAGTGATGGGCCACATTAGGGAAGGCTAGAAATATGCAATGGAAATATGACTTTGTAATATGATTTCTTTTGTATGTTACTGATCGTTATAAACTTACGCGTGGTGACAAATGGGAATGAAATAACCGAAATAAATAATTTACCAACTGCGTTACATGTTCGTTGCGCATGCAATAGGTTTCATGCCGCTCTATCCCACTCCGAAAAAAATTAAAGAGTTACTTATTATTTTGTCGGAGGAAACCCAATTTTTTCCAGAACGCTGAAAATTGCACCATTAGCGTCAATGTGGAGAATAAAATAACAACTCAATGTAAGTGGACGAAATGCGATTCAACAAAAGTGTTAATTTACACATCGCATTCGCCACGCGGCTGCACGGGAGTCAATCGTTTTAGCAGCCATTGGTTCAGAACAAGAAACAGACTGGACTGGCTTTGACATTCAGTGTCTCATCAGTGGAAGCAGGCTTTCTTGAAACGAATGATTGTGCCAGACGTTTGTAATGCACGAACCCCGTACCCCAAGTTAATTGGTTTCCAGGGGGAAGGAAATCTTAATTCCTGAAGGAACCGATATCATCCATGGGGAGGAGGATGCTACATTCTCTGATTCTTCCCTCTCCTGGGCCAGTATTTCATGTCACCCCCCACCCCCACCACCTCTTTTTCCTTTTCCTTGATACATCTGAGAGTACAAAGCTTCTGGGCGAGATGAAAACGGTGCCTGCCTCTGCAGTTGCAGAGCATTGTCTCAGCAGAGCGCCTGAGAAGCAAAAGGAACACCCCCCCCCACCCCCCATTGATTTTTGCTGCTGGGGAAAACGCATCTCGGCTTCATAGCCCTCGGCCGTGCGGGACCTGTAGGCGTCTCTTCTCTGATGCACGCCGCATTGATGACGGCGGTGAGGGCAGCGGACGGTCTCCGTGGTCGGTTGTATGGAATAGTTTAAGGGACGCCTCCACCCCCACCGCCCCCGCCTCCTACCGGCACGGTGGCCACGCTGATTTCGCGTAGCCGTAAAGGGAGATAGGCGATTGCGTGGACGTTTGGAATGGGATGTTGCTGAGCGGTGGCGGTGGCGGTGGTGGTGGTGGTGGTCACACTGCTGCTGCTGCTGCACGTGAGCTGTCTGTAATCTGGCGCTGTGGAGGCAGCAGCTAGGGTTGGTGTATTACCGCACACACAGATGACTTGTCAAACTCCCCCCCCCCCCCCTCCTTGTTCGTCGTGAAGAAGGAGGAGGCGCCATGCATGGAGCTCGCGAGGAGAAGGCGGTACAGCAAGAGGGCTGATCGCCATCTCTTTCCATCTCCACGGGGGGATTGAGTGTTGTCCCCTCGCACTCGCTCTCGGGTTCTCTCCGTCTGTTCCGCGTTCCTTTCACAACGTGCGAAATGAAGGCCAACGCATCGTCGATTGGCTGAAAACATCTTCTTGGTTCTTTCGGTAAAGTCACGTAGAAGGTAAATAATAAAATAAAAAAAATAAAACATAATAAAATAATTCTCACGACGTTTCGGCCACAACGCAAGCAGCCGTCCTCAGGTGAAGAACAGGTCTGTCGAAGAACAGGTCTGTCGAAAAGACAGAGTCTGGAGTGTGTAATTCAGACGCTGTCTTCTCGACAGACCTGTTCTTCACCTGATGACGGCTGCTTGCGTTGTGGCCGAAACGTCGTGATAATTATTTTATTATGTTTTATTTTTATTATTTTATTATTTCCCTTCTACGTGACTTTACCACCGAAAGAACCAAGAAGATGAATCCCTGCAATCACGAAAGCTTTAAATCGAAAGGCTGAAAACATCTTAGAATAAAGAGACAAGTGAAGCAGCAGCAGCAGAACCTTCCTGAAAATGAGTCCTTTGCGACACGGCGAGGCTTTCCTGGAAAGGTATGTAAATAATTTCGTGTTTTATTATTAATTCAAGAGAGAATTTGCATTGCAACTTCGGGAAAGGAGGTTATGGGTGGCGCACACGTGCCGGCTGGAAGAGCGTAGGTTGTGAGCGACTTTGAGGTTTGGCAAGAGAAGGTGGCAGGACAGTGTTGCAGATGTGATCAGTCGTTCTTAGACTGCCACATTAGATTCTAGATTTGAAGCTTTCGTGACTGCAAGGATTCATATTCTTAGATTTTTTCGGTAAAGTCACGTAGGTAAAAAAATTCAATTAATAAAAGTAAAATAAAAATAAAATAAAAATCACGACGTTTCGGAGTCAACACAAGCTTCCGTCTTCAGGTGGAACCGTCACAGCACGATAGCTGTATCAAGTGAGAGACTTACTTTTATTAATTTAATTTCTTTACCTACGTGACTTTACCGAAAAAACCTAAGAATATGCCACATAAGAGTTGAACCGATCGCCATACCTCCCGTAAATCACGTGACCTCTGTGTGGCCACGCCCACGCCTCGGAATCCCTCCCCTCTCATCTACAAAGCTACATTTCTCTATCGAAATCATCTTAATCCTCCCGTAAATCACGTGAATTTTTGTGAAGCTACCCCTACGCCTCTGAATCCCTCCCCACCCCCTGTGAAAACAGACGCCGTTCCGTGCATCAGCGTCGAGGCCCTATGGCTGCCACGTTCCTCATTCATCTCCTGAACCTTTGCTCCCATTTCTCAGCTCCTTTCCCACCACTCTCTTCCTAATATTCTCCAATCTTTCTCTTGACTCTGCTCCCCTTTCTCGTGATGGTGTGCCGCGGGTACAAATTTGCAAATATTTAGTCGCCAAAGCCGAAATCTGGCCAAATTGAAGAGCAAAAGCTAATTTTAAACAGAGAGAAATTGTTTGTGTGTAGTTCTCGTTTGCTGGGCTGTTGAGAATCCGATTTCATCATAACTCAGTCTACAAGAGTCTATGGGTCTCTATGTGAGTCTATGGATCCATGTGTGAATCTATGGGTCAGAATGTGAGTCTATGGGTCTCCATTTACGTCCATGGGTCTCCATTTACGTCTATGGGTCTCTATGTGAGTGTACGGGTGAGTCTATATGTATGTATGCAAGTCATTGCTGACCGGGCAGAGACCATCAACTTTCTGCCATTGAGAACCCGATTTAAATCACAACTCGGTCCAAAAGAGTATTTTGGTTTCTATGTAAATATATGGGTCTCAATATGGTTCTCTCTGCGAGGCATCGGTGAATGGGCTTAGACTATTAACTCGCTGCCCTTGATAACCCCGTTTAAATCACAACTCAGTCTATGAGAGTCTTTGGGTCTCTATGCGGATCTAAGGGTCTCTATGTAAGTCTATGGGTCTCTATGCGAATCAAACCCCGGGTGAATCTCAGCGGTGACCGGCTCCATCGACTTGCCCTCCGAGCCACCTGGTCGAAACCGCATCTATTCCGATTTCTTGACCTCGATTGTTACAAATATGACAGCTCGATATCAACGGCAATGAAATCACACACGCGCGCGCACGCGCGCACACACGCGCACTCGCACGAAATTAATCGGCCCAAACGTGTGATGATTGCGGTCGCGTTCAGCTCCTTTTTAACCTTTGAAGCAATGAACCAACCTGCGAATGGGAATATCAGCTCTACCACTTCCCCCACCCCCACCTCCGCCCCCGACTAATCCTGCGAGCATGGATACCCACGAACCACGCCGTCCTCCATACCACCACTACCACCACCAGCAGCAGCAGCAGTAGCAGCGAATGCGTCGCATTCACACCGCCGTGACCACGTGCGACGTCTCGCGATGTTTTCGCGGAGTTCATTTTTTATCGAGCTCGTTAAATGGGGCGCGCCCCCCTCCGCTCACGCCCCCCCCACAGCAGCTTGAATATATTCATATATATATTCCGCTTGAAAAAAATAACGGCTTTTAATTACGCGCGTCCGATAAGCAATGGCATTCTCTCTGTTTGCATACCGCTTCGGAAGTGAATTAGGCAGAGAGACGGGGGAGAGATGTGGGGGGTGAACGCAAACAAGTCGCTGCCCCGCGGTTTACCGCCGCGATGCCGTGGGGGAGTTGAGGGCCAAGAACATTTTGTCTGCTTTTAAAAATAAACGGATGATTTTTGTATTCGGTTATTGTCGAAGTGTAAAGAGCCCCCCCCACCCCATTACCCCCACCGCCCCTTCCCCACCGCAAACATTTGTTTTACTTCTTACGCCATTGAGCGTGTTTAGTTCTGATGTGGCTCATCATCATCTCCACTGCTAGATGAAGGCCTTCCTCGGCTGGAACCATCTCCCGCACGGCACAACGTTCCATCCACCATTCCCACGACGCGATTCATCTGGCGCGCCAGCACACGGAGCCGGAATCCATTCACTCCGTCTCCCACCGGTGGACGTCTTTCTCAGGGCGCTCTCTCGTTCGTCGGTCTCGACCCACCGCCTCCCCGTCCCTTCTGGCGGCGTGGCCTGCATCTCCTTCTTCTTATTATACTTCTTCTCGGCTGATGTAAAGTCAATGTCAAAAATGTGTTTTTTATATATTTCATGGAAGCTGTATTCTTAGGTTTTTTCGGTAAAGTCACGTAGGTAAAAAATTTAAATGAAAATTAATAAAAGTAAAATAAAAATAAAATAATATAATAAAATAATATAATGTAATTTAAATTTAAATTTTTTACCTACGTGACTTTACCGAAAAAACCTAAGAATATGAATCCTTGCAGTCACGAAAGCTTCAAATCTAGAATTAATGAAGTCTGGTTCGTCAGTAAGGGTGTTCGTAAGTAAGGGTATTCGTAAGTAAGGGTGTTCGTAAATAGGGGTGTTCGTAAGTAAGGGTGTTCGTAAGTCCGTCAGCCGCATGATCTTCTGGGGGGCACGTCAATTGAGCAGCAGTGTTGTTTTTATCAGGCAAAGGGCAACTCTTGGACCAGCTTTGACACTCAGTGTTTCAGCAGCAGGGTCTGGCTCGCCCGAAACTCTCGTGTGCTATGATGGCGAGATTATATCTTCCTCGACTGATATGTGAGATGTTCTCTTTCTCAGGGGTTCGATCCCGACCCTGACGCCTGGGTATTTGGAGTTGCATGTTCTTCCCGTGGTAGCGTGGATGTGATTCTCTGGAAACATGCATTGAAAATATTCCGATTATTTTGATTACTTGGGTGCGGTGAATGTCAAAATTAAGAGCCACTTTGTTGTGCTATCATTTGTTTGCCAGGTAACTTCTGAAACATATTCTAATACTTCAGTGGGCGTTGTCTGGTAGAATGGGGATGGTTTCGTTATATTTGTATGTGTTTGGGTGATTCTTTTACCTTTCTTGTACGTTGCCCTAATATAATGTTTGTACTGTTTGTTGTTGAAACGTTTTTACCCCGTGCCCCTACTGGACATATGCGAAAACAGCTTCATAGCTCATCAGATTCCTCCCGCAGTTTAGATTAATTAATTCCGATTCTTGTGTACGCTTTCCAGTAATTATCAATGTGTTCTGCATCCCTTCGCTCACCGTTTCTCTCTCCGTGTGATCGCAAAGCATTAATTATATTCTGTGTGAGAACCACTGAAAGGGGACGCTGTCTGCCTGCCTTGCCTACCTGTCTGCCTTGCCTTGCCTGTCTGCCTGCCTTGCCTGCCTGCCTTGCCTGCCTGCCTGCCTGCCTTGCCTGCCTGCCTTGTCTTGCTTGCCTGCCTGCCTGCCTGCCTGCCTGCTGGCCTGCCTGCCTGCCTTGCCATGCCTTGTCTGTCTTGCCTGCCTTGCCTTGCCTTACATTAACTTGTCTACCTGTCATGCCTTGCCTTGCCTGCCTATCTGCCTGCCTTGCCTGCCTGCCTGCCTATCTGCCACGGAGGAGGCTGCCACCTTCACGTTGGCGCGCCGAACCCCCCAACACTTCCCTCCGGGCAGAGGGATGGGGGGGACCTGGGTTCAAGTCCCGGAGGGGGTGAGTGGGGGGGGGTATAAATTGGGCCTGACCCTATCAACATCGAGGGAGGATCGCTCCGCTGCGGTGACGCGGCGATGTCACCGCAGCGAGGATATCTCTCCGTGCGCTCGCGTGACATCGACTCCCCGAGTCTCCGGTGCGCGCCATCTCCGTTCGAACGTGGCACGCGTCGCCTCTTCTAGGACGACGGGGGCCCCTTCCCCGGGGCCTGTGCGGGGTTTTGTTCGACGGTGCTTCCCCACGCCCGGCCGGTGCGGATTGATGGAGGGACAACGAAAGCGTGGAAGGACAAAAGTCTGTCATCGTCACCACCATCGTCACCATCATCGTCACCATCATCGTCATCATTTTTGTCATCATCATCGTCATCATCATCGTCACTATCATCGTCATCGTCATCATCATCATCATCGTCATCATCATCGTCACCGTCATCGTCACCATCATCGTCATCATCATTATCATCATCGTCACCATCATCGTCATCATCGTCATCATCATCGTCTCCATCATCGTCATCATCATCATCATCGTCACCACCATCGTCATCATCATCGTCACCGTCATCATCACCATCATCGTCACCGTCATCGTCATCATCATCATCACCATCATCGTCTCCATCATCGTCACCATCATCGTCACCATCATCGTCATCATCATCGTCATCATCATCGTCACCATCATAGTCACCATCATCGTCATCATCATCGTCACCATCACCATCATCGTCACCATCATTGTCACCATCATCGTCATCATCATCGTCACCATTATCGTCACTATCATCGTCATCATCATCATCACCATCATCGTCACCATCATCGTCATCATTATCGTCATCATCATCGTCACTATCATCGTCATCATCATCATCATCGTCATCATCATCATCGTCACCGTCATCGTCACCATCATCGTCATCATCATCATCATCACCATCATCGTCATCATCATCGTCACCATCATCGTCATTATCATCGTCTCCATCATCGTCACCATCATCGTCTCCATCATCGTCACCATCATCGTCTCCATCATCGTCACCATCATCGTCATCATCATCGTCACCATCATCGTCACCATCATCGTCATCATCATCGTCATCATCATCGTCACCATCATAGCCACCATCATCGTCATCATCATCATCATCACCATCATCGTCATCATCATCGTCATTATCATCGTCTCTATCATCGTCACCATCATCGTCTCCATCATCGTCACCATCATCGTCATCATCATCGTCTCCATCATCGTCACCATCATCGTCACCATCATCGTCATCATCATCGTCATCATCATCGTCACCATCATAGCCACCATCATCGTCATCATCATCGTCACCATCACCATCATCGTCACCATCATCATCACCATCATCGTTATCATCATCGTCACCACCATCGTCACCGTCATCGTTATCATCGCGATCCATGGGGCAGATAGCCCAGGGGTGTCCGCCACACTCTTCGCGATTTCTTTCAACTTTCCCCCAAATGTACTCAAGCGGCACAACACCGTTCTGACACCAGTCGCTCACGTCTTTCTGAGCACCAATCTCTCATGGACAACAACAAGAACAACACTAGTCCAGCAGGGCGTCATTAATCTTCGTGCCGCTCTTCTGTCCATCGCGTAGCGTCCCCCTCGTAAGACTCCATGACGATTTGGTGTCGTGCGACTTTCGTTCGTTTCTCAATCCGCTTGTCCTGGTGAGGGTCACGGCGGCAGCGTGTTGAGTAGTGGCAGTTCAAACCTCCCTTTTCCTGGCGACAGACTCCAGCACAACATTACTCTACACTACTACACTATGCACTACTACACTATACACTACTATACACTACACTATATACTACTATACACCACTATACTTGACTACACTATACACTACTATACACTACACTATATACTACTATACACTACTATACTTGACTACACTATACACGACTATACACTACACTATATACTACTACACTATACACTACATACACTGATATAAACTACTACACTATAGACTACTTTAGACTACTACACTACACTACACACTACTATACAATACTATACTATACACTACTATACAAAACACTATACACTGCTATACACTACTATACACTACACTATACACTACTACACTATACACTACTATACACTACACTATATACTACTATACACTACTATACTTGACTACACTATACACGACTATACACTACACTATATACTACTACACTATACACTACTAAACATTACAATATACACTGATATAAACTACTACACTATAGACTACTTTAGACTACTACACTACACTATACACTACTATACACTACACTATGCACTGCTATACACTACTATACACTACACTATACACTACTACACTATACACTACCATATACTACTACACTACACACTACTATACACTACACTATACACTACTACACAATACACTACTATACACTACAATATACACTGCTATACACTAGTATACACTACACTATACACTACTACACAATACACTACTATACACTATTACACTATACACGCCGATATACTACTACACTACTTACTGTACATGACTAACACTATATTACTATACACAGACTCGAGCCCTACCTGGGGAATTACCTGGCGTTCCCAGGCCAGCCGAGCGACATCGTTCATCGTGGTCTTTGCGCCCAGACCTATCAGCTGGGCTTCTGAGATTTGACAATATCAGGCCCAAGTTTGGGCAATCTAAGACCTCCTTAAGCAATTGAATACGAGCATTCGTATGTATTTGTCGATAGCCGTCATCATTGCCTCCAAGTCGGCAATTCTGAATATTATAAATATATTAAAAAAATAAAGGACAGGGCGAGGTCTCGAGCAATTGAGAAATATGGAATCTTCAAGTCCGCCGAGACCACCAACGGCCTCTTATGGCAGAGCAGCCACTCGGAGAATCCCACTCAGTGGCGCATTTACATATGAATAGGACTCGTCATATGCATTGATAGTGTGTCTTCAGCGCTCCTTGTGAATGTGAAAGCTTCGAAGTCGTTTATTTAATTGGCTCGCGAACGACCGGACCCCTTGATTTGAATTTGACAGAAGATGAGACAGAGTGCTTTTCTGACAAGGGTAAATGGTGGTGTCTTTACCCCCATCATAAAAATGTCGAATTTTTTTTTTTACTGCCTCAGAGCAACTGATGGAAATTATAACCAAACCACTGTTTGTTTGAGCAGGAACGTACTGTCAATAAAACAATTAGGACAATAATAATACTAATTATTAGGGATGAAATCAGCTCGTGTGTCCATATCTGAAAATTACCGTATCGGGTTTGACTGTCATGCGATGAACACTATTCTCTTTCATGCAGAGCAAGTGAGAACATGCTGCTGTGAGTGGACCAGATCCCCCGTCGTAATTTGCAAGATTAGTCCGTGATGGTTGATATTTGCTAAATGGATTACACATACACACACACATAGCGGCAATCATTGCCCCTTAGTGGCAGAGTAATTCACATTGGCGAGCCAGGTGCTGACCGCACAGGGACAGCTGCCACCGGGAGGGGGGTCCCCTAGGCTAGAGCACGCAAGCATTAATCGTGCCCTGCTGGCAGACGAATGCCCGCTTTGTAGGCCGTCTGACGAGTCACCCTGTGCCGTGTAGGCACAGCTGCCGCCGGGGGTGCCCTCTTTCCACGTGCGTTGATGTTGAGACGCGATGCAAGTCGCCGAGCCGTGCGTGAAAGTGCTCCGAGTCCAATGCTCCAGCATAAAGGAGGGGGGGTGGCCTCCGTCGCGAAAACAAATCAGCATCACCATAAGTGGCGCTCCACGATGTCACGTAGGGCGCCCCACGAGTGACCGCACGGATTTAATTGGGCCAGTTTGATTGATGTCGTGAAATGTGACCCAGAAAGTAAGCACAGCATCTTACGCGTCCCAGACCACCACCACCGCCTGCTGCTGCTGCTGCTTCAGAGTTCACCTCCTTCCCCCCCACCACCAACTCTTCACCCGCCCTTCCTCCCACCCACCCACCCCCGCGGAGCAGTTAAAGCAAATTGCGATGCGCGGTCAATGATGGGAGCGCCGCGCGCCTCCACTCGAGCTCGGCGCGACAATACACGTAGGCGCGATGGCTCTCGGCTCGCGAGCCGCCACGGCTCTGGGAAGGTCACACATACAAAGATAAGGATCCCCCGTGTAGCCTTAACTGACTGTTTGGAGGGCAAGTGCTGTTTGCGCATAGAACCTATGAAGGCCGACTCGGAGCACAAGTGGGTTGGGTGGACAGAATCCAAGCCCGGCCGCCTTTGTCTCCCCACGTGGTGATGTTGCCGGTGCTGCTGTGTCCTGTACAATGCTTGTCCAGCAAAAACAACCCCCTACCTCCTCGTGGTGCCAGACGGCAACGCTGTGGTGGGCAGTGCCGTGGGGGGAGGGACAATTTAGATTGACCATTCCCCTCACGGCGTCTGTGACCACCACAGCGGCTAAATGGGGGCTCTGGACGGGTGCGAGGGGCTGGCAACCCCTCCACCTTCAATTAATTACCACAAAGCCACGTATAAAATATCTAATTAATAAGCTTGTGCCGGAGGCCCCGGGGAGACCGGCGTCTATGACGTCTCCTGGCCAAACCCAATTTGACGGAGCCAGGAGATTAAATATTTACACTCGGAGCTCCTCCAGAAACAACAAAGAATCACTGAGGGTGGCCACGTAGAATTTTCGAACGCTCGCTGCGGAGGAGAAGCTGCTACTCCTCTGTCGGGAGCTGGAACTTTACCGGCTGGATCTCTGTGGTATTCAGGAGGTTCGGTGGACCGGCTCTGGCTCCTGCCACCATGAGTGGTGGACAGTCGTCTACTCGGGGCAGGGAGTGGCTCTTATTATGAACAAAATAATGAAGGGGGTGTGGGAGCGTGGTGGTGAGATGTGGGAAGCGGAAAGACCCAGCGGATGCGGGGCCATGTCCTTAACACCAGGACCTACCATGGAGCTGATCTGCCCACTGACGATCGACTTCCACTTGTCTTCTGTAAGATGCGCCTGCCAACATTCCACTCGGGTGGTGGGTGTACACCCAGGACCCCATTCAAACCCAAATTGACCTGGTCTCAACTAGCTGAAGACAGTTGCAAGCGAGAATTGAATCATCACTTGCGGCTGGGGTTCGTATCGTCCCCCACTCCTCCAGATGTTGAGGGGAAATTGGCGAGGTTTAGGACTGTGGCTCATGCAGCTGCAATGGCTGCTTTCGGTACACGGTCCAGACCTCCCTGGAGACCCTGGCTGACAGAGGATGTGTTCAGGCTGGCTGAGAAAAAGCGACAGGCCCACTCTCATCGTCTACAGCATCCCACGTCAGAGAATGAGGAGGCTTACCGCAGCCTTCACTCGGAGGTTTGGAGAGCTGTGAGGCACTGCAAGGATGGGTGGTGGTCACGGGTTGCTGAGGAGATGGAGTATGCCTCAATGGCCCGCGATCACAAATCACTATTTAACTCCATCATAAACGTAACCTGCAGTGCCACACCTATTACCATCATTAGGAACAGGTTTGCAGATTTCATGAGCATTTCTGTGAAGTCCTGGGGGAGGAGAAATTCCTCGGCATGGAAGACATCGTGGGACAAAGTGAGGATGACCCTGCTGAGGCTGCGGTGTCTCAAATATTGGAAGAAGAGGTCACCCCCTGTGAATGGCTGGCTGAGGTGCCATCTGTTGAGAAAGCACTAAAGGCAATCTAGAGTCTAAGACCAGGAAAGGCACCGGGCAGAGATTATCTCCCAAGCGAAATGCTGAGGGAGGGTGGCATTTGTACACAGACTGCCCTACATGACATCATACCAACAGTCTGGACAACTGGATGGGTTCCGCAGGATTGGAAGGATGCCCTGGTGGTCCCCCTCTTTAAGAAGGGGGACCGCACAGACTAACAACTACAGGGGCATCTCACTCCTCAGTGTGCCGGTAAAGGTCCTGGCAAGGATTATTCAATATCGCCTTGCCAGGCACGCTGAGGAAAAGCTTGCAGAGCCCCAATGCAGTTTCAGGAAAGGGCGGTCCTGCACAGATGCCATATTTTCTGTCCGTCTGCTACGGCAGAGGTATAGGGAATTCTAACAAGACCTACATCTCTGCATTATTGATCTGGTCAAGGCCAATTATAACATCAGTAGGCCTGTGCTCTGGGTATTTATCCGTGCTTTCGGAGTCCCTGACTCTCTGATCACGATCATTAAGGACCTTCATGATGGTGAGCAGGCCCGGGTAAAACTACGTGGCCGGGAGTCAGAGCCATTCCCTGTTCACCTTGGGGTGCGACAGGGATGTCCTCTGGCTCCCATATTATTTAACATATTTTCGACCACGTAGTTCGTGAATCCTTTGATGGATCTACCGGAGGAATTTCCATCTGGCACTGATACAATTGGAGGCTGATCGATGCACGGGTGCGGTCAAGGGATGGCTCCGTATTGGTTAACCACGTTATGTATGCCGATGATCTGGTAATTGCCGCTCACTCAGAGGAGGAGTTGGAAGTGCTGCTGCTGAAACTGAAGCGTTCCACTAAGAGGTGTGGCTTTACCATCAGCCCCACCAAAACTAAGCACTTGCCTGGGTATTTTGTACCATCGGGCACTCCACCCCCACAACTCCCAATTGGTGATGATGCAGTTGTGGAGAGAGTGGAGAGTTTCCCATACCTGGGCAGTGTGCTCATGACCGGCTCCGGTTTGACAGCAAAGGTCTCACTCTGAATCAGTCGAGCGGCATTATCTTTTCAACGGTTGCATAACGCTGTGTTGAAGCTATCTGGTCTGTCGCTCCGCACGAAGCTTCAGGTCTTCTAGGCCACAGTCATTCCCTCCCTTCTCTGCGCTTGCGAAACGTGGACCCCACTAAAGCAGCATCTTCGCCAGTTGGAAACATTTAAGCTGTCCTGCCTACAATCCATCCTGGGTTTAACCAGGCTGGATTGTGTTAGGAGTTCACAAATCATTGAAATATCTGGACAAAGTCCTATCGGCGAGCTCCTCCGGCAGGCAAGGCTGCATCAGCTGGGTCATGTAGCCCGCATGTTCAGTCACCATATGCCTAAACAGCTTTTGTTTGGAAAGATAGAGGGGGCTAAACAGGCGCGGCACAAGCTAGAGAAGAGATGGAGTGATGTGGTGCAGGAGGATGTGGAGCTGAGTGGACTTGCCGATGACTGCTACCAGCGGTGTCAAGATCAGCCTCTGTGGAGGAGGCTTGTGAAGGACGCTACTGGGCAGTTGGAGGCAGTCGCCCCCCAACAATAATGGAGGGCGGAGAAGCGACGCTCAATACAATGAGCGAAGCGCTGGGTGGCTAAAGCACAGCAAGTTGGCACAGTAGGGGGCACAGGTGGTGCATCAGCCAGTCATCTCAGTCAGTCGACCCGTGGGACCTGGGTCTGCCCCGTGACCTCCTGCCAGCGGGCGTTCGACACTTCACGTGGCCTCAACGTGCACATAGCCTGGCACAGACGTCGTGGTGACGTCACCACCACTTAGTGGCGAAAGTCGGTTGTTGTTGTACAATGCTTAGGGATCATGAATGAAAAGCGTGATGTAAAACGGAATTATTATTTTTTACCACGCCAGACATTAATTTGAGGCTGAGTCGATCTAGGGGAGTCCCAGGGCCGGTTCAAATAGTGATAGGGGTTGGGGTAGTGATAGAAGTAGGAGTAGTGATGGGGGTGGGTTAAGCCTGGTCTTAGCTTGGTGGTGGAGGGAGGGAGTAACGGCAGGATGGGCGAAGAGATGGGTATGAAGGGAGGAGTGGAAGCAGGTTGGAGTGAATATGAGCACTCTGTGTGCTGCATTGGGAGTTGGTTCCGGTGAAGGGGAGCGAGGAGGGAAAAGGAACGAGAGAGCGGGACTGGGTGCAGAGCGGGGGAGACACCGTGAGAGGTTCAGTCGAGTTCGCGAGCGTGGAGGACGCGATGGGATTTATGCTGTAATTGTGATCGCAGTTTAAATGATGGATCATGGAGAGAAAAAAAAAACATTTTGTTTGAAGGCAGGAATAGTAGTGAATAATTCATCCAACTCCTGACCATACACGGCCTCGTTGAGAGAACGGGATATGGCCGAATTTGATAGATAAAATTATTGTATGTCATATCAGCTGCTGCCGAAGCACGCAGCACAATGCATTCACAGATTAAAAAAAGGATGAAAAAATGATCTTGAAGTGTTGATTTCCGTCTGAGAAAAGGGATATTGGAATGACATGCTTGCTTTCGTCCGGAATATTTTTGTTTTGGTCACATGAACAAACTTGATCAAGCTCCAAAACATGTCCGAGCCAAATTCGTGGCTAAATCAACATGTATCTGGTGTGTTTTTTTTCGTGCCAATTCGAAGTCGCCTTTCGTGTCTTTCAGAAAAAAACCTTCAGGCAATTTTCGGGGGTGGCTGGAAAAAAAACTTCTGCTGCTTGCTGCTATGAGATCATCATTAACACCCGCTTAGCGAACACGTGACACGCTTCATGCGCTTTTAAGCCGCTGACAGAAATTTAATTGCTCGGCGTTCTTTCCGCCAACAAACTAACACGCACGATTTTTTTGTTCAGTCTGCTTAATGTCGGTGTCTCGACATAACCTGCTAAGTTTCGAAATCTGTTTGGCTGTGAACGGATGCGTAACCCTGAAGATCTGAAGCATTGGAACATCAGCTGTTTGAACAGAAGGAGTTTTGGATGGGGGATTCGTCACGTTTCTTTAATCTCTCAATGCTTCCTTTACGTGATTTATGCCAGTCCAGTGATGGTTGTGCAGTTTGAAGCAGTCTTGAAAGTTTTTGCTAGTCTGCCTGTGGTGTATTTGTAGTTTCAATGGCAATGTCTGCCTTGCAGTAGAGTTGCCTCTTTCACAGAGGCCGAGGCCTAGTGATGTTCGATCAAAGAGTAACATCACGTGCTGATTCTTGCCAAATGATGCACAGATCAAGAGACGATGGGGTCGACCGCTGCAGATGGATGACTGGATCCACGATTGCTTTCATCTGAAAATGAAACAAGCTTATCTCATATAGATTTTTATAGTGCCTTATATTACAATTGGTTGTTTTCATGGCACACTTCTAAAACGTTGAAAAGTTGGTCAACCACTTTTTGCCAAAATAAATGGGTATGCTGAAAACAAATTGCTTGCTATGCTATATTTCAATTATTTTAGGACCAGAATCACCCCAAAAAACAAAATGGCTGCCACGAGAAACTTTAAATACCCGTAACTATTTCCATATAAATAATAATTGTCCACCCTGATATTTTGACCATAGCGGTATTAGACACAAATACCATGGCTTCATATCCCACCGTTCAGAAACCCTGGGCCTTTGAAGTTTCATATTGCGGCCATTTTGTTTTTTTTGTTAGCAATTTCTGTCCTAAAACATACAAATCGAGGTTGGAAAACAAATTATTCGGTTTCAACATGAACCAAAACCATTTTAAAAACTGGTTTTACAACTGTTGCAAAAAAATGCCTCCTACATTCACATTTCTTGAGAATAGTCCGAATCCATTGCTGCTCAATTCCTCTTTACAGCCATGAGCGAGTGGTGAATGTTCGACATTTATAGGACAACCGTTGTAGACTTTCACACAAAGGAGATACTTATTTGTATTGACTTTGGCAGGATGATCAGCTGGGTAAACCCCCAACTATCATAAAATCTACGTGCGGCATTCCAATTCTGAGTTGATCGTGTTACACGTATTTGTGTATGTTGAACGTCTTTCGCACCGTACTTCGCCAACCGTGCTAATTGTAGGTGTAGTGTGTAGGTTAGGGTAATGTGTCGTGTATAGCGATGTCGTGTATAATAGTGTAGTGTGCAATGTATCGTGCAGTGTTTTATAGTGTAATGTATAGTCGTGTATAGTGTAGTGTATAATAGTGTAGTATGTTCGTATGTTGAACTTCTTCTGCACCGTATGTAGCCAACCGTGCTAATTGAATGTGCAGGGGAATCGGAGGTGTATCGGGTGGAGGAGGGGGTACGACACATATTTATTGAGCGATACAACCCCCCAAAATAACTATCAATAATCAAACATAGCAATATATAACAAACTCAATCCTGATAGACTCAACCAATTGTTCTCGCAAACATTTGGATGATGAGCCCGCTCGCTCCACGACACGAAGCGCAGGGGCCGGATAACGGTCATAGCGATAATAACGCCAGGGCTCTGAGTGCTCCCGACACAGAGCGAGTGAGAGAGAGAGAGTGAGTGGAGAGAGCGAGAGAGATCGAGCGAGAGAGGGAAGGGAAGATAAAGGCACGACGGGGGTTAATATTTATTCTGGAGATTCACCCCGCTTAGAATTGGGCCGCCCCCTCCCCCGCCAAAAAAAACAGAACTCAATATCCACGGCTCGATCACGGGCCGCTCCGCGCTTCTCATCCGAATCGCATTTACGCAGCGACGGTGCGCGGGTACAGGGAGAGCGACGACCCCATTACGGGCAGCGACACCGCAGAGGGCCTCCCACCCACCATGCTCCGTCTACATCACACTCACACGCACACTCACACAGCCGCGTCTCGCCACAAGTGGATGCGTTGACCCCCCTTGCTCCAGATGTAACGGTAATAACGGTGGCAATGTCATCTGTTTATCCTTGACCACCCTAGTTTAGGCTCGCGACGTTGAATGATGTTGACGGCGCCGTCGCCGCTGACGATGACGACGACAACGCCGATAATGACGACGACGACGCCGCCACCGACGACGATGATGATGACAACGCCGATGACGACAACGACGCCGACGATAACGCCGACGATGACGCCAATGACGACGATGACAATGACGACGCCAACGATAACGCCGACGATGACGCCGATGACGACGATGACAATGACGATGCCGACGACAACGCCGACGATGACGCCGATGACGACGACGCCGCCATCATCGACGACGACGACGACAGTGACGCCGATGACGACAACGACGCCGACGATGACGACAACGCCGATGACAACGCCACCGACGATGACGTCGATGACGATGACGCCGCCACCGACGATAACGATGACGATGCCGCCGGTACCGACGATGACGCCAACGACGCCGACGACGCCGAAGACGATGACGATGATGACGGCGACGCGTACGACGACGATCATGACGATAAGAAGACTTCAGTGCATGTGGTATTTGCCGCAACATTCTTATCGCGGCCAGGCCATCATCAGAAAATAAGGCGATATGTTTCACAGATGTGTAGAGTGAAGATCTAACGATCTTTCTGTGAGGGGGTACGAGAGGGGGCTTATTTCGTTTATTGGGGTGAATTATGAACAAACAGCCATATCCGACATGAGTACATCTAAGCCAGTGGTTCATCTTCTTCTTCTTAACCTGGGGGTGCGAGATGCCCTTCATGGTGGTGCGAGACATGGGCAGATTTTTTTTTTAAGGTAAATCATCGAAACACACATTAAGCACGGGCATCTGAGTACAACTACTCTGTTTCATCAAACCCTATGTATTAACATTATACATTCTTTTCACGATTCATCACCAAAGGGATGCAAAGGCTGCAGTAAAGCTTTAAGAAACACTGATTTAATCGGCATAATCATTTGTTCACTGCAGCTCAAAAACTCGGTCCCTACAAGGCGCGTGCGTGAAGTTAGGAGATGCCAAGTGTGGTGCTCGACATTTGAAGGACTAAAAGACCAGAATCAGTGATTTCGCTGACAGAGAGTTTCATATCCGGACAGCAGAGTGAAGTGAAGCTTCTGTCCTGGCAACTGCGTGGGTGGGGGGGGGGAGCAAGGGCATGGTTTGGCGAAGGCGAACATCGATGGCTGTAACCGAACTGATGATCTTCAACGAGGACGAAACTTAGCCTACAGTTCACAATACACGTTTTTTTGGGTTAGATCGCATAAATATATGAAGGTGTCGTTAAAACCGCCACCACCCGACACAGCCAATTTGCAAGGTTTGTCACTTAAACAGAACATTTACAATCTGAGTACGACGTTTCGCCAGTAATTATAACGAGCTTCATCAGGCAACAGCCAGATTGAGTTGTAATTACTCTCCAACACACCGGCTGTGCTATACTTGTGTAATGCGGGCGTAAGCGACCTTCCGGATGTGACGTCACGGGGGGTGGAGTCATGTGACGTGGGTGGAAGGTTCGGGTCCTTAAGCGGGTAAACCGGAAGGGGAAGTCAGTCGGGGTGTGAGCGGAAAAGAGTGAGGCCACGCGGGCGAGTGAGAAGAGGGGGGGCACCGACGGCCATCGGGAGCCAACCCCGAAGACAAGAGGAAGCTGCGGAGTGGTGTGCAGCAGCAGAGGAGACAGCCAGAAGGGCTGCGTGTTAGAGGCAGCGGTGTGGCTGCCAGGTGGAGCTGCGGAGAGAGAGAGAGAGACAGCACGAGGCTGTCAGAGCTGCGGAGGGAGAGAGGGAGACAGCACGAGGCTGTCAGAGCTGCGGAGAGAGAGAGGAGTTGCAGCGAGTACAGCCAAGGGGGGCTGTGTGAGAGAAACAGCAGCGGGGCTGCTGTTGTGAATCGGGCAGAGGTGGGACAAAGTCATTGTTATGCAAGTCCAAGTCGAGTCGCAAGTCATCAAATTCATGACTCGAGTCTGACTCGAGTCCAAGTCACATGACTCGAGTCCACATCTCATAGGTGGGACAAAGTCATTGTTATGCAAGTCCAAGTCGAGTCGCAAGTCATCAAATTCATGACTCGAGTCTGACTCGAGTCCAAGTCACATGACTCGAGTCCACACCTCTGGAATCGGGCCGACATTGGAGTCAGCACCGTGGAGAAGCAACAGAGTAAAGACAGCCGTGTGGGTGTACAGCACGAACCGAATAAAGGACACTGAGCCAGACATCGTGGTCAAGTCTTTTATTACACTTGTAACGAATTGGCACGTTCCGTTTACGTGACAACCTTGACTAATTGGTTGTGTCGGGTGGTGGCGGGTTTATCGACGCATTTATATTTACGCGATCTAAGCCAATAAAACCTGTATTTATAGATGATATTGGTTGTGAAAGCCTACGTGTTAAACCAGCCCACAGTTGTCCCTATTTCAATGTGGCCCGTTGGTGGTTGGAATCACAATAGCGGCCGCAAGTTCATCTCTTGCGCAGGTGGTCTGGACAAGGCCGATGGGGCATTGTATGTGCAGTGTGGTGGCATGCGTGGAAGGCATACGGGGGGCAGCAGTAACAACCGATTGGTATCGGCCTCTTTCCCCATTGCAATTGCTCACAACCACCGCAGCGTTAGTGAGCGGCCACTACGGAAAGTGGGTCTCACACTCGGTAATCTTTTTTCATCCCGGAGAAATCCGATGGGCCGTGATGTCCTCGTGCACGGATGCCGCTGGTTGTGACCAGCACAGCAGCCAGCGTACAGCGGCGCAATCTCCGCGTTGTTGTTAAACGCCTCGATGATTTAATGGTAGGTTTTTACCTTTTTAACTGGTACAAAACTGACACCTTTATTCAAGGCATCATGTTTGCAATGACCACAACACAAGTAGTCAATAAAGCAAACAAAAAGAAGCAACTCTGATAAGGATAATAATATGCACTGTCCTTCAAGTTGATTGGCCCACACCCGAGACGGCTTTCTTTAGAGCCTAGTCCCCATTGGTGTAGGGCCAGATGACACCAGAAGGCGTACAACTCACAAACAGTGCAATATCAGAGTATTGAGAGTTCGGGGTAAACATTTACACTATGAGATCTCTTTTACCAGTGGCAAAATATAATGGTAGGTTTTTACCACTGGTAAAAGAGATCTCATAGTGTAAATGTTTACCCCGAACTCTCAATACTCTGATATTGCACTGTTTTTGAGTTGTACGCCTTCTGGTGTCATCTGGCCCTACACCAATGGGGACTAGGCTCTAAAGAAAGCCGTCTCGGGTGTGGGCCAATCAACTTCAAGGACAGTGCATATTATTATCCTTATCAGAGTTGCTTCTTTTTGTTTGCTTTATTGACTACTTGTGTTGTGGTCATTGCAAACATGATGCCTTGAATAAAGGTGTCAGTTTTGTACCAGTTAAAAGGGTAAAAACCTACCATTATATTTTGCCACTGGTAAAAGAGATCTCATAGTGCCTCGATGATTGTTCTGGCCAAAACCGGGCGACATGTCGCCCGGTTAAGCAATCCTGCGGTTCATGTATCCGTCGGTTCTCGTCGTCTAAGAAAGATGGGGCTTTGACGGTCGGACACCCCGTTGTCTTTTCGCATGATGAGATGAATGCCACGAAGGATCGTGAATCGCTCCCCTACCGACGCTTCGCCGTGGTTTCTGCGGGGCATCGATTTCGCGGTGTCCCCTGCCAAACGCGTACCGTGACCACGCTTCTCCATCCCGCACTTGAGATTGGCATCTGTAATTCGCGGGACTGAGAGCTGCTGCTTTTGTCAGCCGATGGCAATATCAGCCGTGCCGTGGCCGGGAATCCCGGCCCTGCGGTACGAACCTGGCGAGGCGGGTTCGATTCCCGCTCACGGCCAACACCAGTGACGATTATCTGAACCGGTCCTGGGCCTCCCCTAGGTCTACTCAGCCTCAAATGAGTACCCGGTGCGGCATGTAAACATCGCCACGAGGGAGACAAAGACGGCCGGACGTGGCGTTGGCCACCCACCCCCATGTGTGCTGTGCCGGCCTTCATATGTGCTCGCTAACAGCACTTGCACCAACAGTCTGTTACAGGCTATACGGAGGACTTTGTCTTTGATGTCTGTGTGCGTGACCTTCTCCCGAGTTTTGTGCCGGCCTTCACATGATAATCATTACAGCACTTGCCCCAAGCACCAGTCTGTTAAGGCTATACGGGGGATCTTTGTCTTTGTGACCTTCTCCCAGCAGCGGAGGCTCGCGGGCTGAGAGCTGTCGCGTCCCACGTGGGTTATCGCGCACGAGCTCGAGTGGAGATGTGCGGAGCTCCCATCATTGACCGCGCATCGCAATTACTTTAACTGCGACGTGGTGGGGGCGGTGGGGCAGAGGTTACCACTCTCCTACCTCTCTCATCTCATCTCACTCTACTCCCCTCCACGCACTCTCCTACCTCTCCCCTCTCATCTCACTCCACTCCCCTCCACGCACTCTCTTACCTCGCCACTCTCATCTCACTCCACTCTCCTCCACGCACTCTCTTACCTCGCCACTCTCATCTTACTCTACTCCCCACCATGCACTCTCCTACCTCTCCCCTCTCATCTCACTCTACTCCCCTCCACGCACTCTCCTACGTGGCCACTTTCATCTCAATCAACTCTCCTCCACGCACTCTCCTACCTCACCCTTCTCATCTCACTCGACTCCTGACCACGCACTCTCCTATCTCTCCCCTCTCATCTCACTCTATTCCTGACCACGCACTCTCCTACCTCACCCCTCTCATCTCGCTCTACTCCCCTCCACGCACTCTCCTACCTCCCCCCTCTCATCTCACTCCACTCCCCTCCACGCACTCTCTTACCTCTCCCCTCTCATCTCACTCTACTCCCCAGCACGCACTCTCCTACCTCTCCCCTCTCATCTCACTCTACTCCCCTCCACTCACTCTCCTACGTGGCCACTCTCATCTCAATCAACTCTCCTCCACGCACTCTCCTACCTTCCCCCTCTTATCTCACTCTACTCCCCGTCCATGCGCTCTCCTACCTCTCCCCTCTCATCTCATTCTACTCCCCTCCACGCACTCTGCCACCTCTCCCCTCTCATCTCACTCTACTCCCCACCACACACTCTCCCCTCTCTCCCCTCTCATCTCACTCTACTCCCCACCACGCACTCTCCTACCTCGCCACTCTCATCTCACTGGCATGGCTGGCAGGCAGGTGGGTGGGCGTGCGGGCAGGTGAGAGGGCACGCAGTCAGGCAGACAGGCGGGCGGCGTGTGCGGGTAGGCGAGTGGGCAGGACAGGCGGGCGGGTCATCGAGTGAGTTGGCAGGCTGGCATGCAAGTGGGCGGTTAGGTGTCCGGGCAGGTGAGTGACCATGCAAGGCAAGACAGGCGGTCGTGCGTGCGGGCGGGCGGGTAGAGGCGAGCGAGAGTTGGCGAGGTGCGATTCGTCACGTGCGGTGCGTGGTGTGGCGTGAAGGGTGCGCGAGCTCGTCTCTCGTCTATCTCGTATCTCAGCCGCTTCCTCTCCGACGCTGCTCATGCGCCCCATGCACCGTGCCGCCCCTCCATCCCTAGAAGCGTCCGTGACCCCGTGACAGATGGCTTCGCTGCGCTATCTCCGTGGCGTCCACCCCTTCCCCCCCCCCCTCCTCCACCTCTGCGATAACGGCGATAACGACACGAACGCCGCTTGTGGGATTCAGAGAGCGGAGCAGAGTGATCGCCACGACTCTGGCGATGGAAGAGACTGGGGCTCTGTCATACTCGACGACGAATTGCCAGCAGGTGTGGGTTCAATTGACCGTCGCCCCCGTCTGCCATCGCCTGCCTCATCTAGAGCAGTGTTCTTTACTATTTTTCAGAGGGGGGTGGAGGGGGGGCACTTTCCTCGCATAAGACATCATCATTTGAAACCATTTGGGGGGTTTGACAGCAGCACGACAATGACGATGATGATTACGGGGTGGTGTTGTCACTCTTTGTGTTGTGTCGGGGGGGGGGGGGGTGGCGCATGAAAAGCCACCACGGACCGCAAGTGGTCCCTGGTGACCTTGCAATGAAGAACACGGATCTACAGGGTGGAGCGGTGGGTGGTGGTTCGGTTGAGCGCGGCGCTACGAACCACCGGCGATGAGAGTTCAATGCCCGGCCACGGCTAACATCGTCGGCGAGCTACATCACGACGAGTTGCTGCCCGCGTGTCCCCTTCACACTGACGCACAGCGTGGCGAAGTGTGGTCGGAAAAAGAAAAGACCGTCATGACCGACATCACACGGGGGGAGGTCTTCGTACAGCAGTTGATTGAGAGTGGGCAGATTTTGTTGTTATTATTATTTTCATAACAAATACAACTACCGCAGAATATCTGCACAATTGCGCGGAAGGGGTGGGGGCGAAGTGGGGGAAGGGGGGGGGGCAGATGTGATGTCCAGCAAATAGCGAAATGTGTCTTTGTAATCGCAAACGTGTTCATGTTAGATTTGAAGCTTTCGTGACTGCAAGGATTCATATTCTTAGGTTTTTTCGGTAAAATCACGTAGGTAAAAATGTAAAATTAAAATTAATAAAAGTAAAATAAAATAAAAAATATATTTTGTAATTAAAATTAAAATTAATAAAAGTAAAATAAAATAATTAAAAATATTTTTATTTTATTTTACTTTTATTAATTAAAATTTAAATTTTTTACCTACATGACTTTACCGAAAGAAACCTAAGAATGTGTTCATGTTACTTACATAAAAGCCCGCACGTAACAACGGCCCTTTAAAATGAACACTCGATGAACCACGCTCCACTTTTACACTCCCGTAGACCACGTGGCTACTGTGTGACCACCCCCACTCTGAACCTCTACCCTCTCACCGCCGCCGGCTGTGAAAACAGACGCCGCTCTGTGCAGCAGCAGCGTCGATGCCCTGATGTAGCCTCATCTTCCTGCCTCACCCGCATCTCTCCTGGCCCCTTCGCTCACGTTTCTCCGCTCCTTCTGCATCCGTTTCCTCGTATTCCACCGTAGGAAGCAACAGTAGTTGCTCGTTATGTACAATTGTTAGTATTAAAATAAAATTTGAAAAATCTTCTTGGTTCTATCGGTTAAGTCACGTAGAATGGAAATAATAAAATGATTAAAATAAAACATAATAAAATAATTCTCACGACGTTTCGGCCACAACGCAAGCAGCCGTCCTCAGGTGAAGAACAGGTCTGTCAGAAAGACGTCGTGAGAATTATTTTTTTATTTTTCTATTTTTATTATTTTATTATTTCCATTCTACGTGACTTTACCGAAAGAACCAAGAAGATGAATCCCTGCAGTCACGAAAGCTTTAAATCGAATTTTTTTTTAAATTTCATTTTTATTTGACCGGATAAGGCCCACTGAGCGATGTAGCTCTCTTTCAGAAGCGACCTGGCCACACATTATAGCTGAACGAAGTGGCTTATCACGAGGAAATGTATAGCAGCCAAACACCCTAAACACCCTGACGTTGATTCCGAATGTGGAGGGAAACACCGGAGGGTCCGGAGAAAAATCCACGCGACCACGGGGAGAGCGAGAGACACGCAAACTCCAAATACACAGCAGCAGGCGTCAGGGTCGAGATCGAACCAACGACCTCCTGCATACCAAGCGAGGTAGTGAACATCTCACAGCCACCGTGCAAACTCCAACTATACAGCAGGCGTCAGGGTCAGGATCGAAACCACGACCTCCTGCATACCAGGCGAGGCAGTTAACATCTCGCCACCGTGCAAACTCCAAATACACAGCAGCAGGCGTCAGGGTCGGGATCAAACCCACGACCTCCTGCATACCAGGCGAGGCAGTTAACATCTCGCCACCGTGCAAACTCCAAATACGCAGCAGCAGGCGTCACGGTCGGGATCGAACCCACGACCTCCTGCATACCAGGCGAGGCAGTTAACATCTCGCTATTGTGACTAACTGCGGCGACTTCATAATAAACCTACCACCGTTGCGTCAACGGCCGCGTCGGGGAGAGATGGAATCGAACCGTCGAACCTGTGGCTGCAATTTGCGATTCGTTTCCAACCCCATCGCACCAGCGCTGTGGCATTGTCGCTGTGTGTGTGTCTCTCTCTTTCTTTCTCTGTCGTACTTTGTGGGGTGATTCATTTTTTTGTGCCCGAACCCCGAGTGAAACGACTGGGTTAGAAATTCGTTATTTTCTTTGGCTCCAGACACAGTGGGGGGGGGGGGGGGTTAGTGGGGGCGGGTTGGGAGCTCCACACCCCCCCTCCCCCCCACGTGGAATTTGTCAGCGTGACCAGCCAGGCCCCAGCAATGACAGCTACGGGACGTGGGGGGGGGGGGTTCAGACAGATGCCCCCCCCCCGCCACCACCACCACCGGTGGGTCTCACCCATCTCCTGCGAGCGGTGTTCGTGCCAGCGTGACTTTTCCATTTGCCACGCGAGTTGCTCGTCTCCTCCTCGCCTTCATGCTTAAGTCGCGGGGGGCGGGGCGAGGGGGCGTGGGGGGGTGCGAGTAGGGACGTGCCCCGTGTGGTTTGACGGTGGTGGGGAGGAGCGGTGGGGCAACGGTTAGCGCCGCGCTGCTGCGCTACGAACCCCGGCAGGGCAGAGTTCGATCGAAGCTCGTTCGGACAGCACTGGCGACGATTATATGATCTGAATTGGTTCTGTGGATTCTCCTAGGTGGGTTCGGCCTCAAATAAGGACTTGGTGTGGTCAAAAATAATCATTCCACTTACGTGGCGCTTTGCGTCAGTGGACTTAAAGCGCTGCACAGGACACAGCAGCGCCTTCGGTTCCTGGTGTGGTGTGTTATAAACATCACTACTTGGGGAGACAAAGGCGGCTGTGCGTGGTGCTGGCCACCCACCACGTCGTGTGCCGTGCCGGCCTTCATATGTCCGACTCGCTAACAGCACTTGCCCCAACAGTCTGTTAAGGCTATACGGGGGGTCTTCGCCTTTGCGTATGTGTGTGTGTGAGAGCGCGCGTCACATCAGAGCTCCGGATATAACAATACAAAAATGGTAAAAAAGCATTTTGCTTTGTGTGTACTTCTTTAAATACACGCGCGTATAAAGTTTTTTTTTTCGCACGCTCCAAGCACATTTGCGCCTTAACGCCGATTAGGATGAAAAACAGCAAAAGCCGGGGGGACTCGAGCCAAAACGCGCTTAGCCCGCGCGCATTTTTCGCCACGATGGCTGGAACTAGGGCTGAACGATTTGGGGAACATGTTAAATTGCAATTTTTCTGACAGATATTGCGATTAATTTTTTTTTAAGTCAAGCTTCAGTTCAATATTCACTGTTTAATAGATTTAAAATATGGGACGAAGCATTACCACGTGATACCGTCAAAATATGAACTGCTCTATATATTCTAATGGAAGGATGAACATTTAAAAGATATTAATTTCTTGCAACATGTATTAACATGTTTAGTTGAAATAGAACAATCAAACATAGAGGTTAAATAAATAAAGTTATAATAATACAAAAATTTAACAATTCCAATAAGAAAGTAATAGGACTTTTCAAATCGCAAAAAAATCGCAGCCTTTGCGATTTTGCTAATCGCATTGTTTTCAAAATTGCGATCAATCGATTTGACATCGATTCATCGTTCAGCCCGAGCTGGAACGCGTCTCCCGCCGCGCCGCGCAGAATCTCGGCCCGAGATCACATTGCGCCGTGTCTACAGTTGCAGCAGTTGCAACAGCAGCAGCAACCGCTGTGACGGTGAAGCGTAAAAGGCATCAAAAGCCGCGTGCGTGCGCGTTCGCTCTCGCTCACTCGCTCACGCAGACACCGACACCCAGATAAGAGCAGACAAAGGCAGAGGTCGCCCGTGTAGCCTTAACAGACCGCGGGGGCAAGTGCTGTTAGCGAGTGGCATCAGTGAAGGCCGGCACGGCACACGAGGGGGTGGGTGGCCAGCTATAGACACGCACACACGAACACGGACACACGCACACAGCAAATTCAAAGATCCCCGTATAGCCTGAACAGGCTGTGAGGGGCAAGTGCTATTAGCGAGCACCTATGAAGGCCGGCACGGCACATGCCGGGGTGGGTTACCAGTACCACGCCGGTCCGCCTTTGTGTCCCCCAGTGGCGATGTTTACACGCCGCAGAAGGGAACAATTTGAGGCTGAGTCGACCTAGGGGATGCACAGGAGCGGTTTAGGTAATCGTCACTCGTGTTGGCCGTGAGCGAAAATCGAATCCGAGTCGCCCGATTCGGAGCTCAGCGCGTTAACCACTGCACCACCGCTCCTCACAACCGAACAATAAACACACACCCACGCGCGCGCACACACACACACGCGCACACACATGCACACACACACACACGCGCACACACACACAGGGGCATTTTGTAGCATCGAGCAAGGTATGTGAAGGCATCGGAATTTCATTTTGTGTTCCTTTCTTGCTTTCATTCATTTTCCCCTTTTCCATATTTACGTGTGTATCCCGAGTGAGTGAGTGAGTCAAAGTCGCTTTCGCCGGGAATGCTACCCCGAGAATTGAATCATCACGAAGCAGCAGCAGCAGCACCAAAACATTAAGAAGGAAAAATATTAAACACCCCCCCCCCGACCTCGTCACCCCCCCCTCCCTCTCCTCACTTCCCCCCTCGCCCCCCACCCCTCACCTACCCCCCACTCCCCGTGCCTCCCCCCCCCTCACCTCACCCCGTTCCTCTCCTTGCCCCTCTCCCCTCACCTAACCGCCTCCCTCCCGCCCCTCACCACCCCCTCAACTCACCACCCACTCCCCTTGCCCCTCCCCCCTCACCTAACCCCCTCCCTCCGTCGCTCCTTCCCGCCCCTCACCACCCCCTCCCACCCCACCCCTCAACTCACCACCCCCTCCCACCCCCCCCCCCTCCGGCTCCTTCGCAACGCGACAGCGGAACGGGGGATGTGAAAAATACGACGAGAAAATTTGACGCACGCAGAACAACAACAACGACAACAACAGCAACGACAACAACGACGAAAATGGCCTCCTTTTGCCACTGAGTGGCCGTGGTGTCACCGCAGCGCCTGTGCCGGCAGACTAGGTGCCGGTTGAGGCCAGGTGAAGCGTCGAAGGCTCGCTGTCAGGTCACGTGACAGACTGTTGCTATTTGTACCTTCGTACTGTGTCTCTTTTAAGTATTTTTATTAGTGATTAGCTTAGGGGCCGTCCATAAATGACGTCACGCACCTGGGGGGGGGGGGGGGGTCAGACATTTGTGACGATGTGTGGCGACGAGGGGGGGGGGGGGTGAGAAATGTGACGTCACATAAAAATGCGCAACTTTAAATAAATATAGACAACACGTTCTACTTAATTAAATTGACTTTTTAATAAATGTTTTCTCCTACAACATCAGAGTGCAGCTGCACATTAAATGCGCACTACAATGACAATAGTTTAAAGCGATTTAAGAAGCAAGTTTTTTTTTGGGGGGGGGGCAGAGCTTTGTGACGTCATATTTGAAGGTGGGTCTGTCTTTTTGTGACGCCGTGTGACGAAGGGGGAGGGGGGGTCAAAAATCGTCCAAATTCGCGTGACGTCATTTATGGACGATCCCTTACCCGCCTATACTTTGCATTCCAATCGTGCATTCTTTTGTTAGTCTTTGTTGTTGCCACTTTCTGACTCGCCCCTGCTGGACATCTGTAAAACAAAACAATAAGAGCTTTGCAGCTCAACGGATTTCTCCAGGATAAATGAAGATTCCGATTCTGAGACCCACGTGCCGTGTCAAAAACAACCCCGGTCACGAACGCTGCGGTGGCTGTGGGCAATGCCCATGGGGGAGGAGGCCGATACCAATCGGCTGTTACCCTCATGCATGTAGATCTCCCGTATATCCTGATGGCCTTAATATAAGTTGTCTTGTGGTTGTTGTTGTTTGACTTGCATCCCACTGGGATATTTGCACAGGGTTGGTGTACGGTGATTTTTTCTGCAATATTTTGCTGTCTTTTCTTGGATTTTCTGTTTGCACTCAGTCACATAGTCACTTTAAGATGTTTTCTTGTTCATGTTTTTGTTTTTTGTTTGTTGCGGTTGCACCCGATTCAAGAGCCGAATGGCTCACAGGGCTATACCTAATAAATGAACTTTGAACTTTGATGTACGTTGAACTTCTTTCGTACCGTACGTAGCCAACCGCGCTAATCGGGGCCTGCGGAGAGAAAGACAACGAACTAAACACAACAACGAGCAGTTTTCAAGCAAATTAGGTTTCAATCCGGATTGTTTAAAAGTTCCTAGCTCCAGTGACTTTCTAATCATGGCGGGAAGAGCGTTCCAGACGGCCGCAGAAGCGCATCTGAAAGCGCGCGATGCGGTGGCCGTCTCGATTGCTGCGAGGATGAGCGGAGTTCGCGTGAAGGTTTATGATCCTTGACGAGATCTGCGACGTATTTTGGTTCATCTGCGGCAAGCGCGTTGTGTGTGTCATGACGCTCAGAGCCGCCACGATTGCCAGCGGGGGGCTCTGGACGACGCGAGGGGCTGTTGACCCCCTGCAGGTCGCTGGTGACCCCCTCCACCCTCAATTCGGTTACCCAAATGGCCGCGAAGAAAAGACATACGCACGCACATCAAACAAAGACAAAGATCTCCCGTATAGCCTTGACAGATTGTCGGGGCAAGTGCTGTTAGCGAGCGCCTGTGAAGGCCGGAATGGCACACGAGGGGGTGGGTGGTCAGCACCACGCCCGGCCGCCTTTTTTTCCCGAGTGGCGATAATTACACATCGCACAAGGTACTAATTTAAGGCTGAGTCGACCTAAGGGAGGCCCAGGACCGGTTCTGATCATCGTCACCGGTGTTGGCCGTGAGCGGGAATCGAAATCGGGCGGCCGGATTCGTAGCGCAGCGTAGCGCTAACCGCTACACTAGAGCTCCCAACTGCACACACACATACACACACCTCTAATTCGCAACGTGCATACATACACACATCGATAATAACCAATTACACAAGCGACGATGTGAGTTGCGGCAAGGGGCGAAAGTAGAAAATAGTAAAAGTTGGATGACAGACTGTAAGAAAAACAACAATTAGAATAAAATTAAAGTTCAAGTGGGATATTAAATAAATGTTTCCGTTTTTGCCCGAAAAGCACGCGCGTGTAAAGTGTGTGCAAATGCAATTTGATATTTTAGATATTTTTTTTATGGTTCACAAATAAAGGGCAAGAATACGTGCATTGCAAAAAAACACAAAAGCTAAATTATAATAATTGTCATCATTAGTCTTGTTACTTATGTAATGGGTTCAACTGATTCGCAGACGTAGACTTGTTGGCAACACATTAATTAAGTTCCAACACACGGGGTAAGTTCCCCCTTAACAAAATAACAACCTAAGGTGGTGACCACCAGGCTAGCTACACTAGTTACCACGTGACTGGTGTAGCTAGTCACGTGGTGACCACCAGGCTAGCTACACTAGTTACCACGTGACTGATGTAGCTAGTCACGTGGTGACCACCAGGCTAACTACACTAGTTACAACGTGACTGCTACTACGGACCCAAATCGAGAGCCGAATGGCTCCCAGGGTAAATCCTAATAAATTAAACTGAAACTGAAAACTGGGTCCACGTGTTGGATACTCGTTGAACGGAGAACGTAGACGAATCATTTCTTCCAGGATGAACAACAACCCTGGTCCCTCTGGGAACCCGGCTTGTATTCTCTGCAGTGTTGCCGGCTCCACCCTTGGCCACGCCCACATTCCAGAATCCTCGGGAAGGATCTGGGTCCCAACCACATGACCACCCCGAGCCCCCACTTGGGGCCCCTTCGTAGACTTAACTGGTCACGTGTCCTCCCGGGTCAACCAGAGTGCCATGGCCTCGAGTAATCTCATCCTTCGGCCGGCACCCACACACCCTGTCCTGTAGGGCTGGCACTGCACGCCAAGCGTGGTGCCATCCAGCGCTATCAATCAACGCTCACCGGGCCCCTCTAGGGCCGGTACTACACCCACAGCATAGCGGTGTCCGCGATGTTGTTATACCGCACGCCGTGCCTCTCTAGGGCCCGCACTGCACGTTGACATTCCGCGATGTCACTACACTTATAAAAGGATGTTGTGAGTATTCTTGGTTCTTTCGGTTAAGTCACGTAGAAGGGAAATAATAAAATAATAAAAATATAAAACAATAAAAAATTAGCACGACGTTTCGACTGCAACACAAGCAATCGTCATCAGGTGTGAAATCCACAGCAAGAAAAAGTTGAAATTTTTAAAATTTGAAATTTTTCAAATGTCGTGAGAATTTTTTATTGTTTTACATTTGTATTATTTTATTATTTCCCTTCTACGAAAGCTTTAAATCAAGATGTTGTGAGTGTTAGACTATACCGCGTGTAATCTTGATTTGAAGCTTTCGTGACTGCAGGAATCCATGCTCTTTGGTTCTTTCGGTAAAGTCACGTAGGTAGAAAAATAATAGATCACGACGTTTCGATCGCAGCACGAGCAGTCGTCATCAGGTGGGACAACCACAGCAAGAAAAAAAACTCCTGAAGTATTTTAGAGGCCAGCAGACGCACACCGAGCCAGTAAAAATGCCAAGGTTATGGGGGTGTGCAAGTCGAGTTTGAGATGCCCGTTGATTTTACCGGGTTCTCACAGAAGACGCTCGAAAGAGAATCGCGTAAGAAAGGCAACACATGCCCGTGTGTGCTACCGTGCAACATCACACGCCATCAACATTTTCGTGAACTTAAAAAGCTAAAGTTAAACGATTTTTTGTCTTTTTTTAACCAGGCAAGGCCTCTCTGAGCTGCGTAGCTCTACCTCAGAAGCGACCTCGCTATCAAAAATGATAGTGGCTAAATACGTCGGCTGTCGCCACCAAAATCAACCATAATACAGGGGGTGTTTGGGGGGGTTAGATCGTGTCAAAATATAAATGCGTCGTTAAATCCGCCACAAACCGACACAGCCGATTATTCAGGTTGGTCACGTGAACAAAACATGCCATCTTCTTGGTTCTTTCGGTAAAGTCACGTAGAATGGAAGTAATAAAATAATAAAAATAAAACATAATAAAATAAAACATAATCATTCAGACGCTGCCTCCCCGACAGACCTGGTCTTCACCTGAGGAAGGCTGCTTGCGTTGTGGCCGAAACGTCGTGAGAATTATTTTATTATGTTTTATTTTTATTATTTTATTACTTCGCTTCTACGTGACTTTACCGAAAGAACCAAGAAGATGAATCCCTGCAGTCACGAAAGCTTTAAATCGAAAAACATGCCATTTCATGACTAGGCCAGCACACCGGTTGTGTGTTGGAGAGCAAAGCTTCAACATTTGCAATCTGAGTTCGACGTTTCGCCAGTAATTACAACTAGCTACAATTGCAACTACGTGTAGCTTGATGAAGCTAGTTGCAATGACTGGCGAAACGTCACATTCAGATTGTGAAAGTTGTGGCTTTGCTCTCCAACACACCGGTGTGCTTTACTAGTGACGAATTGGCCACGTTCTGTCTAGGTGGCAACCCTTAACTAATTAGCTGTGTCAAGTGGTGGCGGGTATAACGACATATTTATATATGGGGCCGTCCATAAATGACGTCACGCACCTAGGGGGGGGGGGCGATGTGTGACGAAGGGGGGGGGGGCGGTTTGAGAAATGTGACGTCACATCAAAATTGCCCGATGATGCTGGATGCAATTACCAGCGAAACGTCGTACTCAAAAATGGTAAATGTTGTCACACTTCAACACACCGGTGGGCTAAAGCAGTGAACTTTTTGTCTTTTGTCAACGTGACACTTTTTTTGCTGATTGGCCGTGTCGGGTGGTGGAGGGTTACAACACATTTAAAAATAACGCGATCTAACCCAAAAACGTTGATTATGTGTTTAGTTTGTTGTCCTTCCCCCGAACCTTTGGTGAGCACGGTTTGCTACGTGCGAAGTTCAACATACATGCACATCAACTTTCATACAAAACAACGTACAGAGTCAATGATGACTGCGCAGCAAATAGTTATCACATTCAGAGAGCTAATATTAAAATTTGATTGGTAAAATGTTGGCCGTAAGAATGTGGTCAAGCGTCGGTTTTTGCCGTCAGGGTTATTTTTGTGTGAAGACTGTTCTTAATAATGCTGCTGGGACATTTCCGCACGCGCTCTCCATCGCATGGCATGAAGCAGATAGCATAACTGGAGTCAATATTGGATATATACGAAATGTGGCAATATTTTTTTTTTATTAAATAAGCACGTTAAGATATTTTTTTCGTTGCAGAAAAAAACCGATTAGATTTTTCTCATTATCTACAACGAGGCATGTTGACCTCAAGTAATTTTCCTCAGAGGATCAATATTGTGAAACATCAGCTGGGGTTGCCCTATATCCGGACTGGAACCTGCCATAGAAATGTGGAATTGTTCGCCATTGGCTCGGGGACACCAAGAGGAGGTGCATGTCGCTTCATGTTCGTTTGAGAGACGCGTCGACCTGTGGTGCGTTCCTGAACGAAATGACACGCTGAGAACCTCCCTCCCTCCCACCCTCCCACCCTCCCTCCCACCGTCCCACCCTCCATTTCTCTCTCCATTCCTCTCTCCCTCCCTCTCTCCATCCCTCCCTCCCACCTCCCTCCCTCCCACCCTCCCACCCTCCCCTCCCTCCCTCCCTCCCTCCCACCCTCCCACCCTCCCCTCCCTCCCTCCCTCCCTCCTTCCCTCCCACCCTCACTCCATCCCTCTCTCCATCCCTCCCTCCCCTGCCTCCCTCCCTCCCATCACCTCCACCTGATTTAGGGTACTGGGCTATGGGTGGCTGGGCTATGGGAATCTTCAAAGCCCATTACCACATTCTGTCCGGGCCACGTGGACATGCTGTGTGCCTGCGTCTACATCTATTTGTGAACCTCCAATCCCGCGTTGGAAAAGCAGCCCCGGAATGAGACGCGCATAGGACCCTTCCGAATGCATCAGTCAGTCAGTGTCGGATCAAATCGGATAATCCGTTACGTGTTTGGGTGTTCGCGCCGTTCTTATGAGTGCAATTGTTGCCATGAAAGTGCCACGTTTCACAGCACGCATGCATATTTATATTTACGCGACTTAACTCTGAAAATAAAACCTCTTATGGATCATAATAGTCGCGAAAGCCGACGTGTTGAACTGCATATATGCTGAACTTCGTTCGCACCGTCCGTAGCCAGCCGCGTTAATCGGAGGTGAGTAGATCTCACCTCCCGTATGTACATTTGCGAGCATAGTTTACGTGTAGATTTTCAAATCTGGACCGTGATGGTCTACTCGATATCTCTCTCTCTCTAGGGGGCAATCTGTAACGCCCAACTATTGAAGCAGACGCCACAAATAATATTCATGTATTTATCCATTCATTTTTGGCTAATTTACACCGGGACAATATTAACCGGGGCAGCTACCTGAGGTCGAACCGCAGTGGAAAACCGCGACCGCTCTCCTTCTCTTAACCGCCCGTGCCGTGTGTGTTTGTGCCATCGGAGTTGGGCCGCAGACAAATTGAGTGCAAATACCAATTTTTTTTAGCGGGGGGGGGGCGGGGGGGAGAGCCGTGGTGTGGTGTGGCGTTTTTTTTCTTCCTTTGGTGCAATCATCGGCGACTCTGCCAAGGCCATTAGATTCGCTACACACGGAGAACACCATTACCCCGAGGAGGTCACGGCCAATTTACGCGTTGTCGTTACACGCGGCGCAAAAGAAATCCACCGCGGGGGGTTCTCTGGGCCAGGCTTGGGCTCTCTTGCACCGACGCGGGCGTCAGCCCCGGACCGAGAGACGCACGATGGGCTTTTGCCCCTTGATCAACAATTTACATTATTTTTTTCGGGGGGGGGGGGGGGGGGTGGTGGTGGTGGGGGGTTCCTGGTTACACAATAGAAACGCGGTTACTCCGTCGCAAAGCTGGGAGGGGGGGGTGGGGGGTGGTGAGAGGGGTAAGGGGGGTGATTCCGTTGGCCCTGCATGGCTCACTTATGCATATTGCAGAAGCAGGTGCAGCAGCAGCAGCAAGCAGCAGCAGCCGCAAGCAGCAGCAGCCGCAAGCAGCAGCAGCCGCAAGCAGCAAGCAGCAGGCAGGGATGGAGACGCGAGTCGGCGCACTTCAAACGACGCTGAGCGTTCAACAAAATAAATAAATATCATTAGAGGATCGTTTGATGTGTGACTGTCTCCATGCTTTTCCTCTCTCTTTAATGAATGGGGAATATGCGTTTGAAATTACCGTGTGTAAGATATATTTTTTTTTCGGGTGGATGGGGAGGGGGGTGTTTTTTTTTTCTCGTTTCGGAAAGCGTGAATTAATAAAAGGGCGTGCATGTTTTTCCCCGGCTCTAGCGTTACGTTCACAATTCGTGAGCGGTTTTTATCTGCGCTTGGATAATACTAGCTCGATGCGAGATTTCCTTGGCCTTAAAGCAATCAAAGGCTACGTGGCGTCTCATTTGAATTGCAATTACGGGCAACTCTGATTTTGTGTGTGTGTGTGTGATCGCAGTATAATTCTTATTCAAAACAGGGCTATTACAGTGTTGATGATAGTCATCTAGAATTGTGTAGAATATCTGGGTCATGTCGGTACATGCACACCCGCGTGCGTGTTTGCATTCTTGGTGTTGAGCGGTAGTGTAGCGGTTCGTGCGCTGCGCTACGAATCCGGCGACCCGAGTTCGATTCCCGCTCACGGCTCGCCAAAATCATAGCGATTTTTTGAACAGGACCTGGGCCTTCCCTAGGTCGACTCAGTCTCAAATGAGTATCTGGTGCGGTGTGTAAACATCACCACTGGGGAGACAAAGGCGGCCGAGCGCGTTCTGGTCATCCAACCCCTCGTGCGCCTTGCCGGCCCTCCATAGTTTATCGCTAACAGCACTTGCCCCAACAGTATGTTCAGCCTATACGGGTGGTCTTTGTCCTTGTTTTTGTTCATTATTCCAGCCGGGACAATCACCACGTGTGTCACAAACAATTAGCGTTTGAAAAATCCCTGGCGGGCATATTACAATTTCAAATCACTTTGTTTGGTCAAATTGTTTCCTGTGTGTAGCCGTCAAAATGAACCTTATTTGAAGTTATTTCCCTTTATAACCTGTGTGTGTGTGTGAGCGTGCATATGGCTATGCCTGTATATCAATGACACACGAGGGCCTGGTGTTGTGTTTTGTTGTGCAGATGAGAAATTCTAATATTTCCAAGGGCCCATGTGATGAGATATATTGAAGATGTTTACAATATTCATGCTGATGGTGGTAATTCAACGGAAGACACCAAGCGCTCCATTTGCACACAAAGTGCTTGCCACAATTGAACCACACGCACTACCTTGCAGATCTCGTCAAGGAACGTAAACCGTCGATCAAAGACGGTGGTCACCGCTGCATCGCGCGGCACTTTCAGATGCGCTTCTGCGGCTGTCTGGAACGCTCTTCCTTCCGACATTAGGAAGTCACTGGGAGCTATGCACTTTTAAATCGTCGAGGTTGAAAACTCATTTCTTTAGAGCTGCTTTATTAGGTTTAGTTGCTTGTCTTTCCTCTGCACCGCCGATTAACGCGGTTGGCCGTGTATGGTGCGAAAGAAGTTCAACATACAGTATATTTATATGAAGAAAAAAAAACATGTTTCTGCATCGACACGGGTTTCATATTGCCTGCCAAATATTCATTACCGATTTGGTAATTGACAGTAACAAGAACACTAGACCAGGTTTCGATTTAAAGCTTTCGTGAATGCAGGGATTCATATTCTTGGTTCTTTCGGTAAAGTCACGTAGAATGGAAATAATAAAATAATAAAAATAAAACAATAAAATACAATTCTCACGACGTTTCGGCCACAACGCAAGCAGCCGTCCTCAGGTGAAGAACAGGTCTGTCGGGAAAACAGTCTGGATGACAGACCTGTTCTCCACCTGAGGACGGCTGCTTGCGTTGTGGCCGAAACGTCGTGAGAATGATTTTATTATGTTTTATTTTTATTATTTTATTATTTCCATTCTACGTGACTTTACCGAAAGAACCAAGAAGAAGACTAGACCAGGTGTTTTACTTTTCTGGGTCTCATCATCAGGGTCAAGTCTGTTAAACCAATGGCATTGTGTTGCCACACGTCAGATGTAAAGGCAAGAGCCCATACATTTAAGAGGTTGAGTCCTGTAAGCCCAAAATAAACACACCGCATATAACCTAATTATGCACTGTGGAACACTCTATATTACAAATGATCAAACATACAGAGTGCTATATCTTCATGCGTTATTTATTAATATTCATAAACCCTCTATAGGCCTTGCAGCCAAAAATTAGATGTCCCTTTAAAATGTATTTCCGCATTAAGCAACAACGGGGCAAGACACCACGTAGCAGTCCTAATATAGCCCCAAAAAATAATCATCAAATAATCTAAAAGTCTCTATAATGCAAGTTTTCTTTTTTGGGTTAGATTCGCTTATGTTATGATCGAAACGTCGAAGTTTTTTGCTTATTTTATTTTTATAAATTTGACCCTATCTACGTGACTTTACCGAAAGACCTTAAAGAATATGAATTGTTGCAGTCACGAAAGCTTAAAGTCAAGATATAAATGTGTCGTTAAACCTGCCACCACCCGACACAGCCAATTACCAAGGTTTGTCACGTTACTAACTAGCTGTGTCTGGTGGTGGCGGGTTTAACGACACATTTATATATTTACACTATCTAACCCCTAACAAAAACAAATCTGTATTATGATGATATTGGTCGCGACAGCCCTACGTGTTGATCTTAAATTATGTACGCAGTTCTTGGTTGATCTTTTTTTCATATACCCGACGATCGGCTGCCACTTCTCCAAAGGGATGTAGAAGTTGTAGCGGATGCTTTATATAAAGAGGGAGTGGGGGTGCAGCAAAGCGAAACTGCAGGACACAATCAGTACACATAATACACACATAGCACACGCACACACTACACACACAGTACACACACACATTACACACACACACAGTACACACAGTGCAAACAGTACACATGCACAAGTACACACACACAATACACACACACAGTACACACACGACGTTGTATCTGTTTGTGTATTTCTGTATGTATCCCTGTCTGTGTATTTCTCTTAGTATCTCTGTATATGTATCTCTGTGTGTGTGTCTGTGTGTGCGTGTATCTGGTCTGTCGCTCCGCACGAAGCTTCAGGTCTTCTCGGCCACAGTCATGTCCTCCCTTCTCTACGCTTGCGAAACGTGGACCCCCCTAATGAAGCATCTTCGCCGGTTGGAAACATTTAGGCTAGCCTGCCTACGATCCATCCTGGATTTAACCAGGCTGGATTGTGTGAGGAGCTTACAAATCCTTGAAAGATCTGGGCAAAGTCCCATCGGGTGAGCTCCTCCGGCAGGCAAGGCTGCGTTGGCTGGGTCATGAAGCCCGCATGCCCAGCCACCGCATGCCAGCTTTTGTTCGGCCGGATCGAGGGGGCTAAACGGGCGCGGCACGGGCTAGAGAAGAGATGGAGCGATGTGGTACAGGAGGATGTGGAGCTGAGCGGACTTGCCGATGACTGGTACCAACGGTGTCAAGATCGGCCTCTGTGGAGGAGGCTCGTGAAGGACGCTACTGGGCAGTTGGAGGCAGTCGCCCTCCAACAACAACGGAGGGCGGAGGAGCGACGCTCACAACAACGAGCGGAGCGCCGGGTGGCTAAAGCACAACAAGTTGGTACAGTAGGGGGCACAGGTGGTGCATCAGCCAGTCATCTCGGTCATCTCGGTCAGTCGACCCGTGGCACCTGGGTCTGCCCCGTGACCTCCTGCCAGCGGGCGTTCGACACTTCACGTGGCCTCAAGGTGCACATGGCCTGGCACCAGCGTCGTGGTGACGTCACAGCCACTTAGTGGCGAATGGCGGTTGTTGTTCCGTGTATCTCTGTGTGAGCGGTTAGCGCGCTACGCTATGAACTCGGCCACCCGGGTTCGATTCCCGCTCACGGCCAACTCCAAGTGACGATTATCTGAACCGGTCCTGGGCCTCCCCTAGGTTGA